>NC_143139.1:92638409-92941439 GCF_059928025.1 Delphinapterus leucas | reverse complement strand
TGCTATTCTTCCTGCAGGATTTATATGTTGTTTAGTATCTGTCTCCCCCTATTTGAATGTCAACTCCATGAGAACAAGACCTCTTTTCCGTTATCCCTCTTCTATCTCAAGCTCCTAGAATGGACCATGTACAAAGAAGACACTCAACAAATATCTCTTGGCTTCACAAAGGAGGTCATCTATGTAAACTCTACACCCTGTGCTTAGTGTATAATGGTGCTCTATACATGTCAGCCTCCAAAAGTATAGACAAAACAGGCACTGTGGAGGGACAGCTGTCACTCCCAGACCGAGATCAAAATATTATTCAGTGTTTTTGCACTGCCTGTCACAACCGTGTCAAACACATGTATTTTCTTGTCCTGGAATACGTAAAATCTTCTGACAGCTATTTCAGAAACCCAGCTAAGAGAGTCAGTTTTCTTCCCCGGAAATAGAAATAATCAAAAGCTTTCCAGCCTTAAAAGCAGCTGAAGTTTTACTGGGCAAACCAGGATGGAGGGAGTCATCAGATTCCTCGTGCGGGCAGATCCTCTCTCTTCTTTTTAGCAAACACGCTTTCCCATCTGCTCAAGGAAATAGTTGGCTGTGTTCAAAATGTGCTTTTCAATGGCAGCAATCCGTCTGGGAGTCCACAGTTCGGGGGAATGAATGGCAGTCATTTTAAGTCTCTGACCTGTGGTTTGCCCTTCTCCCACTTTGTGTTGGAAATTTGCACAGTGGGAATGAAAAAGCATCTAACTGTACATGCGACTTCTGCCATGAGGCTCAGCTATAAATAAGGGCTCCTACCCATTAGGGACCGGGTCATTCGTTCATCTAATAAAATGAGAGAATTGTCAAGTGGGACCTTTGTAAGGAGGGATCATCATCAGAGTTCTTGTTTGCAAACAAGGGAAAATCTACTCCAGCTGCTTTAAAGAGGAAGAACGTATTAAAGGGTATTAGTGGTGCACGGCTCCCCAGGATGGGCCAGTGCTTTGTTTTCAAATGCCACGCCACCAAGAACGATGCCCAAACCGTACACCCCTGCAAAGGTACACTGATGCGCGCCGACCAATGGGTAGTGGGGACTGATGCTCAAAACTGCACTCTGCTTTCCTTGAAAAGCCAGTTGCCCCTGTCAACAGTCTCTCCAAAAGCTAGAGTCTCGTTGGTTCCCCACTTCCTCACATTGCTCATTTCCATCTTGAAGTCTCAGGCAGGTGCGTTGCCTCTGAGGGCCAGAGCCTAGGTAAAACGCCTGCACCCAGCCACACAAGAAGCTGGGAGAGCAGCTTAAGTCTTTCACTTTGGGGCCTGGGTCTCGTGAACATGGAGAACATGTGACAAATAACACCCCCAGAAAGTGCCATTTGAGCCAAGAACCAAAGGATGAGAGGGAGTCAGCCATTAGAAGAGTGAATGAAAGGACCTTCCAGGAAAAGGGAACAGCATGCGCAAAGGCCCTGAGGCAAAAAAACAAAAAGGGAGTTGAGACATTCAGGGAACAGAGAGAAGGCCAGTGACGCTGTAGCCCAGTGTGTGTGTGTGGAAGAGGGGCAGGAGTCGAGGCTGGAGAAGTAGCAGGGGCTGGATCCTGCAGAGTTGGGTGGGTCATAGTAAGAAGTATGGATGTAATTTCAGTGCTGTGGGAATCCATTGAAATAAGGGGATGACATGGTCTGATTTCTATTTTTTAAAAGAACAGTGTCTTCTGAATATGGAGAATATAATTCAGAGGGGGACAGAAGACCAGTTAGGAGGCTTTTGCAGTTGTCTAAGGAAGAGGCAGTGACAGCAGGAGGCAAGAAGCAGAGAGATCTGGAAGGTGTTTTGGTGATGGATATTTCAGCACTTGCTAATGGATTGGCTTTGGGAGTGGGGAGGAGGGGGAAAAATGGGAGGACTCAAGGATGCATCCCAGTGTGTGGCTTAAGCAGACGAAGGTGTGTGGGGTTTGTGAGATGGAAAGTGAAGGGCCAGGGATGCGGGAAAGCTATCAAGTTCAGTTTTGAACTTGTTAATTTTAAGCTGCCTGTGAGAAGTGCAAATGGAGATGTCAAGTAGGTAGTTAAACATGCGAGGCTAGACCAGAGGAGAGGCCAGGGTTAGAGAAAAAACAATTTCTACCGAAGTTTCATGTATTTGTGACAAAATATGGGGACTGCGAGTGAGTGACCACCATGGAGCCATAGGCAAAGGCAGAAAGATACTAGGCTTGGTTCCAGAAGAGCTAAATTTTCCCACCTATCAGTTATATAAGCTTTGAGCAAATCTGAGCCTATCTGTTCTTATTTGCAAAATGGGCATCATGACTGGTATTAATTCTTATAGATTCAGTCTAGGTTTAGGAGATGTCCCATAAATTGTTGTCTAGCCATGTCCTGTCAGAATGTTTGCTCATTTAAACCAGAATTTTCCCAAGTTCCAGAGCATGGGTACATAAAGGTCATTTAACAATCATGATTCAAATTCCTGCAGCTCATTCCCATACCTGCTGATACCAGATCTGCAAAGCCCACTTCCCTCGCAGACATTCCAGGGCATCCCCAGATAGAATCTCACATTGGCTCAAAAGCAGGTTTCCCTGCTGCTCTGTCCCATCACAGCTAAGCCCTCAGTGTGCAGAATCTGAGCGGCAGGGTGACACAGGGTGGAATGGTTCCATCTCCTCTGTGCCATGGTAGGAAGGGGGTCCCAGAGGAGTCTTAGTTTACCCCCCAGCCCAGCAATAGTCACCTTGCCTCATATACTCAGAGGGCGGTTGCTGGTCACCACACAAGAGAGTGGGTGGGAAAGGACTTTGGAGAAAGTCCACCATGTGCAGATTTTCTTTGCATATATCCTCCTAGTCCATACAACATCCCTGCACTGCACGGTAGGTAATTATTATCTTTACTTGACTCAAACTGGTGAAAACTTGCCCCAGGCCACACGGCTGACTTCAGATGACGTCGGGATGCTGTCATTCTGAGCTCTTTCTGCATCATCATGCTGCCTCTCCAACACATACGAGGGTCTAATAACTTCATCCAAGCCCGTCTCCTTGCATCTATTCTCTGCTCCACGACAGATCGCTCCGAGGCCTGTTAAGAATGAGCATGATGCTTCACTGTGCCCCGGGAGTGTCTTTTCTCTAACAAGTCCGAGTAACCACTTCAACACTATACAAATCAGTAGCTGTTGGACAACCAGCTGCATGGTGGATGGGAAGTCCTTTCAGCTTTCTTCTTCCCATTCAAATATCATATTTATATAAAAGCAAAGTGAGGATTGTTGAGGCTGGTGGACTGCTTGTCTGCCACTTGGTGGGCCATCTGTTTAACATTGCCAAACTCCTACTCATCCTTAAAGACAGAACAAAAGTGTCTTCTCTCCTTGGAAGCCCTCCAGCTCTGCCCCAAACAGAATCAAGCATTCGCCACTCTGGCTTCCTAGAATACTCTGCTGGTACTGCTGACTATTAACTGTTCCCCAGTATTTGTTGTTTCCTCCCTCTATAAAAAAAAAGAGAACCTATAAAATACAGATTACATTTCCTCACCTCCCTTACATCTATGTGTAGCCATGTGACTAAGATCCAGTTAATGAGATTTAAGCAGATGTGCCTTGTAGCCGTTTCTGGGAGCCCTCCTTCAAAAAACAGCTCATGTGAATCCTTCATCTCTTTGTCCTTTTCTCCATTCTGCTGCGTGGAATGTGAACGTGATGACTGGAGCTCTAGTTGCCATCTTGGACCCTAAGAACAAGGGTCCTATCTTAGGAAAGTTGGAACTGAGCTAGAAGAAGTCAGAGTCCCTAAGGACTTATCAGAAATAACATATAGACCCCGAATTTCCTACCTTCAGACTATTATGTGGGAGAGAAATTTCTACCTAGTTTGAGCCACTATTAATTTTGAGTCTTGGTCACTCACATACAAACCTAATCCTAAGTTATGTTACCTCTCTAATATGTGGTACTTTCCACACCTTAGCATAATTGTCTGTTTACTATTATCTCCCCTGCTAGACTGGGAGCTCCTCTAAGCAGAGATTAGGTTTCAGATTCTGTCCAGTGCCAGACGCATTAGAAGTTGCTCAATGAGATGTTTCCTGAAGGAAGTGCGGTGAGTGACTGCATAAACAAATGTGCAGTGTCAGCGGAGCACTTGCCACGAGCAGCAACGCATGCACTTTGCATGCATTAGCTGACTTAATCCCCATAAGAACCCCACGAGGAAACCACGGCAATCGAGAGGTTCAGTGACTTGCCCGAGATCACCAGCTGTTGAGTGACAGGGCTGGGACTGGATCCCAGTCTGCCTCAGTCCCCAGCTCACGTATTTTCTACATCAGCCACTGCTCTCCCCCGTGCTCCCAGGATGGAGGGCTGAGTTATTGAGCTGTGCCTGAAAGGTCTCCCTCTACGTGTTCCTCTGTTGAGAACAATGACAAATATCTAGGAAATTGCACGTATACTTTTTGTATTCCTCTCACTACCAGTTTTACTAAATTTGTTCTTCTGTGTTTTTGTTTTTTCCTCTCTTGGCATCTTCTGATATGAATTCAAACAATGAGAGAACCTCTTTTGCCCAGAAGAATTCAATGGATGGCTCACAAATACAGAATACCTCAAAAGGTACATTAACCACCTAAAGGGGAAATGTAGGCTTTTGATCTAGTTATCATCTCCAAAACCGTAGTTTCTTGGGTTTTTTGGAACCTAATCTGCCATCCTCATTTGCACCTGTGGTTCTAGCCTTGGGCCTTGACATCAAGCAATATCTTAGGAGAAGACACAATTGTCTTTTCAGTTCAGTTATCACTAGTTAAGTTCCACTTTTGTGATAATGAGTTCAGCACAGTGCTAATATCTGTGGGGAAGAGAGATTGTTGGCAATGGAAGAAAATAAATCTAAGATATGATCACTGCTTCTCTCTCCCATCAGAAACCAGCATTTATTGAGTTAGAAACTGATTTGTACCTGGGTGTTAATTTACAAAGGTGACTGAGCGACTACACAGGTCAATGCCATTGAAAGAAAACTTTGTTGCTCTCAGTTCTAGAAACGGGAGGCACAGCTCTCCATGCAGGACCCTGGGAGGGAGCTCCAGTGTTGGTTAGGAGGCAGAAAATGCTACTGAAAGCTCGGCCTCTCTGGACACTGGTGCCAAATCCAGTCCCGGGGACAGAGGTTTGGGGGAAGTAGAAAAGGATAGCTGTTGTAGTTTATCTTAGGACAGGGCCGAAAGTAAGCTCATCACACGAGATGAATTGTGCCGAAGCACAGCAGTAGAGGGCTGCCGCTCGCTCAGGCAAAACAGCGCCGTCTGTCCTGCTGTGGTAGCTCTTATTAAAGCATTATCTAGGTTTACATTTTAAGATTTGTTTTTTTAACATTTCAGAAATGTCAAAGCAGCAACCTATGTTTTTATTAATTATACAAGCAATAATTGGCTTTCTTGAGAACCTGCCGTGCTTCGTCCTTGAGCGCAAGAACAGCACAAAGTTCCCACCATTATTTTGATTATACTGAAGTAGCACAAGGACATCTCCTTGCGTTCCCACCACTTTGATTATACTGAGGATGTCTCATGGATCAGTGCCCAAAGCACTCAATGTTTTTTTGTAGGCCCCCGGTTTGTTGGGGGGCGCTCAAAGCATTTAGAACTGTTTACAGTTCTGGCTTATTCGCTAGCCCCCAGTTTGTTGGGGGGGGCGCTCATGGGTTACGTCTCCTTTCCATGTCCTCAGTTGTTCCACTACAGATAGCTTTATTGCTTTGCCAGGCAAAGGGGGACACACTGGGCTTGTGCCTCATAAAAGCTATGTGACCCCACCCCAGAGGATTTGATGAGGGGTTTTATAACGGCGGTTCAAAGGTGGGGTCCTGACAAGATTAGTGTGTGTGCAGGGCTCGCCCCCCCCCCCCTTAATCTTGTCTCAGGTGGTTTCTTGTCTGCTCCTCCCTTGATTAGCAACTGTTTGAATCCACCCTTTGGAACTCAGGGAAGGTCATGGAGGCTGGGGTCTTGCCTACAAGAAATGGTGGACAAAAGGAGGCCTCCGTGCCCGGCCTCCACTTGGTTTCAGGGTCTGGGAGCCCCACAGGGCCCCGCTCGGTTTCAAGAGGAGCAAGGGGAAAGCACAGGCCATAGCCCTTACTGGGATTTCCTTGGGAAAGGCAAGACACGACAGGGTAAACCACTTAGGATTGGCTATATTGAATAATTCCGGTGGGCTTTGGAGTATAAGGGCTGTCCCTAGTTGTCTGGCACCTGGGCCTGGGCTGATTTAAGTCAGGGGAAATATTGGCTTGGTGTGAGAGTTAGATAAAGGAGGTAGTTCAGAGTATGGGCTCTGGATCATGGAGGAGTTGTAAACAACTTTGGCCATTAGTTTGGCCCTGTAATTAATGGATGCCAAATAGACAAGTATAGAACCTAAGAAGCCTGAGTTAGAACATAAACACTTAAGTATCATTCTAGACCATTTCACACATGTCATCAGTATTTGAAAAAAGTTAAGCAATCCTTTTTCTTGATGGAGAAATGGAGAAGTATGTGAATTACATCTCAATAAAGCTGTTAAAAAAACCCAAAACTTGGGGGCCGCTCATTGAGAGGTATAGAGGGGATTCCAAATAGAGGTAAATATTTGTGGGAGACTTTGCAAGTCCCCAAAATATACATATATTGACCTATGAGTCAAAGAGGAAGTATCAAGAGAAATTAGAAAATATTTTGAACTGAGTGAAAAGGAGACCTTTTTCCCTAATATGACCATTTAATGCTATAGAGTTCCCTCTGCGTGCTAGGCATCCCACAAATGTTTTAGATAGAGTGTTTTTATCTTTATTCAGTTTGTGTTGTTTCTACTTTGTAACTATCATAAATAGTGCTGCTGTGAACATTCAGGTACAAGTTTTTGTGTAGACATATGTTTTCATTTCTCTTGGGTGTATGTATACCTAGGGTGGAATCGCTGGGTCATATGTTTAACATTTTGAGGAAATGCCAAACAGCATTCCGAAGTGATTATCGTACATATTTTAAAGAATGTAAGAGGAGGAAAATACAGTATTATATTTACTCTATATAACCAGATAGATTTATAATATATATTCTATATTTACTATATATATTGTACTTACTATATATAACCAGATATTTACAGTTCCTGTTGCTTTTCCTTCATTCCTGAAGTTCCAAGTTTCCCTCTGGTATTACTTTCCTTCTTACATGCCCCCTCCCAAAAGAAAACCCTTCACTTAAAATAAGCCTGTTGGCAATGAATTTGCTTAGAGTTTTCTTTCTTCTGAGAATGTCTTTATTTCACCTTCATTCTTTTTTCTTTTTTTAGTGGCCTACTCACAAGACTGCCTTTATTTTTTTAACATCTTTATTGGAGTGTAATTGCTTTACAATGGTGTATTAGTTTCTGCTTTATAACAAAGTGAATCAGCCCCTCTTGCGTCTCCCTCCCACCCTCCCTATCCCACCCCTCTAGGTGGACACAAAGCACCGAGCTGATCTCCCTGTGCTATGTGGCCGCTTCCCACTAGCTATCGATTTTACATTTTCACCTTCATTCTTGAAGGATGTTTTTTTCTGGTTATAGAATTCTGGGTCGAAAGTTCTTTTCTTTCCACACTTTCAAATGTTGTTCCACAGCTTCTGGCCTCAAGGGTCTGATGAGAAATCCACAGTCACTTAAATTCTTGTCCCCCTTTTGTGTCAAGCATTTCTCTTAGACTGCCCTCAAGTTGTCTTGCCTTTCAGCTGGTTGTTAGGATGTGTAGGGACATGGGTTTCTTTGACTTTGACTTGACTGGGGTTTGCAGAGCTTCTTGAAACTGTAAGTTTATGTCTTTTGCCAAATTTGGGAGGTTTTTCAATTTTTTTTGGGTACCACACTCTCCTTTCGTTTTAGGACTTTGATGACACAATGTTAGACCTGTTGATATTGTCCCATAGGTCCCTGAGGCTCTGTTCATTTTTTCTGGTCTTTTGTCTCTACACTGTTCAGATCGTGTATATAATAAAAATACAGATTTGATCTTTGTCCCCAGGTCCTGGCACAGAGCTCCTAAAACCCTTGGGATTTCCTGAGTGATGGAAATGTCTTTTGTTATTCATTATTAGCATCTTCCAGCCACACCTGAGTATATCCTAATATAGTGACCCAGGTTGGGGCCTTAGGTAGCTTCAGGATAGGACCCAGAAAGACCAAAACATGAGGGACTTCCCTGGTGGTCCAGTGGTTAAAAATCCACCTTCCAATGCAGGGGACACGGGTTCGATCCCTGGTCAGGGAACTAAGATCCCACATACTGCGGGGCAACTAAGCCCGCGCACCACAACAACTGAGCATGTGGGCCACAACTATAGAGCCTGCGTGCTCTGCAGCCCACACACCACAACTAGAGAGGAGCCCATGCCCTGCAAGGAGGAGCCCGCGCACCACAGCAGAGGATCCCGCGTGCCGCAACGAAGACCCAAGGCAGCCAAAAATATAAATAAATATTAAAAAAAACACAAGACCAAACATGATTAGAGGGTGGGAACTTTCAGCCTCACCCCTCCCAGCCTCCAGGGAGGAGAGAGAGACTGGAGACTGAGTTATAGAAACTCCTGAACAATGTGATTTGGTGAACTGCCAGGTCGCTGAACACACTGATGTGCTGGGAAGGTGATGTGCCTGAAGAGGGCATGGAAGGTCCATGCTCCAGCCCGCACACCGTGCCCTATGTCTCTCTTCCATTTAGTTGTTCCTGAGTCGTGTCTTTTATAGTAAACCTGTAATAGTAAGCATAGCACTTTCCTGAGTTCCATGAGCCATTCTACTGAATTATTGAACCCAAGGGGGTCATGGGAACCCCCAAATTTATAGTTAGCTAGATAGAAGTATGGGTGGCATTTGACACTGGTGCTTGAAGTGGGGACAGTCTTGTTGGATTGAGTCTTTTAACTAGTGGGATCTGACACTAATTCCAGGTAGATTTGGAATTGAATTAAATTGTTAGACACCCAGTTTATTTCAGAGAATTGGAGAACTGGTGTGGAAAACCACACATATGATATTAGAAAACACACAAATTGGATAATTTTTATTGATCTGTCTTCAAGTTCATTGTCTCCTTCCTCCATCACCTCCATTCTGGTATTGATCCCATCCAGTGACTTTTTTATTTCAATTATTGTATTTTTCAGTTGTAAAATTTCTATTCAGTTTTCTGTCATAGCTTCTATTTCTCTACTGAGACTTTCTATTTTTTCATTTATTTCAAAAGTATTCACCCTTACTTCTTAAAGCACTGTTATAATAGCTGCCTTAAAGCCTTTGTCTGATGATTTCAACATCTGAGTCATTTCAGGATTGGTGATGCCGATTGTCTTTCTTCCTTGAGAATTTATCAGATTATTCTGGCTCTTTGTAGGTTGAGTAATTCTGGATTCTATTCTGGATATTTTGAATATTTTGAGTCTTGTTTAAATGTATGAAGAATGTTGGAGTGTTTTGTTTCCTTTGTTTTAGCAGGCAATTCACCCAATTAGGCTCAGGTCATAAGTTTTGTAGATTGTGGTTTCAATGTTAGTTCAGTTTTCAAAACTTTTGCAGTGCTCTTTTGATCTGTCCTAAATGTGTGCTACCCAGGGACCACATTTGAGACTTGAGAAGTGCTCTACCCTGTAGTTCAGTTCTCAAAGCCATCTGTTTAGGGTCAGATACACATTTATATGTGCAGCTCAGGGGTGAGCATATGCATCCATACACAATTATTTAGGATTCCTTTCTTGAGCTCTCTCCTCTCTGTAATTTCCCCCATATATATATACAGAGAGAGAGAGAATTTTTAGCAGTTCCTTACTGCAGTTCTCTTGGTAAGTTC
Organism: Delphinapterus leucas; assembly: GCF_059928025.1. Lineage (NCBI taxonomy): Eukaryota > Metazoa > Chordata > Mammalia > Artiodactyla > Monodontidae > Delphinapterus > Delphinapterus leucas. Next base: position 92,931,583 of record NC_143139.1, on the reverse strand, counting down.
CCTTGGTTTTTGTTTTTCTATGAATGTCTTTATTTCACCTTTCTTCTTAAAGGATAGTTTTGCTGGGTATACACGTTTACCTTAATGCTTTGGTGATTTCATTCCACTGTCATCTTCTAGCTTCCATCGTTACTGTTGAGAACTCTGCAGTCATTCTAATTGTTATCTGTTTATAGAGAATCTGTTGTTTCTCTCTTCCTGTCTTTAAGATATTCTCTATTAACCTTCTACAGAAGAACCATAACTTCGTGCAAGAGTTGGATATTTTTTTCTCTTTTAATCGCAACACCTTTCCTGATTCTGCTTAGCATTTTTAAAGCCTTTAGGCTCCTTCTTCCTTATTCTGGGACCATACTTTATCGTACAGAGAATTCTATCATGGCACATGAGTCAGTGTTACACTTATCATTTACCTGTCTTTTTTTCTTACTAAGCTGTGAGTTCCTTGAAGACAGTCTACTTCCAGCACCTAGCATGGGCCCAGCACATAGTAAAGGCTCAGCAAAATGTTGGATGGATGGATAGAAGGACGGGCAGATAGATTAGTAAATGGACAAATGTGTGGCCACAAGTGTACATCTGGCTAAAATGCAAGTGAAATTCTATGAATTTACCTGAGTGATTTCCTCTAGCACCTCCCAATGATCTGAATATACCCAGGCATTTTCACATTAATAGAAAGCTGAGGCCTACCGTATGCTCTTTCTCATCATAGCTGAGAAGCCCTATTGATCATTTTTTGTGCATATTGCATTGACAGAGCATAATTATCAGACTCTGGTCTTGAGGAAAGCAACACAACAAGTCAAAAGGATATCTGCAGCAAGAGAACTTGAGAATATGCTTCCTAAGCCGATGAGCACGTGATTGCAAACTTAATAGGAGAGATGATTTAAAGGGGGCTAGGAGATCTGGCCAGAAGAGCTAGCTCTGTGAAGATGTCAGGGTAAGAACTGGGGTATTTCTGATTGTAGACTTGGGTGAAACAGTAAGGAAATCTCGTAAGGGTAATTACTGACTGAGGTAGGCACAAGTTGAGTGAGAATTTTGCCTGGATTTCTCCAGGATTTAAATTACTTGCTTGAAACTCAAGAGCCTGGGTGTAACGGAAAGAGAACAGAGTCTCAGTTTTCTACTCTATGAAATGGGGACAATAATTCCTCGGTCCTGGTGCTCTTATGAGGTTTACCTGAGGTAGTGATGAGGATTAACATGTAATGAACACTTACTCACTACATGTCAGGTGAAACCTGTGCATACAGTGTATTTTATTTTACTGTGACAGTCGTTTGAGATCCTTACTCCTGCTATTTTTCAGTTTATTAGTGAGGAAAGTGATGCTCAGAGCAGGTAACTAATTTGTCCAAATTCACAACGCAAATAAGTGATAAAGCCAAGACTTGCATGCAGATCTGCCTGACTCTGAGCCTGAGCTCTTAACCTCTGAGCTTTGCCACCAGCACAGCCCCCAGAACACAAGAGGCGAAGGATTACGGTGTGTTCTCTCCTCTTCTCCTCCCCTCCCGCAAATCTTCCCTACAAACCTCAGTGCATGGTAGGTTATATCAATGGCACGTTCAGTCTTACGTAGTGGGAAGAGGCCCTTAGGACCGTGAACAGGGCAAGAGGCTTTGGGGCTTCCCCAAGCACCAACTAGCAAGGGAGTCAGGCCATAGAGTTTGGATCAAGTATAGCAAGTATTGTAGAAGATTTCTTTCTTTCCTTCTTTCTTTCTTTTTTTTGGCTGCACCGTGAAGCTTGCAGAATCTTAGTTCCCCGACCAGAGATTGAACCCGAGTCCTAGCCACTGGACCACCAGGGAATTCCCTGTAGAAGATTTCTTGAATGTTCTTCGTTTCTCCATAATTATTCCACTGCCTATTTCCCCTCAGCATTTAGCAGTGAAACTTTTGAGAAGTAGCAGGGCCTGGTGGAAAAGACAGACAGACATGAGTTCAAATCTTGGTGCTGCATCTATCTCCTCAGCTGTGTTACTTGAGTGAGTTGTTTAACTCTACTGACCTTCTTCTGTAAAATGGGGGAAATAAAGCCCAGCAGCGTTACGGTGCTTACTGCTGACGGGGATCGTGGGGTTGCTCTAGAGACAGAGACAAGGAGATGAGTATTCATGTCCTACTCCGGGATCTGTCCTGGTGGGGTGGCGAAGCCCAGCAGTTAGAGTGGATAGTGGCAGAGTTTAACAGGAGTGGAAAGCAGCTGAATGGCCTGGCGGACACATGGAAGGGAGATGCGTCAGTGAGCTATTCACCGGGGGTGGGGGTGGGGGGCCTTCTGGATGTTCCCGACAGAAGAGCCAACACATGACTCTACCACTTTAAGAAGCACAGCACTGATACAATCTGCTGCCCATTTTTTTTTTTTTTTTTTTTTAATGCGGTACGCGGGCCTCTCACCGTTGTGGCCTCCCCCGTTGCGGGGCACAGGCTCCGGACGCGCAGGCTCAGCGCGCATGGCTCACGGGCCCAGCCGCTCCGCGGCACGTGGGATCTTCCCGGACCGGGGCACGAACCCCGCGTCCCCTGCCTCAGCAGGCGGACCCTCAACCACTGCGCCACCAGGGAAGCCCCATTTATTTATTTATTATTATTTTTTAATACCATAGTTTTTATTGAAAAAATTTTTGCCTGTGGTAAAACCAAACAGTATTAAAGGATATGTAACAAAAAGTTAATCTCTCGGGCTTCCCTGGTGGCGCAGTGGTTGAGGGTCCGCCTGCTGAGGCAGGGGACGCGGGGTTCGTGCCCCGGTCCGGGAAGATCCCACGTGCCGCGGAGCGGCTGGGCCCGTGAGCCATGCGCGCTGAGCCTGCGCGTCCGGAGCCTGTGCCCCGCAACGGGGGAGGCCACAACGGTGAGAGGCCCGCGTACCGCATAAAAAAACAAAAACAAAAACGTTAATCTCTCTTCCACGCCAGATCCTATGCCCCCTCCCCAGAGGCAAATCAAGTTTTTCCTTATATCCTTCTAGAAATTTTTGATGCATGTCAAGGAATATAAACCATTTTTTAAAACAAAAATTGGTATAATATATACACCATTTTGCACTTTGCTTTTTCAACCTAGCATATAATAGCTAACAATTATTGAATGCTTATATAGCAAACATTGTTCTAAACACGTCATACATGTTAATTCATTTAATCCTCACACAACCCTAAGAGAAGTAGGTTTTATTTATTATCTCCATTTTATGGATCAGAAAACTAAGGCTCAGAAATATTCAGTATCTTGACCAAAGTCAAATAGCTAGTAAGTGGTAGAGCTAAGATTTTTTTAAAAGCTATAATTCACATACCATAAAAATCAGCATTTTAATGTAAAATTCAGTGGTTTTTAGTATAGTCACAAGGTTCTATAATCATCACCACTGTCTACTTCCAGAACATTTTTATCACCCAAAAAAGAAACCCCATACTCATTAGCAGTCACTCCCCAGCCCCCTCTCCCCGCTGCCTCTGGAAACCACTAATATAGTTTTAGTTTGTATGAATTTGCCTATTCTGGACATTTCGTATAAATGGGAATCATATAATATGTGGCCTTTTGTGACTGATTTCCTTCACTTAGCATAGTGTTTTCAAGATTTATCCATGTTGTAGCATGTGTCAGTATTTCACCTTTTTTATGGCTGAATAATATTCCATTATATGACTATACCAAACTTTGTTTATCCATTTACTAGTTAATGGACATTTGGACTGTTTCCGCCTTTTGGCTATTATGAATGACATGGCTTCTATGAACATTTATGTACAAATTTTTGTGTGTACATATGTTTTCTATTCTCTTGGATATATACTACCTAGGAGTGGCATTGTTGGGTCATATGGTAAGCCTACGTCTAACTTTTTGAGGAACTGACAAACGTTTCCACAGAGCCTGTACCATTTTACATTCCCGCCAGCAACATACGAGGATTGCAATTTCTCCACATCCTTGCCAACACTTATTTTCCATTCTTTTTCATATAGTTATCCTAGTTGGTATGAAGTAGTATCTCATTGTGGTTTTCACTTCCGCTTCCCTAATGACTAATGATACTGAGCATCTTTTCATGTGCTTATTGGCCAGTTGTATATCTTCTTTAGAGAAATGTCTGTTCAAATCCTTTGCCCATTTTTAGATTAAGTTTTTGTCTTTTTGTTGTTGAGTTGTAAGAGTAGAGCCAGGATTTTAACCCAAGCAGTGTGACTCCAGACCCCATGTTCTAAATCAGACTCTGTACTGATTTCAACATATCTTAGAGAGTATTCCGAATGAAAGCACATACAGATCTATCACAATCTTATTTCATGGTTGCGCCTGTATTCTATAATTCATTAACCATTTTCCTATCCGTGGACATGTATGTGCTCCCAGTCTTTGCTATTATAAACACTGCTGTCTTGAACATCTCGGTATTTGTGTGTCTCTTGGCTCATATGTACAAGTATACATGTAGGAAGAATTCCTAGAAGTAGAATTCCTAAATCAATTGTATATCTTGAATTGCTCTCCAAAGAAGTTGTACCAATTTATATTCTCACCAGCAGCATGTGAGAGACTATCCATGTACCTTTGCCAATGTTGTACATTATCAAATTATTTGTTGCCATTCTGATGAGGGGAAAATGCTATGTTATAATTGTTTCAATATTAATTATTTAATTATAAGTGAAGTTAAATCTATTTTCCTATAGTTATAATCCTTTGGAATTTCTATTTCCATGAAATGCCTCTTCATGTCCTTTGGTTTTGGTTTTTTCTATTCTTAGTAGAAATATTTCTATTTCTAAGGTTCTTAGTCTTCTGCTCATTTTTGATTTGTAGAAGCTCAATTCTTAGTCATATACTTGGCAAAAAAATGTTTCCTATTTAATCTTTTTACTTTAATTATGGTACTTTATTCTAGAAAATTTAAATTTTTATACAGACATGTTTATTGGTCATCTCTTTTATGGCTTCTGGATTTCATTTCCTACTAAGAAAGATCTTTACCACTCCAAGATTTTATGAAATATTCTCTCCCATTTTTTCCCCCAATGTTTTTATATTATCACCTATTCTTAATAAAAAACTTTACTCGCATAACCCAGATGTCACCAGGGGTTACTCTACTCCTTTGAATTGAATTAAAGATTGGTTCAAGCATTTGTTATATGATTTGTTTGGAGCCTCATACCCTCCCCCAAATATCTGAACTCTGGGGACTTATGTTTTCTGTGGCACCGAGCTCCTCTTCTGTCCTGCATGTGCTGTGCACGTACCACCTCTTCCCTTGATTTTCACAAAAACTGCTCACACAAGGCCTGTGTGGGTGTGTTGTGTATATAGAAAACTTTACTAAGTTTAAAGAGATGGAAGAAGGGGGACCATATCACAGTAATGCAAAGACCTTTCATGTGAGTTGCCCTTCTTAAAATCCTTTAGTCATCCCACAGTTTGCAAGACCATCCTCTATAGTCGTGTGCACTTTCCTCCCTCTTCTTTCCCCAAACTCCTGCTCACCTCTAATGTAGAGCAATGTAGCTCTCACTCTGCCTTTGGCTCTAATCTTTGTTTTCCTGAGAAAGGACAGTCCCCTCCCTCTGGTGTATTCTGGTACTAGCGAAGTCAGTTTTTTGACATCCCTCTACACTAGGAATAGAAGGAGACCTCGGTAACTTGATAAAGCCATTAGCATCAAAGAACCTACAGAACAGTGGGACAGTGGAGGTGTTTGGCTTAACACCAGGATCAAGCAAAGGACACCCATCATTCCACCTCCCTCTGAAGTTGTTTTGAATCAGGGCATCCAACTTCAGGGCTCCCTTACCTCCCTAGGCCTCAAAGGATTTCCCTTACTTTCTTACAAGCTCCTTCATTCATTTAAAAGGATTTTAAAATATTTTTCTAGCATTTTTAGGTGTTTTGTCATGAGTTTAGGATATTCTATTAAATTTTAATGGCATACACTGAAGACCTGGCAGTTTCACTTCCAAGAATCTATCCTGTAGAAATGTTCACACAAGGCCATCCCTTACAGCATTAATCTGTACCAGCAAAAACGGAAGAAAATTAACATTTCAGTAGATAAATAGGTAAACTGTGAAATGTTCATAATATAGATATTCTGTTGCTGTTAAAAACAAGACAGATTTATACCTTATCATATGAAAGAATGAAAGTCAACAATGTCTAAAATTAATAAATCAAGAGAATACCACAGGCAATGTATTTAGATACTGATGAGTGAAAAATTAAAGTAATCAAACATGGTGTATAGTATGATTCTATTTTTATTTTTGAAATACATTTTTGGTATAAAGTCATTATGTGCTTATAAAAAGGTTTGGAAGGATACACGGAAAAACATTAATAGTATTTATTCCTAGAAAACGCAAGTGAGGATGGGGACTCTTATCTTTTACTATATACATTTATACATTGTATGAATTTTTCACAAAGAACATAAATTTATTTTGTAAAAAAACAAATAAATAATTTCACTCTCAGAGATAGCAGAAAAGGATATGTAAATGTCAAAACAAAGAACTTTCTAAAAAGATATACAACTGTCCCAGAATAAGGAAGAGGATGGTCCCACTTCAGATGGTCCCATCGAACATGTGTTCAGGGAGAGGGACCAGGTTGGAGAGAAAGAGGGTCCAGGAGTCACTGAAGGCACCGAAGATGTTTAGGTTGGAGAAGCAAGACTTAGAGAAGATGTGAGGGCTCTCCTCAATTTTTTTTTTTTTTTTTGACCACGCTCTGTGGCTTGCAGGATCTTAGTTCCCCGACCAGGGATTGAACCTGGGCCCGGCAGTGAAAGCTCAGAGTCCTAACCACTGGACCGCCAGGGAATTCCCTCCTCAAATATTTTAAGGACTGTTATGTAACACACAGTCTGGAGGGAGATGGGTTGGAATTACAGAGAGTCAGATTTTTATCTAGAGGAAGAAAGAACTTCATAGGAGTCCAAGCTGCTGTCATTTTAAACCAGCTCTACCCTCCGGCTTGGCTGCAGACTGTCTGCTGGTTCCTGTTCCACTCTGGCTCTCAAACCACGTCATTCCTCTTGCCAGGTCTCTGATGCCAACCCCTTTACTCTAGCTTCTGCTCTGCTTTCTACCTGCCTCTTGGAGCTGAGGTTCCAGAATGACTCTCCTCTTGCCTAGTGGCTTGTCTTTGCCCAGTGCTATGGCCCTGAGCCAGCCCTTTCCCTGGGAGGAGAAACCGGATGCTTACTGACAGTGGAACTGGATGTTTCAGAAGGGAGTGTATTCCTTGTTTCCAGAGTTAGGGAAGCAAAAATGGGCAAGTACCTACTGAGAATATTATTGAAATGATGTGTATCAGTTGGGATTCTTTGCTTACAAGTAACAAATTATGCCAACTTGAGCAAACACTGCAAGAACATTGAGAACAGTGTGAAAATCGGTCCAGGGACCAGGAGGAGAATCAAGGCAGTTGCAACCCTTGAACCAGCTTTTCAAGGTGACATCTCTGGTATGGTTGAACCCCCATGTGTTTTCAGTCTATATTTCACCCCACTCAGGACTCAAAATCCCAGAAACCGGAGTTTTGATTGACCAAGCTTATCCCATGTGCTCTGGCTCTAACTGGGTGGATGAGAGAAAGGCTCTGGCTGGCAGAGCCTACAAAGGCTTCTAAGGCTCGCTCCTGTGGCTCACATGGGGAGCAAGACATTTGATTTAAAGTCCTTCAAGCAGTAGAGGGCAAGTAAACTCCCCCAAACACACAAGAATTGGGGGTTGTTAGCAGAAGGAGAATGGGTACTGGGCAACTGAAAGAACAGCACTTGAATAAATGTGGAACTAGATTAGTGGTTCTAGATCTTTGGACTTTTCTAGACTTGGAAAAACTTTTTTTTTTTTTCACTAAATAAGTTCATTTAAACAAAATGACTGCTATCTGGTATCATCATCATTTCATAAAAGAAAGGTCATTAATGTAAAAAAGTAGAAAGACAATCTCAGAATAAAAGAGAGTCCATAAGTGAATAAATTTCCTTTAGGTCATGGAATTCCCTGTTGGTGCAGTGGTTAGGACTCCGTGCTTCCACTGTAGGGGCACAAGTTCGATCCCTGGTCAGGGAACTAAGATCCTACAAGCTGCGTGGCGGTAGCCAAAAAAAAAAAAAAAAATTACTTTAGGTCAGATTTATTACAATGTTTTGTTTTTGTTTTCTTTTTGCGGTATGCGGGCCTCTCACTGTTGTGGCCTCTACCGTTGCGGAGCACAGGCTCCGGACGCGCAGGCCCAGCGGCCATGGCTTATGGGCCCAGCCACTCCGCAGCATGTGGGATCTTCCCGGACCAGAGCACGAACCCGTGTCCCCTGCATCGGCAGGCGGACTCTCAACCACTGCGCCACCAGGGAAGCCCTACTACTACCATGTATTTTTCCTTGTTTCCCTCATTTTGCTGGAGACCATTGAACACAGACTGGCCCCCATTTGGAGATGGGCTTTTAGGAATCATTGGACTAAATGATCTATAGGTGCTCTACTAACCCCAAGTTTCTGTGATTCCAGTGGGATCTTGCTATAGAATAGTGGTTCTCAACTGGGGACAGTTTTGCACCCTAGGAGACATTTGGCCATGCCTGGAGACATTTCTGGTTGTCACAGCTGGGGGTGAGGGGTAGAGTACTACTAGCATCTCTTGGGTAGAGACCACGGAGGCCACTCGATGTCCTGCAATGCACAGGACAGTCTCCCACAACAAATCTGGCCCCAAATGTCAAAGTGCCAAGGTTGAGAGACCCTGCTACCCATAGAGGAAATCTCATTAAGCAATGAAAATGAATAGGACAGAGAAGAGTGTGGTTAGGTGCCGCTGCAGCCTTCACTCGTGAGACAGAATTTTTGTCTCGTTAGATTATAACCGCTTCGTAAAATACAAAAGAAGCACATAATCACCACTGACATTTTGGAAGAAGGCAGAGGAATATAAGGAAGGGAAACAGATTACTCTCAGCCCCTGCCTGTTCTCTTTCCTGATCTCTGTTGCCTCTTGGTTGTCTATTAGCATCTCAAATACAGCACATCCAAAACAGACCTCTTGATTTTCCTGCCCTGTCAGCCTCTTCCTCCCCACATCTTCCCAGCTGGGAAACTGGCACCTAACCCTTTAGAGTCACCCTTGACTCCTGTCTTTCTCACACCTACATCGACTCCATCAGCAAATCCTGCCAATTCTGCTCTCATAGTATGTTGCAGATTCCATCACTTCTCACCCCTCCCCATTCCCAGCCCCAGCACTGCCTCAACCACTGCAGAGGCTCCCAAGTGCTCTTCTAGTGTCCACGCTTACCCACTGCAGTCATTTCTCCACACATCAGTTAAAGTGATCTTTTTTTTTTCATTTGTATTTTTTGGCCGTGCCATGTGGCATGTAGGATCTTAGTTCCCCAGCAGGGATTGAACCCATACTCCGTGCATCGAAATCACAGAGTCTTAACCACTGGACCGCCAGGGAAGTCCCAGTTAAAGGGATCTTTAGGAAAAATTAATCAGATGTACCCCAGCTCAAAACCTTCCAGTGGCTTCCATCACACTTAGAAAGTCCTAACTTCTTCCTGTGGCCCAAAGACCCCGCTCCTTCTTCAGCCTCATCATTTGTTCTCATTTGAGCCGTGCAGGCCTGGTTTCTGTCCCTCAGCCACACCAAGCTCCTGTCTGCCTTGGGGTCTCCTGCACTTGCTGTCCCCTTTGCCTGGAACATCGCCCAGATCTTCCTTCCATCATTCAGGGTCTGCCGGGATCGCTCCTCCTCAGGGCAGTCCTCCCTGACCTCCCCATGGAAAAGATCCCTCTCCTCCCCAGTCTCCCATCCCACCACCCACACCCCCTGCCCTACTTGATTCTTACCTAAAGCCCTTATTATTCCATAGTATCATGTTGATTTGTTTATTGTTTTTCTCTCAACTATGATACAAGCTCCGTGAGGGCTGGAATTTGTCTTATTCTCGGCTGAAAGGCCAGTGTCTAGATCAGTGTGTATACGCAGTAGTCACCCAATAAATATTTGCTGAATGAATTGTTAACATTTTGGTAACTACACTTCTAGTCTCTTATCTACCATTTTTTTTGGTTGATTGATTTCATGTAATTATATTCATTTTATATAAAATATATAATATTATCTATCTAATTTTGTATCTTGATTTTTAAAATTACTATTATACCTGAAACAATATCTTAGTACCAACTCTTCATAAACAATTTAATAGTGGCGTACTGTTCTTTTGGGTAGAGATGTCAACAACTCCTTGAACATTTAGGTTGTTGTAACCTTTTGCTGTAGTAATTGTCACTGCAGTAAACATTATAGTGCCTAAATCTTTTCTTCTTGTGGGTAATTTCCTTAGGATAGCATCCTAAAACTGGAGTTACTAGATAAAGGATATGAGTACCTTTACATTTCTTAATATGTGCCATAAAAATGATAATATCCTTTATTTTTTTTCCTATCTCTTTCCTACTCAGTCTTACCCTGCCTGCAAAAGCCCCGAGATGACTTCAAACCTCTTCAACATTTATGGGAAGAGCCCTCTGATTGTGTACTTCCTCCTGAACCACGCCTCTCTGCAACAGCCTGGCAAAGACGTGCTGATGGTCAGGAGGGAAAAAACCAAGACCATCCCATATCCTTTCCACCGTGGGCTGGGCACACATTACTCCAGGCCCCTGCTTCCTCTTCCCAGAAGCAGGGGTGAAGAGACAGGCATCCAGCCCTCAGCACAGCACCTGACACATAGTAGGGGCCCATCAAGGGTGACCATGGTTACGAGCCTACGGGTCGGAATCTTGCTCATGTTAATTCCAAATCTGCCTCATGCACTGGCTGAGTGGGACCCTGGGCAAGTCGAATTTCCCTGTGTGCAATAATCTCTTCCTTTCTACCAGAAAGAATGGACTACTTAGGGACTCTTAACATATTTTGCAACTCAGTAACGCCTCCTAGATGCTCACTGACCCCACAGTATATATTGATCAGGAATTTTGGTGTCTAGGGGTATGTTTCTTCCAGCACCCTCCTCACACACACCCCTCCCCAGACCCATCAGCAAATTCTTGGCCCTCATGACATTTATCCTAAAAATATGGTAAAAAAGCTCAGATCTTAAGAAAACAGGTGTGATATGTGTTGGTGTCCTGAGTCTTAACAGTTTACCGTAGAGGGGCAGAACATGGACTCAAATAGACCTGGATTCAGGAACCAACTCACCTGCTCACCAGCTGTGTGATCTTAGACAAGTTCCAGCTTCTCTCTGAGCCTCATTTTTCTCATCTGTAAAATGGAGATAAGAGTACCCACCTCATAGAATTGTGATGCGGGGAACAGGCACAACACCGGTAAAGGCTTATTTAGCACAGTGCCCGGCAGGTAACAAATGATTGAATGTTACCTATCAGAATACAGCGCCCCATAAGGAGGAGCTTTCATAATGAAGTAGGTAGGACTTAACTCCTGCCCTATAGCACTGCATATCCACAAGCGTATTTATATATCTGTAGGCAGAGATTAACAACACACAATTCATAGGACTTTATTGTTTATAAAACGCTTTCCCTTATATCACCTCACTGTTCTGTAAAGACAGTGTAGTGTAGTAGAAGGAGCCTGGGTTGGGGATACACAGCCCTGGATTTGCGTCCCAGCTCAGCAACCCACTAGCTTTAAGATCTCATGTGCACAGCTTAACCTCTAAGCTCAATATCTTTATCAACTCATTCCTAAAGTGAGGATGGTTATACCAAATCAGTAGTGTTGTGACCAGGATTAAATGGCATACAGCTGGTACTAAAAAAAAATAGTGGCTATCATTATTATCATGAACATCATCTAAGGTAGGTGCCATCTATTTTATAGATAAGGAAATGGAGACGTAGAGGATGACATAGATTGTCTGATGTCCCACAGCTCGTGATGAGTGTGGCTGAGATTCTGACCAGTTCAGAAGGGGTGGAGGGGTGGCGAAGGTAGAGAGAACTTTTCAACATGCAAACCTGAGACGGGGAATGAGGACTGGGCCTGAGAGGAAAGGAAAGTTGGAATCCCTTCCTGTTCACCACTGTGATAAGAGAGTAAGAATTTTAGATGGTAGTCTAAAATAAGCACTTGCTAGCCCTTCCATCAGCAGGAGGGGAGAAAGACTTTATTAAAAGATGGGGAATGGCCTAGCCATGGAGAGGATAGCTTCTCTCTTTCCCAAGCAGGCCATGGAGTGGTTTCCTGCTCAGATTTCCAGAACCAGGTCGGTTTCCCCATCCTGCTATCACACCCACCTCCTCCCCATGTACTGGACACATCCCACTAATAATAACGCTGAGTCAATACCAACTGACAGTGTGGGGTTTTCCTCGACATGAAAGCCACTGAGTCCACCCTGACATACGTTGAGGTCATCAGCCTGACCCTGAGCAACATGAAGAAGCGGAGGGACGACCTCCACCAGCTGAACCAGTTTCACTGGAGTGAGTGGAATCATTTCAATGCGTACCTGGAGGAGCTGCACAACAACTTCCTCAGGTATTTAAGGGGCCTTCAGGGGAAGAGGCGTGGTTTCAGCATTTGTCTATGGCAACACATCACACTAATTTGTAACTGGGGTCCAGCCCTGTAATGACCTGTGAAGCGCATTCAGCTTTCTTGTGGTCAGAATGTAAACCCCACGATAACAGAGGCCGGTTATTTTTGTAAAGTTATTTTTTTCCTAACTACAAAAACATTTATGCTCAATGAAAACAAACAAAGAACCTGGAAAAGCACCTACAGGTACACATTGCCAACATTTTTCTATAAATTCTTCCAATCTTTTCTCCTGGACACATACATCTGGATCTCTAAACAAAAGTAGTAATCGTGCTGTCAGACTGTTTTTAGACTTTCCCCCCCATTAGCAGCATATTATGAACATTTTCCTGTGCCTTCTCCCTCTTCAGTATTTTTATCATATTTAGAAATTTTTCAGACCTTTCAGAAAAGTTTAAAGGACAGTGCCATGGACACCATTATGCCCCCACTGCGTTTACCAATTATTCACGCTTTGCCACATTTTCCTTCTCTCTCTAATAATTAGGTCAAATAAAAATTTCCCCAATTGTGCCCAAAGTACCATTTTTGGTTTTACTTGCTGCTCCAGGATCCATTCAAGGATCCAGTACCTGGAGGTGTTGTATTTCGACGTTCTCTCTTTGGTGTCTTTTAGTCTATGATAGTGCCCTGGCCCCCAGCTTTGTTATTATTATTATAATTATTTTTTATGACATGGACTTTCTTGAAAAGCTCAAGCCACGTTCTGGATTTTTCTGATTATTTCTTCGGGGTATCATTTAACTTGTTCCAATTGATCTCATATTTCCTATAAGATGGACATTGGATCTGTACTAGAGGATTGATTAGATTCAGGTTAAGTCTTTTTGCCAAGAATACTTCACAGAGACCTTGTAAATTCCTGTTACACCTCATTAGGAGAAACTTAATGTCGGGTTGCCCCGCTGCTTGTTTAAGATGGTCTCTGCCAGAGGTCTCCATTGTAAGCCTACATTTTTGCCTTTCTAATTAGTCAGCAATGAATGGTGTGATTCTTTGAGCCTGTGAATATGCTTTCCCAACAACATTCATCCAGTGGTTTTAACATCCATCCAGGGTCTTTGCCTGAATCAGTTGTTACATTTGGGGCCACAAAATAGTGATTTTCTACGTCTACTATTCCTCCTGCTTTTATTAGCTGGCTTTTTTTTTTTTTTTTTTTTTTTTGGTAAAAAGGAGCTCACCTTCTTTTTTCACTCTTTGTCTCACACGTCTTCTCTGCCTGCCCCCATAACTCTTTCATGTGGCCACCGTGAAAGAGAAGCTTGAGAAGTATCTGAGAAAGGAGAAGGAGATTTTCATGACTGGATTAGACCAGAACTGGTCACTTTGTTATCCAAAACAAAACTGGATTCAGTTTGCAGGGGAGAAAGGGGGAAATTGCTATTGGCTAGACAGCCATCTATATCTGCCATAATATGAGAGAAAGAAAAAGATGAACTCATAGATAAATACTTTGTTATGCAAAGTGATACAATGAAGTTATTTCTAAAATGTGCTGGGACACAGACAAACAACACATACACACACACTCGTTAAGCACCAGCACAGAAATGCAGTTCAGCCTAAACTTTCATCAAAAGATGATTGGTTAAATAAACTATCAAACGTCCATACTCTGCAGCCAAAAAAATGGTGATGTTGATCTATTTCTATTTTACGAGGAAAGATGGTCACAACATATTAATGGCCCCCAAATCACATTGTAAAATGGTGTGTATAAATAGGCACAGTTGTTTATCCTTATTTTACAGATGTGGAAGCTGAGGTCAAAGGACAGAACCTTAGAGGGCAACTGCATATGTGGGAGAAGATAGAGTATGGGGTAGAGGGAGAAGGAATGACCAGAAGGAAGGAGGAGAGCTTATATATAAAGGCAGACCAACAGAGAATGAAGCTGAGAGAAGAAGGGGAAGTAGTAATTAGCAGTGTGAGTGCCAGACACAGAAACTTGGGGCTGAGACAGGTTTGGTGCTTTGGTAGAGAGAGCAGTCAGACACTAGAACATGGGACATTAAGGGGAAGGTATGAGTCCCCATGTGGGGGTGGGAGGGGGGAATAACTAGGAGGCAGAAGAACAAAATTCTGAATCAAAAGGCAAGATTGGATGGTAACAGGGCTATTTAAAAATAAGGTGGAAGACTCAAGCCTATATGAAGAGGGAGAGATTGGAGGTGCCGGTGAGGGAGGAGAAGGTCACGGTGGGTTAAGGGAGAGCACACAGGAATTGCTGTTTAGGGCTCTTTGCTTCTGCCTCTGTTACTGTAGTTCATTATGCTGTTTGTTCTGTAGTTCATTGTCCCAGCAAATATTTTCAGCACCTTCTATGCACCAGGCATTTTATTTTGTTTACAAAACATTGTTTTGTAATGTCTGTCTCTTCCAATAGTTGTAACAATTCATGGGTGGGACCCATGAATAGCAGAGGCTACAGCCAGAATATAGGCTTTTTCACTTACTAGCTCTATGATATTTGATCTGTCACATAGGTCATTTAGCTTCAATTTGTTTGTTGATTTAATGAAGATAGTATTTCCTACTTTGTAGGGTTGTATTGATCAAATAAAATAAGGCATGTAAAGCCTTTTCATAACCAAGCCCACAGTAAATGATTGTATAAATTAGAATTAGATTTGGCTTCAAGTGACAGAAGAGCACAAAATAGTGGCTAAAACAAGATACAAATCTATTTCTCTCATTTAAAAGGAGTCCAGTAGATATGGCAGTTCACAGTATCAGGGATCCAAGCTCCTTTTATCTTATTGCTCCATAATCCTCAGCCTCATGTTCCAATATGGCTGCTCAAGCTCCAGCCGTCAGGTCCACATTCCAGCCAGTAGGAAGGAAGATGGACTTCCTCCTGGAAGTCACAAATACACCTTCCATTTTCATTCCATTTGCCAGAACTTAGCCCCATAGCCACACCCAGCTGTGGCATTAACAAGGCAAAAATAGTTTAGGGTTAACATTAAATTCATATAGAATTTTCACGATTAAGCCTACAGAGGGAATTCCCTGGTGGTCCAGTGGTTAGGACTCCGCTTTCACTGCCAAGGGCCCGGGTTCAATTCCTGGTTGGGGAACTAAGATCCCTCAAGCCACATGGTGTGGCCAAAAAAAAAAACAAACAAACAAAAAACAGATTAAGCCTACAGAATATTTATTTCAGAAATATATAAGGAAATCCTTTTTTAATAATGACATCCTTATCAGGTGAATTACAGTAAAGATTTTTTAAGTCAGGAGAAACTTTGTAATTATGTGTTAGCAATTCCATTGCCAAATACATCCACTTTTTGTTAGATAAGGTATTATCAAGAAACTCAGCATGGCTTCTATTAATAAAGTGATTCTCAAAGTTTTGTCTCTAGAAAAAACTGGTGGCCTTAAAATACATCCGTGTTGTCAGGGCAGGGCTACCCTTGGGAAAGTAGGGTATGACTGAGCAGGGATATGAGGGGGCTTCTAGGGGGCTGGCACTGTTCTGTTTCTTGATTTGGGAGCTGGTTACATGGATGTGCTCAGTACATGAAATCTCCTTGAGGTGCGCATTTAGAGTTTGTCCACGCTTTGGTATGTATGTTATACTTCAAGAAACTTTTAAAAAATGGTGACCATCTACATCCACCAATTTAAAGGACATACAGAGCTCAGAGGACCTTGTCAAGCACTCCAGGGATGCAATTGGCAAATCCAGAATGGGAAATTCTGTAGGACAAATAACCTGGTTTCTTCAGTACATAAAAAGCAAGGAAAATAAAAGAGCGAGGAGGTGCTGTTATTGTTTAGAAGATACTGGAGAGATATATTAATCAAAACATTGTTTGGATCCTGACTTAAATCAACCGCTTGAGATAATTATCTCAATTATGAAATAACTGGGGAAATTTGAACACTGACTTGGTTTTAGATGATATTAAGAAATTCCTTTTATTGGTATATTCCCTTTTTTAAAGACATTATAATAGTTTTGTAGTTATGTTTTAAGGATCATGTCTTAAAGAGATACATAATGAAGTGTTTATGGATGAAATGACATGGTGTCTGGGATGTGCCTTAAAATAACCCATTTGGGATGGGAGGCAAAGGAAGTAACAGATGAATCAAGACTGACTTCAGATTGATAACTAATGAAGCAAGATAATGGGTAAATGATGTTAATTATACAATTTACTTTTATAAATGTTTAAATTTTTGAACACTATCTTTTTTTTTTTTAATGATGGCCGTAACAAGATCAAAAGGTGACAAATGCCCATGTGGAATAGTATTGATACTTGTAGGTGGGCTAGGACTCTTTTGGGACATCAATTACCACTTGTTCCCCTAATGTAGCGTATCAGCTGGGAGCACTGCCATTGACCTTGGACAGACCAAAGCTGTAGGAACAGCTCTGTTTCACCCTCAGTATGATTTAGGTCCATCATTTAGCCCATGTGAGGCTTGGATACCTCATCTACAAAACAGGGACACTACTCACAGAGTAGATGTGTAGGTTAAAGGAGATGTCGAGCTTAGTGCCTGGCTCACAGAAAGTGCTCAGAAAATGACGGCTATTAGAGGTAATATGTGTGACCCCCACACCATGAAGAGTGCAGGGGCCAAAACAGCACTGGGCCTTGGAGTTGGAAAGTTTGCCACTGGGGAGGCCTAGCGAGTGGTCTCCCTTAGAAAAGGCGATCCAGCAGCTGTTTTGCTGGGGTCTCTGCTCTAGGTGGAGGAGGAGCCCAGCTGGCACATGCAGATGGAGCTGTACAATGAAGGAGCGGGGTCAGTTGCTGCTGGAGAACTTAGTTTCCTTGTGAGTCCAGAGCCCTGATCCTTAAACCTGTATGGGGGCAAAGCACCCGCAATTCAAAATGCCCTTTGCAGAGTTTTATGAAACGTTTCAACATATGATTCTCTCATACAAGCTAAAGATGCTTCTACTAGTGGAAAATAGGAGCCTAAGACATGTATAGATTTCAACAAATCAAGAAATGACAATATAGAAAATATTATCAAGGAATTATGACCAAGTTTTCCTGTTAGAAAATGTCATCACAGCAAGGACAAATGCAGGTCGCTGCTTGTTCTTTGTCTCTCCACTGCAAGCAGACGCAGGCTTCAAAAGGTTAAGAAAAAGTTGTGGCAGAAGATGCCAAAAATGAGAATTTTGTGTCAACACAATTTTTTCCTTTGACTTGGGGAAAGACCCTCACTGTTGGAATAACCACTGGTTTAGGCCAAGTTCAACACTAGTTTCTTAACACCAGTCTTTCTACATCTATTCTGCAGCGGCAGAGAAGTATATGACAGCATCTTAATTCACTTGAATGTATATTTATTGTTTTTTGGCTGCCTTGAATGACCATAACCGGCTTCTTCATCGAGTGGAGGTCCACTCACATTTCACAGATCAGCTGGTATATTTTCCAGTTCAGCATTTCCATTGAGTACCCCAAACGTATCTGAACATGCTCCACTGAAAACCTCCTATAATAACAGCAGCAGCAGCAAGCAACATTAATTGAGCACTTCCTATGTACCAGGCACTGTGCTAATCGCTTGACCTATGGTAACTCAATTAATCCTCACCACTACTGTAGGTTCTATTACATTACCATGTTGAGATGAGTGCACTGGCAAGGAGAGGTTAAGTAACTTGCCCAAGAACACACAGCAAATGGCGGAGCCCCAAATTGAATTCAGCCTGCCCTCAAGCTCATGCTTCAGCTTTCTCTCAGATCGTTGGTTTTCCTCACCTGTCTTCCTAATTTGAGTATGATCCACTGAGTCAGGGACCACATCTTATTCCCCTGTGTCCCCCAGGGCTATATGACTCCCAGCACATAGCAGGGGCTCAGTGACCGAATTGCTGCTGCGCGGTCAGCTTTCTGCTTCCATCAGTTGCTCCTGACAGATGTAATGAATGAATTGGTAAATATTTGCCTCTCTTTTCATGTGAAAATAGAGTGAAACGATAACGCTGACTCTTCAGTCTTTTTCCATGTGTCTTTGTGATTTTCCCCACAGGGAGGTGAAGAATATTGATCAAAGAGCAAAAGACAAAAAACAGGCGAACCACATGTTCATCCAGCCTTCAACCTTCATTGAGGACTCCCCTGAAAAGAAATCTAGAAGAAGCCATCAGAGGGAGATTGCGTTTCTTTTGAGGTTTGTTTGAACGAAGACCATGGGAAAAGTAGAAATGTGAACACTTTAGGAATTCTTAATACGTGGAAAAGTATACATAAAAGTCCACTCGCTTCTATGTGTTAGTCACTCAACTCTCACTTTATTTTTATTATTATTAATGGTAGTAGTAAGAGCTACCAATGACTTTGTACTTCCTCTATGCCAAGCATCTGTACTTTACAAAGTGTATTATGAGTCAGAGCTCATAGGTTGCAAGTGCCAGGAACCCAGCTCAAACCAGCTTGAGTGGAAGGAAAATCTCATGGCTTCAGTAACTGGGAAGAGGCCACATTCAGGCTGGCTGCAGCCACGATGGACCTAAGGGCTCAATGATATTTTCAGATTCTCTCCCTTTCTTTCTTGACCCTCTTTGCCTCTGTGTGCTGGCTTGCTTTTCAAGCTGCCCCTGCCCTCAAAGAAAGAAAGAGGGCCAAGAACAGCCCCAACCCTATGTCCTTATAAGTGCATGACCTAAAAGGAAGAGAGACACCCTCTCCCAGCCTCCATAACCCAAGCCTCAATAAAAGTCTCTGATGATGCCAGAAGCTCAGCCACTGTACACTGGTGCCGAACGGAGTCTCTGAGACAGTTTTGGGTAAAGTAGAAAATAAGAGATTTATTGCTTTGTCAGGCAAAGGAGGACACAGAGGGCTCCTGCCCTCGAAACTGTGTGTCCCAACCCGGGAGGATTTGATGAGGAGTTTTATAGCAGTAGTCCAAGGGCAGGGTTGCTGACAAGATTAGGGTGTGTGCAGGGCCTGCACTCCCTTAATCCCATCTCAGGTCTCCTAATCTTGATGAGCTTCTCTGGTCCCTTTAATCTTGCCTCAGGTGGTTTCTTGTCTGCTCTTCTGACCTTTGGAACTCAGGGAAAGTCCTGGAGGCTGGAGTCTTGCCTACAAGAAAGAGGGGACAAAAAGGCTTTTGTGCCCGGGAGCCCCACAGGGCCCTTCTCGGTTTCAATGGCTCTGCTTGGTTCATGGTTCCACACATCCCTTCTGAACCAACACTTTGTTCAGGAAGAAGCAGTGCTATTACTAGCCAGACCTGACCATCCCTGCGGCCTGAGAGAACAAGGCAAAGTCTGTGACATGGGGTAGAATTGGTGAGATGCCATCAGACAAAAACAACATGCCCAGTTTATTTGTATCTCAACAAAACCCTATTAGATAGCATAACACCCATTTTACTGAATAGAAAACTGAGGCACAGAGAAGCCAAGTAAACATTGACTGAAGACCTACTGTGCCAGGCACTAAGGATGCAAAGAAATAAATAAGTTAAAGTTCTTGCCCTCAAGGGCTCATAGTATAGAAGAAGGAAAAAGATATGGAAATAGATAACATGCAACAAATTGCATAGGTCCTAAGAGAGGACTTCAACAGAGAACAGAGTAGGGAGCAGTCAGTTCTTTATATTTGCTAGGCAAGGGGGGAGGGGAGGAATGGGCTGGAACTCTAGGCAGAGAGATGTTCAAGCCAATTTGCAGAGCTAAAAGTTACCAGACTGCAATTGGGTCTGGCTGATTAGAGAGTGAGGGAGAGTTGAGGCAATGAGGGGCATCAGAGGGTCTCACATGCCACCTTCTAGATTCTACCATCCTGTAGTGCATAGGCATCCAAGAGTCTACAGAAATTATAATTTTCAATTCTGGAATTTACATCCATTATTCTAAATAACATGCTTACATATGCATTTCTTGATTTCCTTTTAGACGTTATCTGTTGATAAGGTTTTCCAGATTGTTAAAAGCTATCAAAAACTAAGCAGCATCATTTTCCATATTCTCAAATGTACCATATATATTCTATGTATATCATATTAATATATTCTGTTAGGTAACGTGATCATAACCAGGACAGATGCAGTTAGCTGCTTGTCCTTTTTCTCTCCATTGCAAGCAGATGTAGACTCCTAAGGTTAAGAAAAAGTTGTGGCAGAAGATCCTGAAAGTGAGAATATATTCTGATAATTTCTTCTTCATTTTTTTAATCTTGGAGTTCTCCTTCTCAGGCCCTCATCCTCCTCCAGTCTGGACTGGTGTGCTCAAGGTCTGCTCTCAGTTATCATTTTGGGGCTTCTTTTCACCATTATCCTAGGGCTTCCCTTAGTCAACTTCACTTTGTTGGAGTCTCCCAGGTCACATGTCTTTCTCTTTCTTGTTTACTCATTTTGCTGGAGCACATCTTCTAGTAACTCTCAAGGGAAAGGTATGTAGAAAGTGTTTTTAGTCTTTACATGTCCAAAATGACTTTGCTCTTGATTAATATTTGACAAATGTTCTGCTGGGAATAAAATTCGAAGTCAATATTCCACAGAAATTTGAAAACATTCTTTTTCCTACCTTCTAGTTTTGCTGTTGAAAAATTTGATGCCGTTCTGATTCCTATGTGTTGTATTCTTGTATGTCACCTCCACCCTCCCCACCCCCACCCCCCATGGGAGTTTTTAGGATATTGTCTTTCTCCTTATTATTCTGATGTTTCACAATCATGTGCCTTGGTATGACTCTTTTTCTTAGTATGTTTCATTGGGATTGGGAAGCCTTCTCAAACTGGACAGTAGTGTCCTTCAATTCTGAGAATTTTTCTTTTATTATTTCTTTGGTAATTTTCTTCCCTTTATTTTCTTAGCTCTGTTTTTCTGGAGCTGTTATACTCAGTTGTTATACCTCCTGGACTGATTCTCTAATTTTCTTATTTTTATTCTCCTCTTGGCATCTGTATGAATTTCTGTCCTACTTTCGAGAGGAGTCTCTACATTTTATCGTCCAATGACTTCTTCTAATTTTTAGAATTCTACTGTAGTATTAATTTCCTAGAGTGAGGTCTTTCTTATATTTTGGTTGTTCCTTTCTCACAGCATTCTATTCTTTTTCATGGGTGCAATATTTTCATCTATTACTGAGAACATTAATCTTTATTTTTAAAGTTTCTGACCCCCATATTATTTCTGTGGGTTCTTTTTCTTGGGTACCTTTTTACATTTTTTGACTGTTTTCTTGTTTTGAACTCTCACCTTTGAACTCTCAGCATTTATTTGGCTGCGCTGGGTCTTAGTTGCGGCACGTGGGAATCTTTTTTTTTTTTTTTTTTTTTTTGCGGCATGCGGGATCTTTAATTGTGGCATGAGAACTCTTAGTTTTAGGTTCACTCTTAGTTGCAGCATGTGGGATCTAGTTCCCTGACCAGGGATGGAACCTTGGCCCCCTGCACTGGGAGCGCAGTCTTAGCCATTGGACTACGAGGGAAGTCCCCTGGGCTGTCTTTAGATTTAGGAGTGAAGCTCTAAACAGCTGACAGTGGAAGTTGGTATCAGTGGTCATGGCTTCTCAGTTGGTTGGCTCTCTTTTTTTTCATGATCAGGAAGCAAGCCAGCTTTCTCATTTGAGAGACTCTCAAATATCAGCCATTCAGTTTCTTAGGAGCAGAATCCTCCAATCATTTGCCTGTGGGACATATGCCTGGCTAATGGCATTCTGGAAACAGAGGAAAGGAAAGGGGGGTAAAGATCCTGCATTTAGTAGAGCCAGCTTCCACTTAACTATTTTTATTTTCTACTAATCTACTATGCCCAAGACCGTAGCCTCTTTATTTTAATTTCCCCAGAAAGAAAAACAAAAGCACAAGAAAAACTTCCAATTTTCATTTGACTCTCAGAACAATTCTTTGATGTAATATATAAATTAGGATTTTATTTAGTCATATATAACAGAAAAATTAGAAATAACAATGGCCCAAAGGTTGATTCTCACATATAAAAGAAGTCTGAAGGTAGATGATATAGCCTGATACGGTGTTTCAGGGGCTTCAGGGAGCCAGGCTCCACCATCCTAGCCCTTGGTATCCTTCCTCTGGGACTTCCGTGTTCCACCAAGACGGCTGCTGGAGTTCCAGGCAACCTGTCTGTTTTCCAGACCAGATACTATAAGAAGGAAGGGAAGAAGAGGGCTAATGTCATTCTCAATCTCTGTCTCTCGGTCCCTCTCTCTCTCTTTCTTTAAATATATTTTTAGAGGAGTTTTAGGTTCAGAGGAAAATTAAGAGTAAGGTACAGATGTTTCCCATGCACTCTTGCCCCACCACATTGCAGAGCCACCCCCATTATGGACTTTCCCCACCAGAGTGGTATATTTGTTACAACTGATGAACCCACAGTGACACATCATAATCACTCAAAGTCCATAGTTTATGTTAGAGTTCACCCTTGGTGTTATACATCCTATGAGTTAAGACAAATGTATAATGACATGTATCTATCATTATAGTATCATACAGAGTATTTTCACTGCCCTAAAAATCCTCTATGCTACTCTTATTCATCCCTCCCTTCATCAGAACCCTGACAACCACTGATCTGTTTATTGTCTCCATAGTTTTGCCTTTTCCAGAATATCATATAGATGGAATCATACAGAATACAGCCTTTTCAGATTGGCTTCTTTCACTTGGTAATATGCATTTTAGGTTCCTCCATGTCCTTTCATAGCTTGGTAGCCCATTTCTTTTTAGGACTAAATAATATTACATCATCTGGAGGTACCATAGTTGATCTGTTCACCTACTGAAGGACGTCTTGGTTGCTTCCAAATTTTGGCGAGTATGAATAAAGCTGCTATAAATATCCGTGTGCAGGGTTTTGTGTGGATGTAAGTTTTCAACTCTTTGGGTAGATACTAACGAGTGTGATTGCTGGATCCTTTGGTAAGAGTGTGTTTAGTTTTGTAAGAAACTATCAAACTGTCTTCTAAAGTGGATGTGCCATTTTGCATTCCCACCAGCAATGAATGAGAGTTCCTCTTGCTCCACATTTAGTGTTGTCAGTGTTCTGGATTTTTGCCATAATAGGTGTGTAGTGGTATCTCACTGTTGTTTTAATTTGCATTTCCATGATGACGTGATGTGGAGCATGTTTTCATACGCTTATTTGCAATCTGTATATCTTCTTTGGTGAGGTATCTGTTAAGATCTTTGGGGGCTTCTCATTGTGGTGGCTTCTCTTGTTGCGGAGCACGGGCTATAGGCGCTCGGGCTTCAGTAGTCACAGCACGCAGGCTTCAGTAGTTCCGGCACGTGGGCTCAGTAGTTGTGGCGCGTGGGCTCAGTAGTTGTGACTCTTGGGCTCCAGAGCGCAGCCTCAGCAGTTGTGGCTCACAGGCTTAGTTGCTCTGCAGCATGTGGGATCTTCCCAGACCAGGGATTGAACCCGTGTCCCCTGCATTGGCAGGTGGATTCTTTTCTTTTTTTTTTTTTTTTTTTTTGCGGTACGCGGGCCTCTCACTGTTGTGGCCTCTCCTGTTGCGGAGCACAGGCTCCGGACGCGCAGGCTCAGCGGCCATGGCTCACGGGCCCAGCCGCTCCGCGGCATGTGGGATCTTCCCGGACCGGGGCACGAACCCGTGTCCCCTGCATTGGCAGGCGGACTCTCAACCACTGCGCCACCAGGGAAGCCCTGGCAGGTGGATTCTTAACCACTGCGCTACCAGGGAACTCCCTTTGGCCCATTTTTAAATCAAGTTTTTTATTTTCTTATCACTGAGTTTTAAGAGTTATTTGTATATTTTGGAAAACGATCTTTTATCAAGTGTGTCTTTTGCAAATATTTCCTTCCAGTTCATGGCTTGTCTTCTCATTCTCTTCACATCATCTTTTGCAGACCAGAAGTTTTTAATTTTAATAAGGTCCAGTTTATCAATTCTTTCTTTCATGCCTCAAGGCTTTGATGTTATATCTAAAAGGTCATCACCAACCCCAAGGTCATTTAGATTTTCTCCTATGTTACCTTCTAGGAGTTTTATAGTTTTGCTTTTTTTTTTTTTTTTTGAGTTTTGCTCAAAATGTGTATGCTCCATTTTTGAGTTAATTTTTATGAAAGATGTAAGGTCTCTGTCTAGATTCTTTTTTTTTTTTTTGCACGTGTGTGTCCAGTTGTTTTAGCACCTTTTGTTGAAAAGACTGTCTTTGCTCCATTGTATTGCCTTTGCCCCTTTGTCAAAGATCAGTTGATTATACTTATATGGGTCTCTTTTTGGGCTCTCTATTCTGTTCCATTGATCTCTTTGTCTATCCTTTCACTGATATCACACTGTTTTAATTACTGTAGCTTTATAGTAATTCTTAAAGTCAGGTAGTGTCAGTTCACCAGTGTTGTTTTTCCCCTTCAATATTGTGTTGTCTATGCTAGGTCTTTTACGTATCCATATAAACTTTACAAATCAGTTTGTCGATATCCACAAAATAACTTGATGGGATTTTGATTAGGACTGCATTGAATCTACAGATCGAGTTGGGAAGAACTGACATCTTAACAATATTGTCTTTCTATCCATGAACTTGGAATATCTCTCCACTTATTTAGTTCTTATTGATTTCTTTCATCAGAGCTTTAGTAATTCTCCTCATTCAGATCTTATACATATTTTGTTAGATTTATACCTAAGTGTTTCATTTTTGGGGTATTAATGTAAATGGTATTGTATTTTTAATTTCAAATTCCACTTGCTCATTGCTGATATATATCAATAGGAAAGAGACTGACTTTTAAAATTTTTATTTTATTTTTATTTTTTGGGGTGCCGCACCACACAGCTTTGGGATCTTAGTTCCCCGACCAGGGATTGAACCCAGGCCATCGACAGTGAAAGTACGGACTGCCAGGGAATTCCCACGATTGACTTTTTTTTTTTTTTGCGGTACGCGGGCCTCTCACTGTTGTGGCCTCTCCCGTTGCGGAGCACAGGCTCCGGACGCGCAGGCTCAGCTGCCATGGCTTACGGGTCTAGCCGCTCTGCGGCATGTGGGATCTTCCCAGACTGGGGCACGAACCTGTGTCCCCTGCATCGGCAGGCGGACTCTCAACCACTGCACCACCAGGGAAGCCCACGACTGACTTTTTTATATTAACTTTGTATCCTGCAAGTATGCCATAATCACTTACTAGTTCCAGGAAGTTTTTCGTCAATTCTTTTGGATTTTCTACATAGATGATCATGTCGTCTGTGAACAAAGACAGTTTTATTTCTTCCTTCTCAATCTGTATACGTTTTACTGTATTGTATTGTATTTTTGCATTAGCTAGAACTTCCAGTACAGTGTTGAAAATCAGTGGTGAGAGAGGCATGGTTGCCTTGTTCCTGATCTTAGTGGGAAAGCTTCAAGTTTCTCACCATTAAGTATGATGTTAGCTGCATATTTTTGTAGATATTCTTTATCAAGTTGCAATAGTTCCCCCTATTCCTAGTTTGCTGAGTTTTTATCATGAATGGGTATTGGATTTTTATAGTGCTTTTTCTGCATCTATTGATATGATCATGTGATTTTTCTTCTTTAGTCTGTTGATGTGTCAGATTATATTAATTGATTTTTAAATGCTGAACTGGCCTTGCATACCTGGGACAAATTTCACTTGGTCACAGTGTATAATTTTTTTTTTTTTTTGCGGTATGCGGGCCTCTCACTGTTGTGGCCTCTCCTGTTGCAGAGCACAGGCTCCGGACACGCAGGCTCAGCGGCCATGGCTCACGGGCCCAGCCGCTCCGCGGCATGTGGGATCTTCCCGGACTGGGGCACGAACCCATGTCCCCTGCATCAGCAGGCGGACTCTCAACCACTGCGCCACCAGGGAAGCCCTATAATTATTTTTATACATTGTTGGATTGACTGGCTTGTATTTTGTTGAGGATGTTTGCATCTATGTTCATGAGAGATATTGGTCTATAGTTTTCTTTTCCTGTAACATCTTTGTCTGGTTTTGGTATTAGGGTAATTCTTGACTGGTAGAATGAGTTAAGAAGTATTCCCTCTGCTTCTATCCTCTGAAAGAGATTGTAGATAATTGGTATAATTTCTTCCTTTAATGTTTGATAGAATTCACCAGTGAATCCATCTGAGCCTGGTACTTTCTGTTTCTGAAGGTTATTAATTTTTATTCAATTTATTTAATATATATATAGTTCTATTCATATGGTCTATATCTTCTTGTGTGACTATTGGCATATTGTGTCTTTCAAGGAAGTAGTCTAGGAATTCCCTCGCAGTCCAGTGTTTAGGACTCAGTGCTTTCAGTGCCGGGGCCCATGTTCATTCAATCCCTGGATGGGGAACTAAGATCCTGCAAGCCGCACAGTGAAGCTGGAAAAAAAAAGGAACTGGTCCATTTCATGGACCAGTTGTTTATAGTACTGCTTTATTATCTTTTTAATGTTCATGATTCTGATATTAGTAATTTGTGTCCTCTCTCTTGTTTTCTTACTTAGCCAGGCTAGAGGTTTATCAATTTTATTGATATTTTCAAAGAACCAGATTTTGGTTTTGTTGATTTTCTCTACTGATTTCCTGTTTTCAGTTTCATTGACTTCTGCTCTAATTTTTATTATTTCTTTTCTTTTGCTTACTTTGAATTTAATTTCTTCTTTTTCTGGTTTCCTAAGGTGGGAACCTTAGACGATTGATTTCAGGTCTTTCTTCTTTTCTAATGTATGCGTATAATGCTATAAATTTCCCTCTAAGCACTGCTGCCAGCACACTCAGCAAGCACCTTCTCTTTCGAGGAGCATTTCCAGAATCCCACAAGTTTTCATAAGTTGTATTCTCATTTTCATTTAGTTCAAAATATTTTTAAATTTCTCTTGAAATTTCTTCTTTGACCTATGTGTTATTTAGTAGTATGCTGTTTAATCTCCAAGTATTTTGGGATTTTCCAGCTCTATCTCTGTTACTGATTTTCTAGTTTGATTCCATTTTGGTCTGAGAGCAGGCATAATGTGATTTCTCTTATTTTAAATTTGTTAAGGTATATTTTTTGGCCCAGAATTTGGTCTGTCTCGGAGAATGTTACATGTGAGCTTGTGGAGAATGTGTATTCTGCTGTTTGGGGGTGATGTAGTCTACAGATGTCAATTACATCCATTTGATTGTTGGTATTGTTGAGTTCAACTGTGTCATTGCTGACTTTCTGCCTGCTGGATCTGTCCATTTCTGATTAGAGGGGTGTTGAGGTCTCTAACAATGATAGTGGAGTCATCTATTTGTCCTTGTTATTCAATTATTTTTTGCCTTATGTAGTTTGATGCTCTTTTGTTAGGATCATACACGTTAAGAATTGTTATGTCTTTTTGGAGGACTAACCCCTTTATCATTATATAATGCCCTTCCTTATCCCTGATAACTTTTCTTGCTTTGAAGTCTGCTCTGTCTGAAATTAGCATAGCTACTCTTGCTTTCTTTTGATCAGTGTTAGCACAGTATATTTTTCTGCATTCATTTACTTTTAATCTATAACCACATTCTCTTTTAAGGAGCACTTCCATATAACCACATTCTCTTTTAAGGAGCACTTCCAGGGCTTCCCTGGTGGTGCAGTGGTTGAGAGTCCACCTGCTGATGCAGGGGACACGGGTTTGTGCCCCGCTCCGGGAAGATCCCACATGCCGCGGAGAGGCTGGGCCCGTGAGCCACGGCCGCTGAGCCTGCGCGTCCGGAGCCTGTGCTCCGCAACGGGAGAGGCCACAACAGTGAGAGGCCTGCGTACCGCAAAAAAAAACACAAACAAACAAAAAACGAGCACTTCCAGAAGTCCCAAACAACATTTCCACTTATGTCTCATTGCTAGAATGTGGCTACAGCAATTTCTTTCTTTTTAATAAAATATTGTTTTAAAAACATTTAAAATGTTCTTTTATTAAAATAATAATTATTAATATTTATAATTATGATATAATTGTAAATATTATAATTAATATTTATAATATTAATGAGGTACAATTTCCCGTAAGATTTGCCCACTTTAAGGGTACAAAATTCAATGACTTTTAGTAAATTTACAGAGATTTGCAACAATTACTACAATCTAGCTTTAGAATTTTCTATCACCCCAGAAAGTTCCCTCATGCCCATGCGTAGTCAATTCCTATTACCCTCTCCCTTTTTAATAACCTCCCTGGAAATACCATATAACATTACCAGTTTATTTCAAGGGCCAGATATTAATCACATGGTGATGTTGGTTTCAAAGGAGCCTGGGAAATGTGTGACAGGTTTTTTTTTTAAATCTGGCTCCATTGCTAAAGTAAAAGGAGCGAGTGGATGATGGGTTGTTAACTAACCATCTGTATCACAGATAGATGGTGTTATACTCTCCATTTCAGAGATGAAGAAACCAAAGCTTAATGAGTTAAGAAATTTAGCCAAGGAAAAGTTTCAGTCTTAAACCTTCTAGTCGAAATTTTCCTTCAAACCAGAAAAAGACCACATTTTTTTTAAACTAGGAGTTTAGCTTGAGGCCCACCTGTTTGAGCCATGGAATACTATAAGTTCAATGGTCACTCATTAGCAGTCTTTCTGATATCCATATTAGATTCTCAGAAATACAAAAAGCCAACTATTTTAATTCACCAATATTATTGTCATTCCCTCAGACTTGACTATCCTTCAACTACTTCTTTTTTTTAATTGAAGTATAGTTGATTTACAATGTTGTGTTAATTTTTGTTGTACAGCAAAGTGATTCAGTTATACATAAATATACATTCTTTTTTATATTCTTTTCCATTATGGTTTATCTTGGGATATTGAATGTAATTCCCTGTGCTATACAGTAGGACCTTGTTGTTTACCCATTTTATATAATAGTTTGCATTTGCTAACCCCAAACTCCCAGTCTGTCCCTCCCCTACCCTTTCGACTACTTCTTAATCTAGCTAACCCCTCACTAACCCTTAAAACCCAGTTCAGGCATCACCTCCAGGAAGTCTTCCCTGACTTGCCTTCTCAGGGTATTGTCTTGTGCTTTCCTGATCACATGCCACAGAACATAGCCTACTCTAGTTATAAATTTGCTTGTCCATCTCCCTAGATTGAGGTTTGTCCTTAAGGTCAGGAATACTGCCCTAGATGACCTTTTTTTCCCAGGGCCTAGTGCAGGGCCTGGCACCCAACAGGTCCTCAGTCAATACTTAGAAGATGAATGAGGGAGCTGTTGCAGTGTGTCCAGCACTCTGCTTCAGTTATTTGCTATTGCCAATGTTACTGACTGTTTTGTGAACTTTTTCTTTCAATACCTATCAAGATTCTACTGAAACCTTTGAAGAAATCGCACTGAATTTTTGAGCCAATTTTTGTTGATGTCTTTTTTGTTTCCCCCACAGGAAGGAAAAAGAGGAGAGGGAAAGCGAATGGAAACAGAAGTTGAACTACTCTTCCTTCTCACCATCAAGCCCTGATGAATTCTATTCCCTGGAACTAGGAAGCCCCTACAAAATCTCTGATATTTCTACTACCAGGTAGAACAACAACAGGAGAAAAAAATTGGGGCCAAACACTGAGAAATAGAAATAACTATTCCCAGGATAGGGGAAGGATTCCACTGTAGTTTTTCCTAGGCTGAGTGAAAAGCAGGAGTGGGGAGATTTTTGCTTAGGTCACTACTTTTAGTCGTGCTAACAATACTAAATTATAATATAATAATCATGGCTACCATTAACTAACTGTTCACTCTGTACCAAGCACTAAGGTAAACACTATACAAACATGACCTCATTTTAACCTTCATAACAGTCCTATGAGGTAGAGATTATCCAGTGCATTTTATACAGCAACAAGCCCAGATTTGGAGAGGTTTCAAAAGTTCCCTGCAGCAGACCCTGGGTAAATAACAGTAGATAAGACACAGTCCCTATTCTCAAGGGGCTCACAGTCTGATAGAGAGAAGGCAGATATATCAACAAATAAATACCATAAGTTCCAGAAGTGCTGTTAGACAAAGGAGACAAAGAATGCAATGGCCTGGGAGCCATGCAGACACATTTTATAGAAGTGGCGTCCCTTGACCTGAGTCTGGAAAAGATAAGATGTTTGTAAGGCAGGAGGAGGTGGATGAGGCAAGGGGTTGGCATTCTCAGTAGATGGAGCAGCAGAGGCAAAGGCTCAGAGGCAGGAAGTAATGTGGCAGGAGGTCAAGAAAGTGTGTGAGGGGCTCCAGGAGAGGTGAGCCTGGAGAAGATTCCTGGACAAATCATGAAGGGATTTTATTTTCTAAGTCGTGGGGAGCCACGAAAGATATTAAACAGGGAACCACGTGGCCATATTTGGATTTTTAAAGTCCTGATGGCAGATGGTGGTCTCCATGAAGGGAGTATGTATGTACTTTGAGGGATTTGCAAAGTCTCCGGCAAACATTTACCTCTACGTGAAACCCTGACTATACCACTTGATCAGTAGTCCCCAAGCTTTCTTGATCTTGTATCTTTCTTAGTAAAACATTTATGAGAACTCAGCCCCTAATAATATATTAATTATTCAGTAATAATATATATAGTTCTATGCTAATAGAATATGTATACTATAATATAATACATACAGAAAATAGAAATTAAAAAGAATGAGATAAAAATATATAAATAGAAGTTCCAATATCTTCTCCTATAATGGATCCATTGTGGATCCATCTATGGGTGGGGATGACTACTCTGGATGAACCCCAAGTAAAAATTAACCAGGTAAGGGAGTTACCTTTTAGTTTCCCCCACAGGAGAAGATGAAGCAGTAGAAGGAGCTTTGACTCTAAAAAGATCTGGGGTTTGCCCTGCCCGCTCTGTGACTGCCCTGCCCCCTCTGTGACTTTCACTTAAGTTACCTAAATTCTCCGGGCCTGTTTCCTTGGCCATAAAAAACGTGGAAGTTTGTTAATATGTAAACAAGCTAACCCATATAAAGAGTCTGGCATAGAACTTGTCAATAATTAATAGGCAATATATTATTGTTCTCATAAGCTTCTTACATTCCTTAATCCAGGAAGCCTTCGAGCATGCTTGAGAGCACTGGTCTGCCCCAGCCCAGAAAGACTCCCTGGTCTTCTAAGCCCTGGACCAGCTGGGTTCTCATCTCTTAGGGCAGTCCTTACCCTGTGCTTACCCATCATGCGGGACTGAAATGTCGAACTTCCAGAAAATATACAAGTTCTTATTCATAGGGAAGAGCCTCCAAAGTCTAATAGTTTCACATTCAGATGGGGCACAGCCTGTGTCCAAAAATGTCCCCCTAGACACCTCTTTCAGAGATCATTAAGGACTGGTGACCCCAGACTTTTAGGAGCCTGAGGAAGAGCAGACCTGCTCTTCCTGTTACAAACACTGGAAGGGAAATTGAAGGGAAGATTTCCCTGGCCCTGTGATAGGCATATTCCATCGGTTATCTTATTGAAGTCTCAGAACAGTCCTGTGAGGTAAATTTTATTTTTCTTGTTTTTTTTTTTAATATTTATTTATATTTGGCTGTGTGGGGTCTTAGTTGTGGCACACGGGATCTTTCATTGTGGCGCATGGGCTCTCTAGTTGTCCAGGTGGGCTCCAGAGCGCGTGGGACCTGTAGTTGTGGTGCACGGGGTCAGTAGTTGTGGCACGTGGACTTAGTTGGCCCATGGCATGTGGGATCCTAGTTCCCCGACCAGGGGTCGAACCCACGTTCCCTGCATTGGAAGGCAGATTCTTAACCAAAAATAGGAAAGTCCCCCTATTTTTCTTGTTTTTCAAAGGAGGCAACTAAGACTCACTTGAGTTAAGGCCCCATGGGTCTCTTTCAAAAATCCATATCTCATCAGGCTACTCCTTTGCTTAAAACCTGCAGTTTCTTCTCAACCCCTAAGGATCCTAGGGATAAAATCCAAACTCTTAGACTCGAGGCCTTCATGAGGTGGCCCTGCCCACCTCCCCTCTCTCCTCTGTCTTCACCCACCACTCCCAACCACCTTTCAAGCCACATTGGGCCCCTGCAGCTGCATTAAGAGGCCAAGTTCTTCCAGCCTCCAGGCCATGCTTGGCACAAGCTTCTTCCTCTGCAGGAAAATTTCCCCTCCTACCCCTGGCCTCCTTCCCCAGCCAGCTCCTCCTGCTTCTTCAAAGTCAGTGCAAATAATGACTCCTCCAGGAAGCTTTCCCTGACACACACACAGAAGATCAGGGTTCAGCACTTCTCCTCAAAACTCTCAGACCTTCCATACCATGAAAACTTGCTGAGCCCAAAGCAGTGCAAGGAACTACATTGGAACATTCTGGACTGGGAGGTTTGGGGCAGACCCATTTTTGAGAAAGCATCCAGCAGGTGTTTCGCATAGTTTCTGCGCTAGAATAGAGGACGAAGCCAGCTTCAAGTGCACTTGCACTGAAGAGTAAAGGATCAGATGCTGACATACTCGGCATTTCCCTGAGTTCAGAGCCTTGATTCTCCTGTCTGTCGGGTACAGGACAACTAGAAGTCATGGTGCTCTTTGCAGAAGCCTATAAAAATATTACCAAATTATTTTGGTAATAAAGAACTATTGACTAAGATAAAATATAAATCTTTAGATAGCTGCCAAGTTATCTTAAAATAACATAACACATAATATGTTAAGAAATCACAACTAACTTTTCTCTTAATTATAACTTTTACTTACTCATTTGTTTTTATCACCTTGAGTACGCAACACAGTTGTGTTTGCCAGGTCCTTATTCTCTCCTAAGCATGATACGTGTATTATTTAATTCTCACAGCACTTCTGTGAGATATGGGATGTTGTTATCCTCATTTTACAACTGAGGAAACTGAGGCTTAGAGAGGTTAGTGACTGGCTCAGGTGCTCACATTTGGTAAGCAGTGGAGCCAGGATTTGAAACCAGTAGTCAGACTCCAGGGCCTGGGCTACAGCCTAACAAGGCTTAAGAGGTAAACTTGGGACTTCCCTGGTGGTCCAGTGCGTAAGACTCCACGCTCCCAGTGCAGGGGGCTGGGGTTTGATCCCTGGTCGGGGCACTAGATCCCACATGCATGCCGCAACTAAGGGTTTGCATGCTGCAACTAATAAGTTTGCATGCCACAAGTAATAAGTTCGCATGCCACAACTAAGACCCGGTGCAGCCAAAATAAATAAATAAATAAAGATTAAAAAAGAGGTAAACTTAATATGAAGAAAGTTTTATCAATTCATTTTTTCCTTTGATTAGAGAAACAGTCACTGATATTGGAGTATAGCAGCATGGTTTGCACCCCATTGGTTTAGGCTATGGAATCTCCAGGTTAAGAGGGGCTTTTAATACTATTGTTTTTGACATCCATTTTAGAATTTAGAATGGAAGAGGAAACAACCAATTCAGTTCATTTTAACAAGTATTCACTGCTCTTTCCTCTTCCTTGAGCATACTTTGGCCACTTTTTCATCTGGCTAGATCCTATCTGACCCTTAAAGCCCACTCAGATGTTGTCACTTCCAGGAAATCTCCCCAGACTGCCCTAGTGACTGCCTATTTTGTACTCCACCAAATATGTCCTACTGTAGTCGTGGAGTTGTCTGTCTCCCTCTCTGTACTGTAAGTCTCCCAAGGGCCTTTTATCATTAAGCATTGAGTCTCCTGCACCTGTTCCTGTGGCTGGCACATAGTTGGGATTCAGCAAATTCTTTTTTTTTGGCCATGTCATGCAGCTTGCGGGATCTTAGTTCCCTGACCAGGCGTTGAACCTGGGCCCCTTGGCAGTGAGAGTGCGGAGTCCTAAGCACCGGACCACGGGGGAATTCCCGGGATTCAGCAAATTCTTGATGAGGGAATTAATGATTAGCTAATGTGTGTTTAGCATTCTGCTCCAGTTAATTGCTTATAGAAAAAAATAACTTATTACATTTTAGAACTTTGTCTGTCTATACTCAAAGTTAGGAATAAAGCCTCTTAAAAATCACACTTTTTAGATTTTTGTTTTTATTTTAATTAAAGTAATACATATTCATCCTTTAAGAATCAAATAGAGAGGCAACTCTGGGGCCAGACCACCTGGGTTTTAATCCTAGCTCCACAACCTACTAGCTGTGTAAGCTTGATCAATCATTTAACTGCTCTGCATCTCAGTTTTTTAATCTGTAGAATGGGGATGATAATATTACGTATAGCATAAGGTTGTTATGAGGATTAAATTGGTTAACATTTGTAAAGAAAGCACTTAGAACAGTGTGTGATGCAAAGTAATATATAAGGCACATTAAATTAACTGATTGAATTAACTAATGCAAAGCATAATATAAGACTTATTAAATTAACTAATTAATAGTTCTACAAAGCTTGTTACAGAAAACTGCACTCCTCCGGAACCCCTTTCCCATTCCTCAGCAACACTTTCCACTTTCTTAACTGATTGTTTTGGTATTTGTTTTCCTCCATATGTCTAAATACCATGGTGCTCTGCCTCCTTGATTTTTTAGTGTTAGGCATTATCTATTGAATTCACACTAGGAAAAGTGAGGACTGGGCTCTCTCTCACTTGCACACACTTCCACTCTCCCATCCTCCCAATGTGTCTCTGTTGTGATTCTGGTTGGATCATTAATCAGCATTATTATACTATCAACAACACTGCCATGAGCTACAGAGTATACTTTGGTTATTTTTATTTCTTGCAAAACTTTTTGCTATCCCTGGAACTAAGTCTCTTTTTCAATCTACCTGTTTTCTTTCTTTCTTTTTTTTTTTTTTTATGTACTCATCTCAGTTTATCTCCAAATTTTCCCTTGGTTGTATAAGTCTCCCAGTACATTCAGACACTTTACATAATCTATCAATTCCACCTTCATTTCCCAGCCTTCTGATCTGCTTCACTCTAAGTGGTTGATTTCTGGGCTGTTTATATAATCCTGGGGATTCCTTTCTTCATTCTCTTGATCACACTGGTTTTTTAATCTGTTTCTGTTTGTATCTTTATGGTTCATCCACAGAAAGGTCATCAAGAAGTCAAAACCAATGCAGAAAAAGTAGTCTTCCTTATCCTCTCACCTTCCAGCTCACCTGCATGAATCCTTATCCAAGAATCAGAAGGACTTTTTGGATGAAGCCTGCACATGTTGTTGGATTTAATCTAAAATAGAAACAACAAAACAAACAAATAAAAAATAATACTGTAATACATTTAGTCATTCGTAGTCATCCATGGGACAAAGAATATTAACGTCCTCTCCTACCCTGGGCCAAAGTCAGGATTTAAACTGACATAAAATCACCTCATTCATTCATGCATTTGCTTACTAACTCTTTCATTCACTTGTTTATTAATAACAACACTATGGAGTATATATTAGTATGTATTATATGTTTTATATAACAGTAATCATAGGAGACATCATTTATTGACTACTTACTATGTGCTAAGTACTCTAAATCCTTTTCAAACATTATCTCAGATTAACCCTTCTACCCCCTTCTCTCCCAAGGTGGGTGTTGTTACCTCCATTTCTCCTAGGAGGACACTGGGGCTTGGAGAGGTTGAGGAAGCATTCACTAGGTATCTATCCTATACCATGCTTGCACATACCAGGTCCTGTTGATACAGAGATGAATAAAGACATAGTCCCTGGGCTTCCCTGGTGGCACAGTGGTTGAGAGTCCGCCTGCCGATGCAGGGGACACGGGTTCGTGCCCCGGTCCGGGAAGATCCCACATGCCGCAGAGCGGCTGGGCCCGTGAGCCATGGCCGCTGAGCCTGTGCGTCCGGAGCCTGTGCTCCACAACGGGAGAGGCCACAACAGTGAGAGGGCTGCGTACCGCAAAAAAAAAAAAAAAAAAAAAAAAAAAAAGACATAGTCCCTGACCTTAAGGAGCACACAGTCTGGAAGAGGGGGAGGATGTGTAAACCAATAAATGCATTAATGCTGTGCTAGAGGTTTGTGTGGAATCCAAGAAAAACCAAGTCCAGAGAGTCTTCACTGAGGCTCAGAGGTACAGGGGCCAGTGTGTAGAAAGACCTGCAGTTTGGCTGAGGGGCTTGGCCTTTATCATTTGGGCCTTTGGGCACAAGGGAGTAACCTGCTCTGTGTTAGAACAGTCTGCCCAACCCAGCCAAGAGGGAAAAAATCAAGCAAACCGCTGTTTGCCTGAACCAAGAAGCAATCAAGTATATTCTTGGGACCTATGATGTCCCCCACAGATAAACATCTTCACTTGAACATGAGTGTAATTCTAGGTGACCCTCTTGGAGAACATTACCCAGGTAAAGGGATGAAAGAAGGGTAAAAGGGAAGAGCTCAAGCTTTGGCCCCAGGAAATTCAGGGCTTTGAATCTCTGCTCTGCTTCATAGTAGATATATGACCTTAGGCCTAGTAGCTTTTGTGACTTGACTTTTCTCAACTTGTTTTCTTGAATGCAGAAAGGGAATGCCTGCCTAGGAAGGTAGTGCTGTTGTGATGGTTAAATGAGATAATTTATGCAAAGTTCCTGGCTTAGCATGTTTCACTTGGTAATTGCTACCAGCTATTGTTGTTGTTGTTGTTGTTACCATTGCTGTTAAAAGGTGTACTCTTCTCCTGAAACCAGGACATGTGGAGCATGGAAACCAGGACATGTCTTTCAGGATACTCCTTTGTACAGCTTGGGTCCAAGACCATCCCTGCTCAGACCCCTTCCAGAAATTACTGAGGACTCATAACCATAGGCCTCTCAGGAAGTTCAAGATGAAAAGATCTGTCTCTGTTCTTTGTAAGTATTAGAAGGGAAAATTATGGTGAAGAATTCTTTGCCCTTTATAAGTGGGGGATGGAGAGAGGGTAGAGTGTCAAAGGGAACTAACACTTAAGAAGCATTAACTGTGATGTGGGATAAAGCAAATGAGTAATTGTGTAATACCCCAGTTCTGTCATCCCTACTGTGGCTGAGAACCAGTATTCTCAGCATGGAAGTAAGGAAATTCAGATGTTAAACTAGAAGAAATGAAGTTAAAATCCTATAGTCCTGATTTTGAATTGATTATGAATTGAGAATATATTTTATCTTTAAAAACAAACAAATAGTTGCTAAAGAGGGGAGGAGAGGAGAGGATGGAAGGGAATACAAAGAGGCCCAAGAAAACTTTGGGGCATGGTGGTTCTGTTCACTATCTTCATTGTGGTGAAGGGTTCACAGGTTCACACACCATATACAGGCTTTAAATATTTAAATATGTTCAGTTTCTTGTATGTCATTTATACCTCCTTAAAGCTTTAAAACAACACCAAACAGACAAACAACAAAAGAAACCTACTAACTCTGTCTATTGAAATGCCCTAGAAATAAAGACTGACCAACTAGCAATGACCTGGACTGTGATTTTGAAATACAGTTTGCACTAAAAGGGATACAGGGATCCTTGAAGAAGTGTCTGGTTCCAGATCTAGGGCAGGAAAATAATGAAATGAACATGGAACATCTTGTCATACTAGACAGCAAGGAAGCTACCAAAGACGAGAGTCCTGTCAGAAAGACTCAGTAGCCAAATTAGAGAGAATCCCATTGGCTTAAGATGGGACAGTTTAAGCATAATAATAATAATAGCCATGGATTGAAGCACGTCAAACGTGTTTTCACCCATACATTCATATCATTACTTTAAAAAAATTAACTGGTCACCACTGAAGTATACTAGGGAACCAATTCATTATTTTGAAAACCAGCAAATAAAACGAATCAGCGTTTATCATGCCATTCCCATATGAACTGTATTAGCAGGTAAGCAAACAAGAGATGAGGGGAAGTTTCTCTTTTAGAAATATTCCACCTAATTAAAATATCACCATTTTGCAAACCCTAATGAATTAATGGATCTAGGTTGCTGCTTACATCCCCGAAAGATAAAAAGCCATTAAATGCCTCTTGATGGTAGACCACAATACCACCTATGAAATAGTCTTTACCAAATAATCAAATCTGGGTCTGATAATAGGAAATACAAAGGACAGAGAAGCATGTTAACACCAAGGGGATGCAATCAGCAAAATGTAGGCTATGGAAAACTCCAGAGCAAATGACTCCACCTTTTTTTTTTAAAACAAATAAGTTGCAAAGGAAAAAGAGAGGGAAATCTATAGATTAAGAGAGGCCTAAAAAGTATCAATAAATTGCAACAGGGGGCTTCCCTGGTGGCGCAGTGGTTGAGAGTCCGCCTGCCGATGCAGGGGACACGGGTTCGTGCCTCGGTCCGGGAAGATCCCACATGCCGCGGAGCGGCTGGGCCCATGAGCCATGGCCGCTGAGCCTGCGCGTCCGGAGCCTGTGCTCCACAACGGGAGAGGCCACAACAGTGAGAGGCACGCGTACCTCAAAAAAATAAATAAATAAATAAATTGCAACATGCAGACATTTTTTGGATCCCAGTTGATCCAAGCTTTAAAAAATATATGGCATTTATGAGACAATTGGGATTTTGAATGCTGCCTGGATATTTGATATTAAAAATTATTATTTTGGGGGTGCGATAATGGTGTTAACGTTTATGTTTTTAAAAAGAGTCCTTATCTTTTAGAGATACATACTGAAATGTTTACAGAAGAAATTATATGACATGTAGAATTTGCTTCAAAATAATATGAAAGGGAGGAAGTGGATGGAGGTATAAGTGAAACAAGACTGGCCATGTGTTGAAAATTGCTGAAGTTGGGTGATGCGGATATTATAACATTTTACTTAAAAACATTAAAGGCATTACTGGGGACTATGTACTTTAAAGCGTATTTTTACAGATTATTTTGTCTTCTCTTATAGCCCTGTAAACGATGTACAATTTTCTCTATTTTCAAACTGAGGCCTTTCTTGATTGAAGCTACCATTGCCCCTGTCTTAGACTTTTACAGTGTTCTACTAGGTATTCTCCTTGCCCTCTGTCTTGCCCCCTCCAATCCATTTTCCACACAGCAGCCCAAATACTTCATGTATCTTAACCCATTAATTCTCACAACTCAGTGCCAATACTATTCTTGGTTTTCACATGAGGAAACTGAAGCACAAAGAGGTTTAAATAAATTTTCCCAAGACCACATAGCTTGTAAATGGCTGAACTGTACTATAAGTCTGGCATAGTTGCCATGCCTATGTGTACTTATATCATACTTCTATAAATGGAAAATAAAATCACATATGAACATACAAGATCTGTCATATACTGGTTTAGCATATTAATAGGCTGAGAGCCTGAACACTGGAGCCAGACTGTGAACCTTAGGCAAGTTACTTAACCTTGTGGTGCCCCAGTTCCATCATCTGTAAACAGAGATAATAATAGTTCCTACCTCATGGTATCTTTGTGTGAAGTAGATGTGTTCATCTGTGGAAAGAAGTTAAGTGATGTGTTAGCTATCAACAAACGTTACCTTTGGCATCTGAGAGTTCCTTTCTCCCTAGTACCTTTCACTCCAGCAGAACCACTTGCAGCTCCCTAAATAAGC
Source organism: Delphinapterus leucas (assembly GCF_059928025.1). Classification (NCBI taxonomy): domain Eukaryota; kingdom Metazoa; phylum Chordata; class Mammalia; order Artiodactyla; family Monodontidae; genus Delphinapterus; species Delphinapterus leucas. Next base: position 92,891,606 of record NC_143139.1, on the reverse strand, counting down.
CTCTGTGTTCCCTCTGCCTTTCCCACCCTGCCCAGCTGGCAAATCCTCACTTATCCTTTCAGCCCCAAATTAAGGGTCACCACCTCTGTGAGGATCCCCCAGGGAGAGGTCTACTTGGTTCCCAACTGTGTGTATAATCCCTCTTATCTCACCATGTGTGTTATTATCTGTTTCTGTATCTATCTTCCCTAGTAGACTCATCCCTCCTTGAGAGTAGAGACCTGTCTTTATCTCCATATCCAGCAGACAGCTGGGTCCCACAGTGTTTAATAAATGTTGATTAAATAAACGGTCATGAGCATGCCTCGCTGGGTAGCTGCATGCCAAAGTTAGAAGTTTTTCAAATTTGGAAATAAATCTAAATAAATGAGAAAAGCCTCAAATGACTGATATGTATGTATGTATATGTATATGTATATACGCTACTGCAATTGCCTATAAACTTATCTATAGCCCACACTAGGGTTTGTATCTTGTTTGTTGTTGAATCCCTGGCAAAAATCACCTAGCACAGTGTCTGACAAATAGTAGGGTCAATACACATTTTAAAAAATAAATGTGCTTAAGGGGAGGTATACCCAATGAAATTCTGTTTTTGTAATGACCCTTCATTCTTAGTTCTGTACTAAAGCATTTCTCACATTTGAGCTCTTGAAACCAAGACGATGCATCCATAGGCACCAGTTTGAAGCTACCCAACTGTACACGGTGGAGTTATATGCCTCTATTTGATTATAAGGTGGTTGTCCACAGAGGGGCAGTAAAGTGTAATGGTTTAAAATTCAGGTCACCTGTAATTCCACTGCCTGTTTTTTATTTCTTAGAATATCATTAAATGACACACCTTTTTAAAAATTTGTAGAGACCTTGTAGACTCGCTGAAGGATTTGAGAAATTGGGAAAGCTAATTGACACAATTACTAATTGGTTACTAATTTACACAAAAGCTTTGGTTTGCCATGCTCTATATCTAGGATAGGAAAGTAGCATTTTGCCACGCAGGATTTTTCTCTAATACAGTCATTCTTATAAGTCTTTTACGGCTTCTGAGTTTTGTGTCATACTTGAAAAGACTTTTCTTACTCTGAGATAGTAAAAATTTTCCCATGTTTTCTTCTAGTACTTTTATTATTTTATTGTTCAGATTTAATTTCTTGATCCATCTGGAATTTATTTTGGTATAAGGTATGAAGTATGGTTACAATTTTATTTTTCTTCCAGATGACTACCTAGTTTGTTCCAACACCATTCACTGAATTCATTTCCCCACCGATTTGAAATGCCACCTTCATCATATTCAGAATTTTTGTAAGGTATTAAAGACTAGTGTTTTTTTGGTTTTGGTCCTGATTTAAGTGGAAAGATCTTCAAGTGTACTTTTGAACTACCCCAGGGTTTTGGATTTTTTTTTTTTAATTTTAAAGTTGCATATTACCATCAATATCCTATCCAAACGAAATTTTTATACTTACTTCACGAATTTGTCATTACCGAGCTCGCTTCAGTTTCTTTAAGTGTACTGCACACAACCTTCAAGTATTATGAACATTTCTCTCTCCCAGCTGTCACTACACCAAACTACATATGTTATATTTCCCTAAATCATCTCGCTGTGCTCTTTGCAGCTCTTCTGTACAGTTGATGTCTCCATCTAACAAGTTGCTCAGAAGTTACTATAATTGTTTTAGGTGAGGTCCAAAGAGAAAGCCTATCGTCACTATCCAGTTCATGTCAAAAATGGGCATTAATTTCCATTTAACATGGACAGGCTGTGTTTCCGGAAAATAACAGATTTTGAAGAACTATGGTAGCTATTTGTTGGTTCTTTAAACAATCCACCTGGGGGGAGGGGGAATGTCCTACAAACGGCCAGCTGCTATTGTGGGAATTTTTTGCTATTTATTCCAGCAAAAAAAGGTTCAGACACTGAAGAAAAAGGGTCGCCCTGTACTAGGTCTTGAACCCAAAGAACTGTTTGCACAGATATTCTTCCAAGATGCATTGCAGCCTCCACCTCAACAGATGCTCTTTCAAATGTTTCATGACTCTCCTCAACAGTCAGTTTCCATTTAAGGGGAGGAGGATGACGCTGCCAGAGATGGCTCTGCTGGCATGAAGGCTGGCCTAAAATTTCTATTTAAAAGCTGGATCAGAATATGTTTGGCTTCTGTTGTCTATTTCAAATTTCAAGTTAAGACGAAGAAAAATTACGCTCCATCGTGAATGGGCCTTGGGTGCCTCACTCACAGACTAGAGTGGCAAATGGTAAGAGAGTCACAGAGAAAGGAGAGAAAGTAGGAACGCGGACTGAGGTATTAGGTACAGACTGTGAAGCCAGATATGAAAAACTTGGAGTGAAAAGAAAAGCCTTGAGCCGGGGGAAAGACCCCCATATTCGACCTCCTAACCCGAGGATCCTGATTAAGATAAGCATTCTGCATGTCACCTGTCACCGCGTCAGCCACCTCCGCCCAGCACCCCTCCCCCGCCTCATGGCCTTCCACCTCCTGACCCCTTTCCAGCGGCCTCTCTTCATGTCAGAACACGCCCCACCTAAGGGCCTTCATTCTCACAGCTGCCTGTCTTCACCTCAGCGCCCACCTCAGTACCCGCTAATTCGATGCGTCTCCTCAGTGTCCCCACCTCAGCCCTCTCCCTGACCTCAGCATCTCTCTCCGCTCTAGAGACGCCCCAGCCTCCCCTCCGACCAAAGCCCCTCTCCTCAGCACACTCCCTCCACCTGAGCGCCCCGCCTCACCCCAGCGCGCCACCCTCAGAGGCTCCTTTTGCTGCTCCAAGTTGCTCCCGGCCCTCCCGCCACCCCGCCCCCTCGTCCTCTGCCCCGCTCCGGGTTCCGCCCCTCGCTCTTCGCTCCGCCCACGGTGGGCCCGCCCCTCCGTCCGGGTCCCGCCCACTCCAGCCGCTCGCCCGAACTAGTCGTTCGGCGCCAAACCTCTCTGTCAGCGATAGGACGCCCGTCTCCGCGTTCTGGTTTTGAGGCAGAATCCCTGAGGACTGGAAGGCCCGGGCGGGGGGCAGAAGGGATTCAGATACCTTGAAAACCCCCGGGAGACTGTGGGTACGAGTGGAGTTTGTGGCAAAAAGGGAAGGCGGGTGAAGAATCTGAGCGGAAACTCAGGGTTTCCTTTCTTTGGTCATTGGCGTTGCTGGGCGCTGGGCTGGTGGCTTCGTGCGTCCCGTCCCCAACCCAGCCCCCGGCGGGAATCTCAGTGCTCTCGAGGGATTTCCAGCATCCTTATTTTAAACCAAGTCGGACCTAAGTCTTGAGGAGACCTCGGCCTTCTTATGAGGGAGTCAGGTGTCAGGAAAACGGCTGTGGTGGGGGGAGGCGGTGAGGGTGATCTGGACCGCGCTCCCCACGATGAGGGACAGCTTCTGGTGCCTTAAGCCGAGGTGTCCGGGAGCCCTACCTTGGATTCAGCTGTTCACCCCGTCAATTGCTATTTGAGATAGATGGAGAACAATCTTTTTGTTTATCAGGGAGAAAAGAAAGGACAGTCACTGTGGAATTTGGGGTTATCACACATATGATTAGCTATCTGACTGAGGGACCGTACTCCAGAAGATTCCATCTCCACTGTCTCCTCGTTTGCCCCGAATACTTTGCTGTTCAGAGGTACTAGGTGGTAGCGACCATACCTCTACCTTAGCAGTTTGTTCCCCTTCTGGGCCGGGCCCCAACCCGAATTTGGTGTTAAGCAAAGAGATGGAATAGACGAAGAAAACTGATTACTTGGACCACGTTTTCTAACGAAAACAGTCATACCTTGTAGCTTCCTGAGATCTTAAAACAACTGCTACAGTGTTAAATCAAAGACTCTCTATCTGCTTATTGGCCCTAATATTTTATCATGTTTAAATATTGGGTATCTGCCATAATTTTAAATCTTAAAAAAAATACGTCGTGAAACTAGGAAATACTATAAACAAAATACATCTAATGTTTTATTAAACAAAAATATATATGTTACAAGAGAGCCCATTCATAATTCCCAAGCAGGAAGTCATCCCTCATATATGAGAAAAAATATATATCTTTTTTTTGAGGATAGACTAAGTTCTAGGTGCCAGGGAGAATTCAAGGAAGATTGACTTAAGGCCAAGGTTCTTAGAGTGTTGTTAACCAACATGAAAGTTTAATAACAATATGGAATTCTAATATTCTACTTCTAAATAACATTCCAAGGCAACAAAAAAGATATTATTAGTCATGATTAATTGTGCTATAGGGAACTGAAAGATGATACAAAGTGGCCAGTTTTGAGGAAAGAGAAAAGAAACTAAGTCCCCATCCCCACATACACACACCAACAAAAGGCGTAATGCCACAGGCTTGGAGAAAGAAGATAGGCCAGCCCAGTTTTTCCAAACTAAATATTTTTCTAATTGTCCTTCTGGTCCTTGATATCTGAAGTGAAATCAAGAAGGTCTATGGGCAAAGGATTTTGTACTATATGATCTATGACTACTTCTTAATATTTCTTATTTTTCCAGAATTGATTATTTTTCTGCTGTTCACCTTTCAATATGAAGGAGGATCAAGTTGTGCTGGAAGAACCAGGATTCCAAGATGAAGAAGTATGACTAGAATGTTGAAAGATATGTAGACACTCAGTCATTCTACAAAAATGAAGTTCCTTCTCTGTTAACTACTATTTTTAGAAACTGAGATTAGAAATAAAACATAGTTCTGGAGAGAGGCAATATTACAAATATGTAACAACTTGTTTGGCAAGGGGTGCTAAGATTAGCTACTTAGCAGCTGGCATGAAAGTATTTAAATAATTTAACAAGTGGTATGGCCATACTGGTACCTATGCTTACTGGTACCGAATAGCAGAGGAAGGAGTGCACGGTCTGGTGGGGAAGAAGATTGAGAAAACATATTTAAAAATAGATTGTGCTGTTCCACTCTTTTGGATTAAGGTCTTAAAAATTTGGAGAGGCCATGGGACTTCTCTGGTGGTCCAGTGGTTAGGACTCCGTGTGTCCACTACAGGGGACTCGGGTTCGATCCCTGGTCGGGGAACTAAGATCACAGGTGCCTGTTGGGCTTCGCGTTGCTTTCAGTGTTGGCACTTCTTTTAAGTATGTAACAATGTGTTTGAAAAAGCATTATTGATCCTACCTCAGTCTGTCTAGAGAAGTGGAACTTGAGGCATTTTGGAGTGACTCATAATACTGAATTAACTCTTTAAAATATGTGAAACAGTTGGATATGAAGAATCAACCCTCCTTTTTTTCTGTTCCATGTCCTTTAGGAATCTTTGTTTCAAGACATTGACCTGTTACAAAAACATGGAATTGTAAGTATTTTTTCAACGCTGTGTGAAATTGTCCATTTTAGAGTTTCTTGGTCTTGACTTTATTGGCATTTGGGACTGGGTAATTCTTTGTTTTGGGAGACTGTCCTGTGCATTCTAGGGTGTTTAGCAGCATCCCTGACTCCTAACCACTCACTATATGCCAGTAGCGACTCTCTAGTTGTGACAACCAAAAATTTCTCCAGATATTGTCAAGTGTCCCCAGGGGGCAAAATTGCCCCCAGTTGAGAACCACTGGTCCAGCTGGAGGCATTCAGAGCTATCTACTGTTTTCATCAACAGAAAATTCACCTTCTGTGTCATGTGATTAAAGGACGTTGACAGAAATCAAGACTTTTAAGTAACTAGCTAGATGAATTTCAATAGCCATCAGTTGGCAGTAAAACTTCTCTGACGTTACCCTTTGAAGCCCTCACATTTAATCTTTTTCAGTTGAATTTAGAAAATTGGAGCAAGAGAAAATCCTGGTCTTTTGGTTATGTAGTTATTTGCATTCTCCAAAGGTAAAGAAAAAAATCTTAAAAAAATTTTAAAGAACATTTTGGTAATGAAGTTCTGTAGAAGGAAGGAGCTGAACTGAGGGGGTTGAACGTGTGATAAATTTGTTGGCTTTCCTACCAACAGACTTCTCTTTTGAATTCCTTGTTACATTGCCATGGTCTCACTAACATTCTTGGGAAATCAGGGCACAGCCAGAACATTTGGCATCATGCTGGGTATGTTCTACTCAGATATTTCCAGAACATTTGGCTACATGGTGGGTGGGTTCCACCTGGCCGCTTGTATAAAATTGGCATCATGATGGAAGTAGATGGACACAAAAGCACATGACATAGTATGGGAGCCTTTCAGGCTGGCATTTTCTCAATCTGCTGCACCCATTCTTTTACTTACAGAATGTGGCTGACATTAAGAAACTGAAGTCAGTAGGCATCTGTACCATCAAAGGGATACAAATGACAACAAGAAGAGCGCTATGCAATGTCAAAGGGCTCTCAGAAGCAAAAGTGGACAAGATTAAAGAGGCAGCCAACAAGCTTATTGTAAGCAAAATCCATTCTTTGTTGTTTTAGCTTAGAAGGGCCCTGTGAGTCTCTGTAGCCTTTCTCATTATGTACACTAGAAACTATTGTGAGAACTCTGAGTTCCTGTAGATCACAAGATATACGCCCCATGTTAACTTTTCATCATGTCGGTTTCAAAGCAATTAATTTCTGAAAGAATGAGACAGGGGTTAAGAGACCTGGAAAACTATGAAGGTAATTATTTTTTACCAAAACTTTTCTTTTTGTCTCCCTTTATATTACGTTTTTTCCCTTTCTATGTCTCTGCCTTTCCTTCTCCTTTTCTTTTTTTTTTTTTTTTTTTGGCCATACCACGTGACTTGCAGGATCCTAGTTCCGGGACCAGGGATTGAACCTGGGCCCCCGGGCAGTGAGAGCACCAAGTCCTAGCAACTGGACTGCCAGGGAATTCCCTCCTTTTCATATTTTTTATCTTCCTCCTCCTTATTTTTGTCTTATCTCCTCAAACATTGTATCTATGGCTGTTGTGAAGTGCTCAGCAACAAAGAAGTTGCTCTCTCCTGCTATAGGCATTTGATAAGAGAGCATTGCATTTGAAAACGACAGCAGTGGCTGGGTCTACATGTGTGCAGTTAAGATAGATATGACCAAGAATGTGCTCACTGAGGCACCTGAGCTTAAAGCTAAGTGAAACCTATACCTTCTACCTGGGCCCACAGAACACAAGAGACCTATGCAGCTGAGAGGCTCCGAGCAAAAACACACGCCTTTGACCCAAGCTTTTGTGTAGAGCTTTTGGGGGCCACTGGAAGCACCAGCTCTGGAAATAAGAACATGCAGAAAGACAAAGTCTCCCTCTTTGCAGAAGAGCAGGCTTCTTCATTTCTACATGTGTATGTGAGGCTCTCATTCCCACCAAGTCCTAGAAAGTCTCTTTACTGACAGCCATCCAGTTTCCTTCCCCAGAGGCAGTTGAGGCATGAGAGTGATGCAATGTGGTCCTGAGCTTGGAGAGGACCCAAGTGAACTGCTCTGAACACAGCTCAGTTGCTTTACCTTCTGAGTACTCTTGGGCAGTATACCTGCAAGTCAGTTCCAAAACTGCCAGGGTATCTAATGAAGCCCTAGAGCAGCACCCAGGGTTTGGGAAACTGCTACTTTATAGCTCCTAGGCATTAGTCTTCTTTTCTTTGGAAAATAATTCTATTACCAAAGAAAAGAACCTCTCTCCTTCTCATGTACATACTAATGCACCACGAGTCTTATCCTTTCTTAACTAAAGCTATTTATTCTGAAAGAAAGAGAAAACGATTGAGACATAGAGGGAGAGACAGAGACAGACAGAGACAGTTAACTTCACAGTACAGTGGTATGTATCAGAATCATCTGGAGTGGCTTGTAAAGAACACAGAGGCCCAGGCTCATTGAATTAGGATTAGGCATGGGCTTTTCCCCCACTTCAAGTTCTCTGAAGTTTGAGAACCACTGTCATAGTATAAAACAACAAAGAGGGGAATACATTAGACCACATCAGGACCTATTTTCACTAGTTATAACACTGCATCAGCTGTAGCTCATTAATTCAACCAATATGTAGTATATCTAACGTGAAAAATATTGTATCATGAATATTGAAAACTGAAATTCCTGTGCTCCTTCCAACTTCTAGAGCTGGGGGAAATGATGCTATTGAATGGAATCAACTGAATCACTTAGTAAAGTACCATTCTACTTTATGCCATAAATATATCTCATTTAATCCTTACAACTCACCTATGAAAGAGACACTATTATCCCCGTTTGACCCAAAAGAGGAAGCCAAAATACAGCAAGATTAAGTAGTTTACCTGACATCACACAGCTAATAAGTATTAGAGACATATTTTGAACCTTGGTAGGGTGACTCAAGAGCCTGTGTTCTTTTTTTTTTTTTAATTTTTTCTTTTTTTTATTGTGGTAAAATACACATAACATAAAATTTACCATCTTAATCATTTTTAGGTATACAGTTCAGTGGTATTAAATACATTCACATTGTTGTTGCAGCCATTACCACCATCCCTTCCCCATAACTGCTTTTTTTTTTAAATTTTATTTTAATCTCTTTTTTTTTTTTTTCTGGAATATCTTTTTCTTCTGTGTAACCTCCTCTTCTGGTTTAGGAACAATCTGTTCTTTTTCATTAAGGATCATTCAGTATGGCAGGGAGAGCTCACGTATGGGTTGATCCGACCATAAGCCCTGTAAGTCCTGCGCCACATCTTGGGGGCTTTGTTCACCTGGATGTGCTCAATGACCAGAGAATCTACATCTAAGTCCTTAAGTTCAGCATTACTCTCTGCATTTTTGAGCATGTGCAGTAAAAATTCAGCACTCTTTTTGGGCCACCAACCCTGAGCCCAGCCCCACTGTTTTGCCTGGGCACACCTACCAGCTCCACCATTGTAAAGTCGGAATGGCACACATTGCTTCTTTAAAGTGACATCCTTCAGATACTTGGTGGCTTTTCAGATATGCATACCCTTAATGGCCTGGGCAGTTTCACGAGTGTTCTTAAAGTGAACACGAAGATTTGAATCTCTTGATTTGCATGATTTTGTGGGGTTTTCTGGGTCAAGTGAATAGCGAACCATTTTTAGAGGTCACCTGGAAGTGAGCAAGAATAATTCTGTCAACATATATTTACAGTGACTCATATAGTTTATATATGTACTAAACGCTGCCGGCAGCTACTCAGAGAGTTGTTGTTTTCACGATTAATCCAAAGGTGTCCTAAGAAATGCCATCATTGCAGTCTTTTTTAAAAATTTAATTTAATTAATCTATTTTTTTCTATTCTTTTTCAAATTCTTTTCCCATTTAGGTTATTACAGAATATTGAGCAGAGTTCCCTGTGTTATACAGTAGGTCTTTGTTGGTTGTCTATTTGAAGATAAGAGCCTATGTTCTTAAGCATGATCTTGTGCTGCCTTCAAAGACAAATCAACTGTAGCTTATATCAAATGATGACCCTGGTAATCAAGTATATAGCTTTTGGTGGGATTTGAAATGAAAACCATCATCTTATACCCTTTTTGAACTTTTTCTTTTGTCTTTCTGTAGGAACCAGGATTCCTGACCGCATTTGAGTATAGTGAGAAGAGGAAGATGGTTTTCCATATCACCACTGGGAGCCAGGAATTTGAGTATGTATCTCATATTTTTTATAACCACTAAGCATAATCTTTGGAATACCATATTTCTTTACCTCTATCCAGGTTGTTATTTTGACTATAAGTAGTAGAAATAGCTTCTTATTTTGCAGAAGTTTTTTTTTTTTTCTCAAAAGGCAACTGAAGCAAATAAATTCCAGACTGCTTGTAAAAACAGGATTAAATTTCTTACAAGAAATTCAGACCCCAAATATAAGTAGTTTCTAAATCAGCCTACATTAATCTATAAACCATTTTAAAAAATTAGTTTAACTTTTCATTTCCCTTTTCTTCTCCACTGATGAAGGAAATTCCATTTCACTTTTGGTTTTACTTAAAAATCAGTTGTTAGAGTGAATATTTTAGAAGAAATAATGCAGTGTTGGTTTTGCTCTTCAGCCTCAGCAGTTTTAACTTCCCTTTTTATTTATTATCTTATGATTCCTGAGACATAGTCATCATCTTCCCAATGCAAGTTGACTAGAATGTGGTTTTTTTTCTCTACCTTAGTAGGCAGAGTTACTGTTTCATAAGTCAGAGCAGTGGCCAAGATCAATTTGAACAAAAGCAGTATTTCTTCAAAGTATTCCTCAAAACACTGACCTCACAAAAAACTGCAAGAAAAAAAGAGTTCATAGTCAAATATGCCTCCACTTGAATGTCTGCTAGGCAGCTCAGACTTCACAGGTCTGAAACCAAACTTCTGATCTTTGCCCCAGATCTGCTCCTCCTAAAATCTCCCTCATCCGGAGCTCTTTTTGATCCTCAGATCTGAAACCTTAGTGTCATCCTTAGCACCTCTTTTCCCCTCTCACACCCTAACTCTAATCTATTAACAAATCCTGTCTGCTCTACCTTCAAATATATTTAGTCAGAACAAACCAACCAGGCTTCCCTGATGGCTCAGTGGTTAAGAATCCACCTGCCAATGCAGGGGACACAGGTTTGTGCCCTGGTCCGGGAAGATCCCACATGCCGCGGAGCAACTAAGCCCGTGTGCCACAACTATTGAGCCTGTGCTCTAGAGCCCGCGAGCCACAACTACTGAGCCCACGTGCCACAGCTACTGAAGCCCGCGCACCTAGGACCCGTGCTCCGCAACAAGAGAAGCCACTGCAATGAGAAGACCTCTCACTGCAGCGAAGACTAACCCCCGCTCGCAGCAGCTAGAGAAAGACCGCGCAGCTATGAAGACCCAGCTCAGCCAAAAATAAATAAATAAATTTATTTTTAAAAAAAAACAATCCTTATATTTTAAAAAAAACCAACCAGTTTCTTCAACAAATAAACTATAAGGAATTAAAAAAAAAAGAGAGATGGAATCAGGGACAAGACCTAGAGATTAAAAGAGATTTAAAAGACATGTCACTTGGGCTTCCCTGGTGGCGCAGTGGTTGAGAATCTGCCTGCTGATGCAGGGGACACGGGTTCGAGCCCTGGTCTGGGAGGATCCCACATGCCGCAGAGCGGCTGGGCCCGTGAGCCACAACTACTGAGCCTGCGCGTCTGGAGCCTGTGCTCCGCAACAAGAAAGGCCGCGATAGTGAGAGGCCCGTGCACTGCGATGAAGAGTGGCCCCCGCTTGCCACAACTAGAGAAAGCCCTCGCACAGAAACGAAGACCCAACACAGCAAAAATAAATTAATTAGTTAATAAACTGAAGGTGCCTTGTAGGCACAGACTATTAAAAAAAAAAAAAAAAAAAAGACATGTCACTTAATCCCAATATGTGGATCTTATTTTGGATCCTGATTCAAACACACACGGATAATAAGACATATGAGACTGAAAATTGAACACTTACTAGATAGTTGATATTAAGGAATTACTAATTTTTTAGGTGTGATAATGGTAATGCAGTTATGTTAAAAATACGAGTCTTCATCTTGTAGAGATACCTACTGAAATATTTAGGATGAAATGATATGTTGCCTAGGATGTGCTTAAAGTAATATGAAAAGGGAGGGAAGTGGTTGGAGGTTTATATGAAAAAAGGTTGACCATGAGTTCATAGCTGATAATTTTTGAAGCTGAGTTATAGGTACATGAAGGTTCATTATTATACTGTTTTTGTCTACTTTTGTATGTTTGAAATTGTCCATAATAGAAAGTTTACATATATATATGTGTGTATATATACATTTTTTTTTCTATTTGTGTCTATATGTGTACAGAGAAAGAGAAGAAATACGAATTCAATTACTTCTCACCACTTTCTCCTTTGTTCACTCACTGGTCTAAAACACCTATTAGTATGTCTTCTGGATTATTAATAATAACTTCTAACTAACTTCCCTCCTTTAGACCTTGCCCCTACCATTTATTCTTCACATAGGAGCCAGAATAATCCTTTTAAAACATAGGTCAGATCATAACACTCCTCTGCCCAAAACATCCTAATGACTCCCCATCTCACTCAGAGCAAAAGCCAAAATCCTCTCTAACCTCAAATCTAAGCTCATCTTTAATTCATCTTGTGGTTTACTATGTACCAACCACACTAACTTCTTTGCTATTCCTAGAACATGCCAGATACACTCCCACCTCAGGGCCTTTGCACTTAGCATTCCCTCTGCCCAGAACACTCTTTCGTCATTATGTTCATGACTTGCTGTCAGGTTTTTCAGGTCTTTGCTAAAATGTCTACTTCTCACTAAGGCCTTCTCTGATCACTTTATTTGAAAATTTATTTGAAAACTCCCCATCTTCATCCTCTGCACATCTTATCCCCTCTCTGGATCTAATTTTTATCCATACCATTTAATAACAACTGACATACCACAAATTTTACTTATGTTTATTGTCTGTTCTCTCATTAGAATGGAAGCTCCATGAAGTGATGGATTTCTGTCTCTTTTGTTCGCTGCTTTACTCCAAGGGCATAGAGCAATCTCTAACACAAACTAGGTGTTCAATAAATATTTGTAGAATGACTAATTGAATGAATAAACAGTGAATAAAATAAGTTAGGGAAGTACAATATACTATATTCTCCTCTTGGAGATTCACACATTTTATTAAAGGACCTGAATTCTTGCAGTGAAATAAAACACCTCTTTAACGTAGCATTGCCTCAAATTTTTAAAATCACAGAACTTTTTTTCAAGTAACAGCTAAGGAAAAGTCTTTGGTCCAAGACAAATTGGTCAGGGTAACTTGATTCCGGGACTTCCCTGGTGGTCCAGTGGGTGGAACTCCATGCTCCTAATGCAGGGGGCCAGGTTCTATTCCTGGCCAGGGAACTAGATCCCACACGCATGCCGCAACTAAGAAGTCCACATGCCACAGCTAAAAGATCCCGCGTGCCGCAACTAAGACCCAGTGCAGCCTAAATAAATAAATAAATAAAACTTGATTCAAATGACAACTTGATATTCTCCAGTTGCTCTACCACATCATGGTTTAAGAGCCATTCAGCTTAGAGAAATTATTACTCTCATAGTGAGCTTTCTGGTGTCCTCGATGTTGGGTTTTGGGGCACATAAAAGATTACTCAGGAGCTAGGCTTTTTTTAATTAATATTTTATTTGTTTAAATGTTATATAATCTTTTCTTAAGCTGCAAGTCTATTTATAGATTTGGCAAATTTTAAGGGAGCCTTTCTAATATGGTTAACTAAATTCCCTTAAACATTTTAAATTATATTTATAAATTTATTATATTTCCTCTAAGAACTTTACCTGTGTAATTATTAAAATCTTTCCAATTATCTGAATGTCTTATGAATTTAATAAATTAAAGTTATAAGTATAGTGAGTCTTAGACACTCTTAAATGTTCAAATACTGTGTATAAACTTAGTTATCAACTTAGAAACTGCAGGTCTATATCATTTAATCAATTAGAGGCTAATGTGTTATTATAAAAATGTCAAATTCTCTTAAATTTTGAAAATTCTCAGGTACCAAATATGCACAGATTATTCCCAAATTTAATATGAAAATAGTAATCTGTGGGTTTGATTTGTGTCTCCATTTTTAAATCTTCCTAGATTTAAAAATACTATTTCTGTACCTAATTGTAAATTTTCCTGAGTTTCATAAGGGAACAATTATGCTATCCCAAGTAATTTGGGGTACCCTTTCAGTTAAATTTTGGGGTCACTTTTTCAGCATATCAACCAGAAATTTTGTCTGAGATTTTCCAGAGCTTTTCAGGGTGATTTTTCTCAAGATGAGGAGGGCCAAGTATCAATAAAACTCTCTTTAATAGTTGGTAGGTTTATAGAATCCCTAAGTATTGGGTTGGCCAAAAAGTTTGTTAGGGTTTTTCCAGAACATCTTGCAGAAAACCCGAACGAACTTTTTGGCCAACCCACCAAATGGAGTGGTCTCTCCACCATGTCCTTTATGCGGGTCAGTATCTAGATTTTTCTTTTTCTCATTAAAGTCCATAGCCCTCACTAAATCTGTGAATAACTTCCAACATTACTTCAATTTACATTTAAGCTGCTCTCTTAAACTACGTAAGTGTAAATCTGTTAGATTATCCATCTCTTAAAGCTTTGTCTAATCTGTGACCATGTCCCAAAAGTCATGCTAATAAAAACTACAAAGAATTTTGGTCTTCCCTGGTGGCACAGTGGTTAAGAATCAGCCTGCCAGTGCAGGGGACACGGGTTCGAGCCCTGGTCTGGGAAGATCCCATATGCCGCGGAGCAACTAAGCCCATGCGCCACAACTACTGAGCCTGCGCTCTAGGGCCTGTGAGCCACAGCTACTGAGCCTGCGTGCTGCAACTACTGAAGCCCATGCACCTAGAGCCCGTGCTCTGCAACAAGAGAAGCCACTGCAATGAGAAGCCCGTGCACCACAACGAAGAGTAGCCCCCACTCACCGCAACTAGAGAAAGCCGGTGCACAGCAACAAAGACCCAACGCAGCCAAAAATAAATAAATAACCACAAAGATTTTAAAAGTGGTCTTACCAGGTCTTAGCACAATTGCCATAATTAATATTTGTTGCATTAAATGAATGAATGAGATTAATTAACTTTAGATCTTTCCATATCAAGAGTATGTATTAAATGCGCTGAGTCACTGCATTACCAGTTAAGTGCATGCTGTCAAAATCCGACAGTTATTCTTCTATCTGCTAGCGTTACCTGTCACATCTTTGAATATTTTCTATTCTGACGTGTTCTTCATAGAATTTGGTTTGTGTGAGATAAGCCAATCATGGTGACAATCACTGGATTCTCCTAATATCTATTTTTCATGTTTTTCAGTACATTAAAAAAAATTGGATATTCAGTTGACTTTTAGAAACATAGTCCCAGCACAATATGAAAAATCCAATTAATAACTAAAAATCATTTATTCGCACTCCAGTTCAGTTCTTTAGAATTACTGAAATATAAGCCCTGCATAGCCCATATCCTATTGGTACACAGGAGTTAAGAACAACAGGGCTTATAAATTGTTTTGTTGATCCCCCTGCCCATACACAGTATAACCTGTGATCTAAACAGGTGGGAAGCCATTTATTCAGCCAAGAATTCCTGTTCATGTTGGACAGATAGAAAGGTACATAGATAGATAGAAATGATACTAATGATATTAGCACTTTCTCCTTTCTTGATATCTCTATTTCTGTTCCCGTTACTAAAGCTTACTTTCTATTTCTAGTAAGTTGCTAGGAGGTGGAATTGAAAGCATGGCAATCACAGAAGCTTTTGGAGGTAGGTAGAACCTTAATATTTTGTTATATGAAAAATATGTGTATATATACACACCCATATATATAATTAAGTAGTCAATTGTAAATTGTATCTATTTGGGAACTTATGATGAAATATCAGTTATCATAATGCAAGATCATTCTGGGCTGCAATTAAAATATATTCCAACATTAACAGATGAGTTTTATTGGCATTTTTCATCTTTTTATCTCTGATTCCTATAGAAGAGATTAGAATTTTTTTCTCTCATACCTTCAGAGGGTAGTTGTATAATGAGACAGATATTATTTCTAAGAAATACATGTTTCAGGAACATAGAGAATAGATTTCCCTTCCCTTATTGTATCCTCTATTAAAAAAAAAAGTCAGGAATTCCCTGGCGGTCCAGTGGTTAGGACTCTGCGCTCTCACTGCCAAGGGCCCAGGTTTGGTCCCTGGTTGGGGAACTAGAATCCCACGGGCCACACAGTGTGGTCAAAAAAAAAAAAAGTTCATGCATAGCTATGTTACGTACTATTCCTGACAGTTCCAGTATTTTCAGTCCTCAGAGAACTAAATCTGTTTTTTGGTTGTTGTTGTTTGTGGGTTTTTTTAATATTTATTTAATTTAATTAATTTATTTGGCTGCATCAGGTCTTAGTTGCAGCGCACGGGATCTTTTTTTTTTTTTTTTTTTTTTTTTTTTTTTGCGGTACGCGGGCCTCTCACTGCCGTGGCCTCTCCCGTTGCGGAGCACAGGCTCCGGATGCGCAGGCTCAGCGGCCATGGCTCACGGGCCCAGCCACTCCACGGCATGTGGGATCCTCCCAGACCGGGGCACGAACCCGCGTCCCCTGCATCGGCAGGCAGACTCCCAACCACTGCACCACCAGGGAAGCCCCCACGGGATCTTTTGGTTGCAACATGTGGGCTGTTAGTTGCAGCATGCAGGATCTAGTCCCCTGACCTGGGATGGAACCCGGGCCTCCTGCATTGGGGGCGTGGAGTCTTAACCACTGGACCACCAGTGAAGTCCCTGTTTTTTGTTTTGTTTTTTTGGTGTTGATGTTTCTGTTGACTTGGAGAAATAAATCTGTGTTTATTTCAGTTGACTCTCAGTCTTAATGGCTTACCTGCTGTTGTATTCATTGATATTTGTGAGCTTATTTCTTGATTTTAATCTGTTGGAGTTCAATAGGCCTAAATTGGTGAGTGGGGACATTTTTCTCCGGAGAGAATTTGCTTTTGTTGGTAGCTAGGGAATACCACCAATCTGAGGATCCCAGGTCAGTGGGAGAACCCCAGACTCTCATTCCTGTGGTGGAGTCTTAAACTTTCATTTATATAACTATTCCTAAGGAAAATTTGGTTTAAGTTAATTATTATCTAAAGGACAGTTCTGAAAAAGAAAACCTTTTAAAAGTTGTTTTTACTACTGGTACTCATATATGCAGAATCCATTCATGACACAGAGGTGCTTTATGTGTGAGATTTGACAGTTGGAAAAGAAAACCATACTCTGAGGCCATATTTATTCTTTATGAAAATATCTAAAAATTAACTATGTATTTTTTTTTCTATATTTCACAGAATTTCGAACTGGAAAAACCCAGCTCTCTCATACCCTCTGTGGTAAGGATATGTAACAACAACAATAATAGCAATAACAATAATAATCATAGCAATCTCTTACTATTCTACTTTGTGCCTGGTACTTACATAATCTCATGTAATCTGAACAAACTTGCAAGGAAACTAAAACTCAGAGACATTACATAAACTGCCCATGGTTACACAAATACCAGAGCTGGTCTTTGAATATGTGATGCTTGAGGTGATGTTGTATATACTGCACTCTGAACACCTGAATGGAAATACGGAGGAGGTAAATGGGTATATGAATGTGTTGGTGGAGAGAGGTATTCATTCATGGTCTCGATTTTTCCCATTCTATCTTTTCCATATTGTATTTATGAGAATGTCACAGAATCTTTTGAGGCCTAGAATTCCTTACTTTCCATAGAGTAAGGTTGGAACTAAAAAAGACTTAAATGTTTCTAAAGCAAAATAAGCAAAAATACCTCCTTTTGCATAAAGACATTACACTACATTTCTTTGACCTAAGTAGAAGGAGCATGGAAAAGTGTTTAATAAGGGGATTCTGGAATCAAAATAGCTCTGCCAATAATAGCTGTGTGACCTGGAGCAAGTTGCTTCACCTTTCAGATTTTCCCTATCAGTAAAACAGGAGTAATGATAGTGCCAAACTTAGGGTTGTTTTGAAAAATAAATGAAATAATGTATGTACTTTATGTAAAGTAATTCCTTAGTGTTAACTACTACATATAAAGAAAATGCATTTAAAATTTTGATATACATTAATTGAGAAGTTAAATGAGTTATGTAGCATAAATTATATTTATGATTATTTCTTATAGAAAAAAGTTAGTGATACTTAAATTCTACTTCTTTCAGAGAACTAAATTTCATGAATATCTCCCATTGTGAAAGATATTGACATTCTTTGTTGAATTACTACTATGCTGGCAGAATACTTATAATCTTACCACTGGTTAGTAATATAAAAATATAGCATGCTGTTTAGAAACTAAAAGATCATTATTCTTTGCTACATGACTAGAGAGTTGCAACCAGCCTAAATACCATATTAATTTATATACACATTTGTACAAAGTTTATTCACTTTTACTAATATTAACTAAATTTTAATTGCTTTCTAGTGACAGCTCAACTTCCAGGAGCAGGTGGCTACTCAGGAGGAAAGATTATCTTCATTGATACAGAAAATACTTTGTAACCCTTTTATTTAAACAAGTTGCTAACATAATAGTGAGATATAGTACTGTTACTATAAAGGAGAATTTGTTTGAAATATGTCATTTTGTGATCACCCTGTAAACCAGCAATAATGAGAAAAGCCAAGGGAAAACAGTTGCTAGTCGAGTTTGCAAATCACTTTTTCCCCCTGAAATTTTTATTTTATTTTATTTTATTTTATTTTTTTATTGAAGTATAGTTGACTTACAATGTTGTGTTAGTTTCAGGTGTACAGCAAAGTGATCCAGTTTAATATACATATATATGTGTATATATATATATATATATACTTTTTCAGATTCTTTTTCCCTTATAGGTTATTAGGCTATTACAAAATATTGAGTATAGTTCCCTGTGCTATACAGTAGGCAGTAGGTCCTTGTCGGTTATCTATTTTATATATATTAGTGTGTATATGTTAATCCCAAACTCCTAATTTATCCCTCCCCACCACTCTTTCCCCTTTGGTAACCATAAGTTTGTTTTCTATGTTCAAATCACCTTTTTTCATAGTTTTTTTTTTTAATTTATTTATTTATTTTTGGCTGTGTTGGGTCTTCGTTGCTACGTGTGGGCTTTTCTCTAGTTGCGGCGAGCAGAGGCTACTCTTTGTTGCAGTGCACGGGCTTCTCATTGCAGTGGCTTCTCTTGTTGCAGAGCACAGGCTCTAGGTCATGGGCTTCAGTAGTTGTGGCATGCGGGCTCAGTAGTTGTGGCTCACGGGCTCTAGAGCTCAGGCTCAGTAGTTGTGGCGCACGGGCTTAGTTGCTTCGCGGCATGTGGGATCTTCCCGGACCAGGGCTCGAACCCGTGTCCCCTGCATTGGCAGGCTGATTCTTAACCACTGCGCCACCAGGGAAGTCCCTCAAATCACCTTTTTTAAAAAAAGGTTTCACTTCTCCAAATGGGTTTGGTATAAAATTGACGAAACAAATACATGAGAGGAAATTACATCCTATTTGTTTTTAATTCTCTTACTTCTCCAAAGATTTAACTTAATAGCTAGAAGGTTATTGACTCACTCAAAGTCATGGTCTCAAATAAAGGAAAAGGTCTGAATTAAACAAAAATACAGAAGGAAAAAGAGAAGAACCTGTTTGGGTAACAAAAAGAATTGCAGTTTTATTGAAGTGTAAGTTATTTCAGAAAGCAAGACTGGAAAGGTGGGTCTTAGACGTGAAGGGCCTTGAAGCTGGATGATGGGTGTAAATTGGATTCTTTTGTAATATTCTAGGCAAGTAATGAGATTTGATGACTGTATTTGGTAGTCAAAGGAAAGAGAGGCTTGGGAAACCACTCTTAAGTTTGTCTAGATACTAGGAGAATAACGATGACAGAATTGGGAAGATCATATTTCAGAGAAAAGGTGATGTTTCATTTTAATATGTCGAATATGAGGTACAGAGGAACATCCATATGGCAGTTGGAAATGTTGGGCTCAGCTTGAGAAAAGGGTAGGGCCAAGGATATGGATGGAATAGCCAGGGGGAGGCAAGAGAACTTACATAGAGAGAAGAGAAGAGAACTGAGAACATAACTTTGGCGTGTGCCTATGTCTAGGAAGAGGGACTAAAAAGACGAATCAATAAAGACATGCAGGGACACCAGTGGAATGTTCTCACTCTTTCAGAGTCTCTTACATATATATGGCTCTCTCGTGGTACTTGTCTTTTTATGTGTTTATATTTTGCCTACATAATTATGTTTTACACTTACCTATGGCATAGATTATCTTATGACCCTTAAATCCTCCACAGTGCCTTGCACTGGTAATTGGTTAATATGGTAACCGATTCCATATGGGAATCAGTTAATAAACATTTGTAAATTGATTTGAACTTCCCTTCAGCATAAGTCCAACTTTTATATTCCTGGTTACATAGTCACCCGGCTTTGTAAAAACTGACATAGTGAAAAACATTTTTTATTGCTTCTTCCAATTCCTTGTCTTCTTTGATTTGTCCACCAGAAACATCTACTGGGTATGCTCAGCAGCAATAGAAGATTTAAGTGGCTGTCACTAAAGCTCTGAAGAAAACATATATAGTGCTGTAGGACAGAGATGGCTGGGAAGTCCTAAAGACAATTCAATTCAATGTTTACTGAACTAGTTCCAAGTGTCACAAATAAGGTTAAAAATGGTCCTTACTTTACAGTTACTTATAGTATGATCAGTATTATACAAATACTGTAAACAAAGTGAAATGAGACCACAGATGTGCATTTTATTTTATCTTACTTCACTTTAGAGAATATTACAGACATATTGTTAGGATCACCAAAGACCTATAAAGAATGTTTATTACTCCTTTACAGTCTAGATAGGTATAAGTGATTATTAGCATCTTCCAGAATACCTTTTCAGGTACACTGAATTTGCCCCCCTATGAATTTACTAATTTCAGAATGCTAACACAACTCCTTTAGAAGAAAGTGGATTTTAAACCCTAAATAAACCAAAAACTATATGATAATAATTCCCTTCTGGACCGTTGAAGTTACTTTTTTGACTCTTTGGTTTATGTAGTCAAATTTATCATTTGTTGGCAACACGTGGTTAGTGATATATTAAACTATTTCATGTTGAACAAGTGAGGAATATGAAGAGAATGAATTAATTCACTTTGAAGTGACTTGAATTATAATTTAGTGATATTATCTTCCTAGACTAGGTCTATATTTATTGAACTGAGAACAACAGAGATTCACAAATCTTAGTTTCTAGTTTTTCTCTTGGAACTGATTTGCTGCATAATCCTGAGTCATCTGCCTAATCTCTGTTTGTCAGTGTCCTCCTTTGTAAAATGTAATAGAGGCCATAACAACTAACTTCCAAGGTTATTGTTTAGATAATTTAATATTTAAATTCATTACTGTCTCATTATTTCTATCACTGTTATCACTACCTAAGGCACTCATTAATTGAGGCACTTATGAAAAACAAAGTCTGATATAGATTTTAAGTGATTATTGGTATCCTCCAGAATACCTTTGCAGGTACAGTGTTTTGCCTCTCTTTGATACACTTGCTTATGGGATTATTTTTTGTAGTTGTTGTCTAAACTTTTTGGAATTGATTTATTGAATCCTTAATCCTGGCATACTCCAGCCGTCCAGATCGCCTTCGGGACATTGCTGATCGCTTCAGCGTAGACCATGATGCAGTCCTGGACAATGTACTTTATGCACGTGCATATACTAGTAAGAGCCCCATGCAATTGGATGGTTAGGCTGTTTTAAGGTTGGCAGCACTGATTTATTATTTGAGTGATGCTTACAACATTTTGACACTATCCTTTTCTCTTTATATTTTACCTTTCTCCAAATTTATTTAGTCAGTCCACAAATTTTATCATCTGGTAAGTCCTTAGACATTGAAATGCTCTCAAATTATTTCTTATTCTTTGTCTTTGAAATGGAGAGTAACATTCTTTTTGGATAAGGTAGCATTTGGTATGTATGCTAAGGCAGAATATGAAATCATATTTAATAAAGTCATAAATAATTAAGAAAATCCTTCAAGGACTCTCTTTTGCCTGACTCCCAAGAACATACATGATCTTAGCCTCTGCTTCTTCTACTTTTTATAACATTTTCCCACTGCATTTCCCACCAGGTGAACATCAGATGGAGCTACTTGATTATGTAGCAGCAAAGTTCCATGAAGAAGCTGGCATCTTCAAACTATTGGTACGAGCTTTTAAATATTGCTCAATCTAGAGCTATTTAGCATATTATCTTTCTTCTATTGATTCCAATTCAAATTAACTTCTTCCTTCATTTCCAAATGCATTATTTATTTTTACATTAATCCTACACAGATCATTGATTCAATAATGGCACTTTTCCGAGTGGATTTCAGTGGTCGTGGGGAGTTGGCTGAACGGCAGCAAAAACTGGCCCAGATGTTGTCACGACTCCAAAAAATCTCAGAAGGTAGATTTTTTTCCTTAATTTTTAAAAAATAAATTTATTTATTTATTTATTTTTGGCTCCGTTGCTGTGCGCAGGCTTTCTCTAGTTGCAGCGAACAGGGGTTACTCTTTTTTTTTTTTTTGGCTGCATTGGGTCTTCACTGCTGTGCGTGGGCTTTCTCTAGGTGCGGTGAGCAGGGGCTACTCTTTGTTGTGCTGTGCAGGCTTCTCATTGCAGCGGCTTCTCTTGTTGCAGAGCATGGGCTCTAGGCATGCGGGCTTCAGTAGTTGTGGCACATGGGCTCAGTAGTTGTGGCTCGCGGGCTCTAGAGCGCAGACTTAGTAGTTGTGGCACACGGGCTTAGTTGCTCTGCAGCATGTGGGATCTTCCTGGACGAGGGCTTGAACCCGTGTTCCCTGCCTTGGCAGGCGGGTTCTTAACCACTGTGCCACCAGGAAAGTCCCTCAGAAGGTAGATTTTTAAAATAAATGGTGATATCAGAATAGCACCTGTGACTGTTTGCTAAGTAGGTTTATCAGAGAAGCTCAGAATAATGTCAGGAGGCAATCCATTTATTAAAAATAAAATTTCCTTCATGGGAATACAACTCTTTTTTTAAACCAAAAATACTGATTCTAATACAATAAGGTACCTAAATAATATAACAATAATAACTTTAATTTATGATATCAATGAAAAAACAGGAATGTAATCTTGTTCATCAAATAAATTCATGGCACAATATTTCTAAACTCTGAAATCTAAGCAATGAACTTTTAATATTCACATTGTCATTCTCTTAGTTTCTTAATTTTATTTCTTGATGCAGAATATAATGTGGCTGTGTTTGTGACCAATCAAATGACTGCTGACCCAGGAGCAACTATGACGTAAGCCCTAATATTCTGCTTTTGTATTTCACAAAAGTTAATATCAAAAGGGTTAGAGTGTAGAATAGGAAATAATTCCAAAATCATCAGCCTTGATGTGGACACAGATATGTCACAAATCACTTTTTGCACAGTGCATATTACTTCATAATTGCAAATATCATTTATTTGTTATCCAGATCTATTCTTCTCTAGTTTTTTTATAAAACAAAGCAATAGTTTAACTATTTTCGGAGATACTTTGGGTTCCTTTTTGTCTAGGACTAAAAGGATATTGGAGGACAATAAGAAAAAGATCTTAGGGAAATAAAAATGTATATCCAGATACATGAATGGTTTCTAATGCACTGATAATCTGTTAGCCTACAAACAAAAAAAGCAGGCTCTCTACAGGATATACATGAGATATATATTTAATTTATATATTTATTATATTATATAAATATAATATATTTATATTTACAGGATATACATGAGATATATTTATGAGTCTCTTATATATTTATAAGAGACTTGCTATGAGAGAAGTCTCCTGTTTGAAGAAACAGAATTTCACTCCACACTAGGCATATTCAGAATTTGTTGAAGTAGTTGTGCACATAACATACATATTGATGGCTCTGCTTGCAAGATGGCAGTGAATAGAAAGACAAGGAGATGGTGGTGTGATGAATTGGGAGATTGGGATTGACATATGTATAAAATGGATAACTAATAAGAACCTGCTGTATAAAAAAATAAATAAAATTAAATTTAATTAAAAAAAGAAAGAAAGACAAGGAGAGTTAAAGTAGTATAGTGAAACAGAAAGTTCGAATAAGGACTTCCCTGGTGGTCCAGTGGTAGAGGCTCTGTCGCCTAATGCAGTGGGCCCAGGTTCGATCCCTGGTCAGGGAACTAGATCCTGCATGCCACAACTAAAAGATCCCGCGAGCCGCAACTAAAGAAAAGAAAGATCCTGCATGCCACAACTAAGACCCGGTGCAGCCAAATAAATAAATAAATATTAAAAAAAAAAAAAAAAAACAGAAAGAAAATTCAAAGAAAGTTCAGTTGCCACCATCAAGAGTTTTGAGCATTATGTATCTGAATAAGCAGTCAAAATAGCCCTGAATCTATGTACTGCTTTTTTTTTTTTTTTTTTTTTTTACAGTATGCAGGCCTCTCACTGTTGTGGCCTCTCCCATTGTGGAGCACAGGCTCCGGACGCTCAGGCTCAGTGGCCACGGCTCACGGGCCTAGCCGCTCCGCAGCATGTGGGATCTTCCCGGACCGGGGCACGAACCCGTGTGCCCTGCATCAGCAGGCGGACTCTCAACCACTGTGCCACCAGGGAAGGCCCTGTACTGCTTTTTTAAAGGTCTTTTCAGCAACTTCTTATTTATAATAATTTTTAGCCAGAGAAAAGTTCCAAGACTAGCATAATGAATCCACAAATATCATTTGCCTAGTTTCATCAGTTGTTAACATTTTGCCACATTTTTTCCCTCTATGTGTTTGTGTGTGTGCGTGTGTATGTAAAATCTCTCTATATGCTACATACACACACATGCTCATATATGTAAAAGTGTATATGTTTTGTGAACCTTTTGAGAGTTGTTTTCTCCGAACCAGTGAGAATTATTTGCAGACATCATGACACATCACTTCTTAGTACTTCAGCATATCTCTTCTAAGAACAAGAACATTCTTCTACATAACTACAACATAATTAGCACAGTCAGGGAATTTAACATTGGCGTACTATTTATCCAATACACAGTTATATTCAAGTGTCTCCAATTGTTCCAACAATATCCTTTGTAGTTTGGGGGGTTTCTTGTTTTGTTTTTGATTCAGGATCAGTTAAGGATCATGCATCCCATGTACTTGTCATGCCTCTTTAGTTTCCTTTAACCAAAACAGTTCCTCAACCTTCGTTAGATTTTTGTGACACTGACTTTCTTTTTTGGTGGCGCTGTGCAGCATGCGGGATCTTAGTTCGCCGACCAGGGATTGAACCCACGCCCCCTGTATTGGGAGTGAGTGACATTTTTGAAGCGCACAGGCCAACTGTTTTTCAGAATGTCTCTCAATTTGGAGTTGATTTTTTTCTCATTATTTAAAATGTTAAACACTTTTGGCAGGAAAACTACTAATATATAAGTAATGTTATGACATTTTCCATATATCACGTCAGGAGGCACACTGGCAGTTTGTCCCTTTATTAGTGATAAGTTTGATCATGTGATTAAGATGGTGTTCACAAGATTTCTCCATTGTAAAAGACCTTCTCCTGTTTGTAATTAATAAGTAATTTGTGGGGTGATACTTTGAGACTTGTGTAAATATCATGTTTTGCACCCAGTGGATTTAATAATATCCATTGCAGATTTTTGCTTAAATCATAACTCTGATGGTTGCAGTACAAAGTTCTGTTACTTTAAAACTGAGTCAGTACATCATTTGGTAGCAGATAAATCAGTCATTGACATATATATTAGAAGATATTTGATATGATATTCTAAATTATGTAAATTGTGCTGAAATGAATGTATCTCTCTTTAGGCATTTTCTAAACTAAACGCTAAGAGTTTTGCTGCATCTTCTGCAGTTTGCTATAGCTCTCACTTTTCAATACGCTTTTATGATATTTTCTACTTAATTACAGGAGATTCCAATGTGAAAAGTATTAATTACATGAAAGGTTTTAAGCAAGGTCTTTTTGTTTGTTTGTTTTTTGAGTTTTATTGGCCGCACCATGCGGCATGCAGGATCTTAGCTCCCCTACCAGGGATCGAACCCATGCCCCCTCAGTGGAAGTACAGAGTCTTAACCACTGGATCACCAGGGAAGTCCAAGCAAGTTAAAAAGATTGAGGAGGGGGAAATCAATCATTTATTCATTCAGTATATATTTATTGAAAATCTACTATATATCAAGGTTCTAGGAATTCACTAGTGAACAACAGAGACTATGTGCCTTGCCTCCATTAGGAAAAAAATAAATGATGTCCATTTAACTCAAAATTTTAAAGTCTTGGTTGGTCATGCATTGTCTGTAGTCCTTGAGGGGTTAAGGAAATATTCTCTGTTTTATAGGGTATCTTTCATATACAGGACATAAAGTACTTCACAAAGAGAATAATTTTAAACTGAAGAGAAATGGGAGATTTTTAAGGCTCGCTTTAAAAAGAGAAAATGACTCATTGGCTCAGAGGGAGGAAGTGGGTTGCATTCAAATAAAACAGTACAAGTTAAAGAGCAATGTTCTTTCTTCAGGTGTAGGGAGGGAACATTGAAGAGGCCAAAACTATCGACCTAGAGTTAGAAGACAAAGGAAGTCTGTGGAAATTAGGTCAGATAGGGTTCTTTTTCTTATATTTGTAGAAAGTTTCAAAAAGCTTAAAACCATTTTGAATTGACTCCAATAGGAGAAAAATAGAGAAATGACAGAAAGGAAATAATTGCAGAAGTTCAAAGAGGGGAGGAGATTTATAATGAAATAAGCTAAGAAAAGAGCCGAAGAAGGTAACAAAGACTAGTATTTTTGCTGGGTGAATCTGCTTTGAAACAGCATCTCCTCCACCTAGCCAAGTTATATGGAAACAAATTTCACTATAATTAGTATATTCTAAAGTACATCATAACAATACAAATTAAATGCATGTGCTGTAAAGCACATATATTGCCACAGCTAAATTAAAAAAGAAAACAGGACAGTTTTAAACTAAAGGATTTCAAATGCTATTAGAATACTTCCCATAAAGGAAATATCTTTGTTTCTCAGTGTTAAGGAACTCCAAGCTGCAACTCCCCTGGAGCCTGTCAGAGAAATATCACTATAATTGGTATGAGTACCCAAGTACACTGACAATAATTGAGGCTTCTATCCCATGCATTATACTTGATGGCACATCGTATTAAAAAGGAACAAAATTATAGAGGCGAGGAGCTTCCATATGATACACCAGAGCAGTAACTCCTAGATGAGGCTTACAGATACAGATTTTAGAACTAGAATGAGCCAGTTGATGAAGGCCTGGAAATAAAGTCAAAGTATCAGCCTGTAAAGCTCCATACCACAGCAAAAATAAGATAAGCAACAAATAAGACCATGATGTTGCCCCCTACTTTATTTGTGTATTTGTCTCCCTAAAAGTCATCTTAGAACATTTGCAGTCTTGTAAATGTGCAGTTTATTCTTTAAGGATGTCACTTACTGATTCTACATCATTAGTATAAATTAAGAGGCAATATCGGGACTTCCCTGTTGGCACAGTGGTTAAGAATCTGCTTGCCAATGCAGGGGACATGGGTTTGATTCCTGGTCCTGGAAGATCCCACATGCCGCAGAGCAGCTAAGCCCGTGTGCCACAACTACTGAGCCTGCGCTCTAGAGCCCGCGAGCCACAACTACTGAAGCCCGCGTGCCTAGAGCCCGTGCTCCACAAGAGAAGCCACCGCAATGAGAAGTCTCTGCACTGTAACGAAGAGTAGCCCCCGCTCACTGCAACTAGAGAAAGCCCCTGCACAGCAACAAAGACCCAGTGCAGCCAAAAATAAATAAATAAATAAATTAATTAATTAAAAAAAAAAGAGAGGCAATACGGTTAGAGAAAAAACATTAAACCAAAGTCATTAGCATTGTGACCTTTTGCAACATTTAAATTATTTGAATTTTACTTTCCTCTCCCTCAAAATTAAGAGCACTTATATTTATTGGTTGCTTAGCATGTGCCAAGTGCTTTCATGTATCATCTTATATAATTCTCATATCACCTCAACATAACTCAGCCTCCTAGACCTCCCTGTTCTATGAAGCCAGTCTCAGTATATTGCTGTATCTCTCCCCAACCCCCCAACCACCCCCCGCCGAATTCTATCTTCAAAAATTTGAAAAATGTAGATTTTTCTGCATATTTTGGGAGGAAATGGGGGGTGGGGTTATTTAACAAAACTTCTTAAACATACTCCTTTTTTTTTTTTAACCATCTCTTCTTTTTCACCAAAATTCTCTATCTTCCTCTAATCTCAAAACCTCCTCCTCTCTCTTGGACATGGTTCACCCAGTCTTTCTCTCAATGGACCCCTTCTCAAAAATTCCATCTTTAAGCTTAACCCTTAGCAAGTCAAAAGTACCAGGAGTACCAATTGTCCCTCAAGTTTGCCCTTACCCAGACCCCTCAAGGCCTCCACTCCAACCAGTATTTGACGTAGACACTATTATTATTCCTAATATATAAAGGAGGAAACAGAGGCTCAGAGTGCCTACTTGCTCAATCATACAGTTAAAAAACAGGAGTCAGATTTTGAACCCAGGTTTCTTTGACTTCAAAGTTGATGCTCTTTTAGTCTCACTGTGCTATTCTTCCTGTCTCACTCCCAGAAGAATATCACCTGCCCTACCATCACCATAATCCTGTACTCCCTGCACCCTAATTTGCAGTTGGAAGGTCAGGAGGTTCTGGGTCTTACTGTCAACAATATAACAGGCTGTATCCTGTTCAACCAGAGGGGGATAAATGAAACAATCTTTCTTGGCCCCTCTTTATTCCTAATATCCACCCCCATCTCTTCCTCCTTCTCATCATACTCCCCCATCCCCTGAGAAAAGGAGGAAAGAAGAGAAGATAATATAAAAAAAGAGGAAATAAGAGAGTAGGCTAAAGGAGGCATGTGGGTGGTTTTCTGAAGCCGTTTTTACTTGGTCAGAAATAGAAGTAAATTAAAGCCCTCTAAAAGAATGTGGAATGCTATTACACCTTCTTGTACTTTACCTCAAGACTTGTTTATAACTGCTAGAATACTCAAGAAGTTCAAAGAAACTTGAAGAAATGTTTTCTTTCTTTTTTTTTTTTTTTTTTTTTTTTTTGCGGTACGCGGGCCTCTCACTGTTGTGGCCTCTCCCGTTGCGGAGCACAGGCTCCGGACACGCAGGCTCAGCGGCCATGGCTCACAGGCCGAGCCGCTCCGCTGCATGTGGGATCTTCCCGGACCGGGGCACGAACCCGTGTCCCCTGCATCGGCAGGTGGACTCTCAACCACTGCGCCACCAAGGAAGCCCAAGAAATGTTTCTTGATTAACAAGTCACTGAAAGAGGGTTTTAACTGAATCATTTAGTTAAATAATAATAGTTACCATTTATTGAGTATCTCTTATGTGCCATGATTACTGAAAGGGTAAATATAATGCTTTATAGATGACCTGGCACAGTTCCTGGCATGTAGTAGGCTCCCAATGAGTTAGATTAAATATATCTTGAATCTTCACAACAGCCCTAAAAAGTAAGGAGGTTTTTTTGTTCCCATTTTACAGTTAAAGAAACTGAGATTCATAAAGGTAAATAATTAGCCCAAGGTAACATAGATAATAAGTGAATCAGGATTAGGAAGGCAGATAATAATAATTGCAGTCACTGGATTAATGCCTTACCTAAATTATTTCATTTTATTGTTACAACTACCATACCAGTTAGGTACAATTATTATCTTCCATTTAAAATGAAGAAACAGACACTTAGAATGATTAACAATTTTCCTGAGGTCGTATGGCTGGCTGATAAGCCAAAATTTGAACCCAGGTCTAACTCTAAAGCTCTTACACCACTTAGCACATTGAGGCTGTATGTGCCTGGGGAAAGGTTAGCATGCTGTCATATGAGATGCTTTGCAGGGATGTATCCATTACCCTGGTGAGTTGACCAGTGTTCAGGGCCCTCAGCCTTACAGACAGAGATTTGATTTGGTCATCCTACTGAGCGCAAATCCATTTCTCAGGGACAGACTCACATTAATCAAACTCATGAGACTCAATGAAAGATCAGAGGGCCAGTTTACTGATAAAGAAAAATGTAACTACATTTGAAGTTCTTGTGACCAGGGCATTCTCTCCTTGTAGGCAGACCTCTATAGGAATCCAAATTTTAATCCAAAGCTATTTACTAAATATGGAATCCAAGCAAAGGGAAATAATTAGATGAGTTAGAAGTGTCTGTCACATAGTAAGGACTCAGTAAATCTTGGTTGTGAATGTTATTGTTAATAGCCAACCACACTGGGGCAGGGGGCGGGGTGGACCATGAATCTCCTAAATTTATGAAAATTTTTGTATGTGTACATATGTGCATTTTTCTGGGGGAGAGTCTATATCTTTTATTAAATTATCAAAGTGTTAGTGACCTACAGGAAAAGTCAAGAGCCATAAATTCTACATGAAATTCTACACAGAATCCTGAACATTTTGATGGAGCAAGTAAAATTTGAATTGGCTTGATATTCTCCCAGAGCTAAGGCTGTTATGCTATGTTGCAATTTATTTTAATTAAGTATAACCTCTTACATTATGAGTAACTTTTTAGGACTTTTTTCTCCCCATATTATCTTTCCTATATGATTTCTTAGCACTTTTGCCGATCTTATCATTTATTTCTCATTTAGTTCATTCAAAATCATCTCCCTTTGGAAACGACATTCTTTTTTTTTTTTTAATTTATTTTATTTATTTTTATTTTTGGCTGTGTTGGGTCTTCGTTGCTGCGTGAGGGCTTTCTCTAGTTGCGGCGAGCGGGGGCTACTCATTGTTGTGGTGCGTGGGCTTCTCACTGCAGTGGCTTCTCTTGTTGCAGAGCATGGGCTCTAGGTGCACAGGCTTCAGTAGTTGTGGCACGTGGGCTCAGTAGTTGTGGCACGTGGGCTCAGTAGTTGTGGCTCATGGGTTCTAGAGTGCAGGCTCAGTAGCTGTGGCACACGGTCTTAGTTGCTCCGCAGCATGCGGGATCTTCCCGGACCAGGGCTCAAACCTGTGTCCCCTGCATTAGCAGGCGGATTCTTAACCACTGCCCCACCAGGGAAGTACGGAAACGACATTCTTAACACTCGGGCTCTTCACCTGGAGTAATCAATGACAGGCAGTAGTACCTATTCTCTTTTGTGCATAGGGTACCACATTGGTAATAACAAACAATACTTTGTTAAGAAAAAAACATAGCCATACAGCTAAAACCTACAGATTCCTGCTCTTCCTTGGATTATCTGTAAGGGGGTGGAGGTGGGGAGGATTACTTCAATTAGGGGGAAATCCTGTCTCCTTTTACATTTCCCTTTCTGTCAGAACACCCTTTAAAAGTTCCTTGAATTACAGCTTCTTTGAAGATATATCACAAATCTGTGTCTAAAAGGATCTAATTTGGAGGAAACCCAAGTTTTCTTCTCTTCCCGTATCCATTCAACAAGAGTTATTGAGTGTCTTTTATATTATAGGTACTTTTCTAGGCACTGGAGTTACTAAAATGAATAAGGATTTAGAGTATAGTTGGGGAATGAGACCCATGAATTAAAAATTATAATGTAGTGTGCTTTAATAGAGTTATATTCATAGTGATATGAGAGGACAGGGGAAGTAGGCTCTACTCTGTTTCAGGGTATCAGGCATGGTTTTCAAGAAGGGATGACACTTGATGGGTGAGTAGGAGCTAAATGAGCAAACACAATAGGAAAGGGGCTTTTGCTTCAGAGATAACTGAGTTTATAAAGGCATTGAGGTATAAGAGGACTTGCTGAAATAAAACATAAAAGTTTGAGGAGGAAGAATGAGTACAGCTGTAGATAAGTACAGTGAGCCCTTCGTATCCATAGGTTCCACATCCATGAATTCAACCAACCTAGGATCAAAAATAATCAGAATAAAAAAATCCAGAAAGCTCTAAAAAGCAAAATTTGAATTTGCCGTGCTCTAGCAGCTATTTACATAGAACTTAAATTGTATTTACAACTATTTATGTAACATTTACATTGTATTAGGTATTATAAGTAATCTAGAGATGATTTAAATTATATGGGAGGGCACAATATTGTAAATCAACTATACTCCAATAAAATTTTTTTTTTTTTTTTGGTACGCGGGCCCCTCACTGCCGTGGCCTCTCCCGCTGCGGAGCACAGGCTCCGGACGCGCAGGCCCAGCCGCTCCGCGGCACGCGGGACCCTCCCGGACCGGGGCACGAACCCTCGCCCCCTGCATCGGCAGGCGGACCCCCAACCACTGCGCCACCAGGGAAGCCCTAAAAAAATTTTTTTAATTAAAAAAATAAAAATAAAGTATATGGGAGGATGTGTGTAGGTTACATGCAAATACCTCACCATTTTATATAAGGGACTTGAGCATTCGTGAATTTTGGTATCCATGGTTGGGAGGTGGGTTCTGGAACGGATCCCCCTGTGGATACCGAGGGAGGACTGTATGTAGGTAGCAGACAAAAAGAAGCAGAAGTTGAGGAACTGTCTTCCTGAGAGCCCTCCTTTTCTTTGTGAAGAAGCAGGCAATGTCGTCCAAAGTTAGGGAAAAGAACAGAAAAGAGCGCTTAAGGAGACTACTGAAAGTTTGGTAAAGGGGAGGTGAGGTTAACCATGCTCATATAGAAGAATTACTAGGCAGTATGGAGAGACCATCTGTGAGAAGCATTAACATAGCTGTTAAAACTTCTCTCTGACCATTTAGCGAACCCCGACTCTCCTTTCTTGTCTCCTCTTCATAGCAGTTTCTAACTGGTCTACCTGCTGTAGGGGCACCTATCTTTCTATTGCCCAATATTCTCCTTGGTATTTTTGTAACTTCTATGTCTTAAGTACAAAAAATATTTTTGAGCACCTACTGTGTGGCTGGTTGCTACAGAGCTGAATACAATGTCATCTGCCCTTAAGGAGCTTAGTGATAGGTAATAGGCGAGGAATTGAGGGGGAATATAATATGTAAATAATAATAGCACTAAAGGCAGGACATGAAAAATGCACTAAAGAAGCGTAAATACAGTGTTTGCAAGTTCAGAGTTCACAGCCCAGCTGAGAATATCATCAGACCCAGCTGAGAATATCATCAGACCCTCAAGCAGCCCATCTATGTAGAACATAGGATTCTTTTAAGACCTTGAAGAACCACCTGTAATGGAGGGTAACCTGGAAGGTTTAGAGTTATTCCGTTAAAAAGAGTGGCATTGATCTGTAAGCGTTATAGAGACAATTCATCTCTAGCTATTCCATCCAACTGAAAGGGCTTCATTGCTTTACTACCCTTTCAGCTGTCTGAGTAAAGCAACCTATCTTCTGACTTCTTAACTCCTGTCAGTCTCACCTGCCTGGATGTTACTCTCTTGATAGTGGTTCACTCCAAAACTAACTCTGTTCTTGTTCTCACGTTGGACCTGCTGAATCAATCAATCCTATCTAACCCCAGCCAGCTGGTCCTAACCTGTGAGCCATTTAATCAAGCAGCAGCTTATTTTTTATTTTTTTCAATTGTTTGACTCCGCAAAACTCAGAAGGCACTAACGGACAGCCAACAAACCCATCCCCGTGGTGCCCTGAGTGAAGACAAGTCAGCTTAGATATATGATGGACCAAAATCCCACCACCTAAGACTCTAAGCAGTGAAATGAACAGCCATCAAAAGGCAGCATTTTGGGACTTCCCTGGAGGTCCAGTGGTTAAGACTCCGCACTTCCACACAGGAGGTGCGGTTTCGATCCCCAGTCAGGGAACTAAGAACCCATGTGCTGTGAGGAGTTGCCCAAATAAATAAAAAATAAAATAAAATAAAAGCAGCAGTTTATATTAGCAGACTCCTTTCCCAGAGAGCTTCATATCCCCATTAACCTACAATCTTTTTAGCCTCGTGTCAATCAGCCACATCGTCACTACACCAAGCCTCATGCTTACAGTAAACAGAATCCTGAGCTTCATGGAGCAAAGCAGAATTTGAATTGACTTGCAACTGAATTCTCCCAAAGCTGAGGCTATTATGCTATACCAAAATTTATTTTGATCAAGTGTAACCTGTTAAGTTCAGTTCCATTTGTTGATGATTTTGAAGCCTAGATTTTCTTCTTCATCAAAGGAGATGATCTTGTGGTTTTCTCCTTCATTCTATTGATATGGTATATCACAATGATGATTTTCCTATGTTGAACCACTCTTGCATTCCTAGAATAAATACTACTTGGTCATGGTGTATAATCCTTTTGATATGTTGCTGGATTCGGTTTGCTAGTATTTTGCAGAGCTTTTTGCACCTAGACTTTTTTGAAGGGCGGGCTTACTATATTAGGTTTATTAAGAACCTTTCACTTCTTGCCAAGTGAGTGTTAGTCCCCTAGTGAGTATATCTCTCAAGAGTGTCAATATTTGTAACTACCTTGCAATCATAATATATTTTTGAATTGATAAAATCATAGTAAGAGCTTATCTTTTTTGTATCCTATTTTGGAAGAATAAACTTTAGACATCAGCGATAAAGATATTTCTGAGATTCTTCTCACCTTAAATTCATAACCAGTACAACACTGAAGGTTTCCAATGTACAGTTAATGAATAAGAAGGAGGTTCTCAATCTGCTGTCATTTACATCATAGCATCATGAGGGAGGGTTGGATATTACTTATTCATTAGACTAGAATAGTGGTTGGCACACAGTAAGCCATTAATAAATACTTCTGATACATGAATGAATGAATAAATTCAATCTTTGTATTTTGTAAAGAAAAATTGCTTAACCCCAAGATTTATCCTAAAACAGTGAGTAGTGTTTTATTTGTTTTTTTTATTTTTAAAAAATCAAACAAAACATGAACCATTTATCATAGGAATCTCAGAAGCCCGAACTGGATGGCAATGGGGTACGTAGCAGCTCCAAACTCTAGCCCATTCCCTGGTTTATGAACAAGCCTCTGCTTGTTTAGAACGCAAACCTACTCTGTCCCCTGCCATACTCCACAGAAAAGTTGCCTTGTAATTGCAGGTAGTACTGTATATAGTCCATATGATGAAACCTGAAAAGGTGTTTTATTAATTCAGTTTTCAGGCAGACCCCAAAAAACCCATCGGGGGACACATTCTGGCTCATGCTTCAACAACAAGAATAAGCTTGCGAAAGGGAAGAGGAGAGCTGAGAATTGCCAAGATTTATGACAGGTAAATATTTCTTATCTTAATCAGATTCTTGTGCATATGGTATTATATAGAATTGCCTCTCCTGAGAGGCTATAATTATTCCACTGGCAGACACTACATGTTTGAATTTCCTTCTCAAAAAGTATTCAATTCATTGAGAAGTCCCTACTACGTACTGGGTTCTAGGGATTCGGAGATCTTGTTGACAAATTGACTTGGTCTCTGACCTTCCCAATCTTACAGTGAAGCTAGAAAATGAAATGATTCCAATTGAAGTGAGGTAAATACAGGAAAAGTACAGCATGTGATAGGGATGTTCTTCTTTCTTTCTGCCAGTTTTTTTTTCAGGTTTCAGTTTAAACACTGCTTCCTCAAGGAACCTTTCCCTGACCCTTACATTCTAAGCTAATACTCTATATTACACCTTTTATTCTTTCACAGTACTTTACTTATTTAATTAACAGTTATAAGCTTAGATTTTACCAGCAACAAACCTAAAGCGATTTGAATTGGGGAGGCATTACCCACCCCTTCCTGAGTGTTGCTGCTGACCCTTCTCTGTGGACCTCCCCCATTTTTGCCCATCTGAGGGGTTGGCAGGGGAGGGTACCCCCACCTTCCCTGCAGCTGTTCCTCAGGAGTCATGACTTTGACTGGGTCTAGAAAGGTTGAGCTGGAAGGGGTGGCCCCTGGTCACTTTCTGAGCACATGTCTCAGAGACCTGGGGCTGGTGGGAGTGCTGCTGGAGCTGGATTTCAACACATAGCGTGCTGCTGGGCCAGCTGGTAGGGTTGCTGGGCTCTAGGCCTCTAGCTCCAGCTCTCGCAGACCTAGGCCCCTCTCTGACCCGAGAAAGCTCCTCGGGCCCTTGAAGCTGATAAACCAAGAGAGTAAGGAAACATTCTTTAGAGTGAGAAAGCTAATGTTTCAGCCACTTAGAGATAAACTGCAAAACTAGAGCCTGGCATGGGGCTGGGGCTAAAGATTTTTCTCGAACTTTTCAAGATTTGCAAGCATGCAGCTTGGAAGGAGGCTGGCGGTTTTACTGTTAAAAAAGCAATAACGTGGCTTTTCCTGTAAGGCTTGCATGGTACTTCTTACCCCTCTCCTGTCTCCCCCTGCAAAGATGGTGCTGGAATGTTCTGGAAGGTCATGTCAACTTCAGCTTTCCTGTGGAAACTGAAGCCATTGGGGTTTTCTGTCCAAATTCAAAAGGAGTCATACGTGTGTGTGTGTGTGTATGTATATGCATATATGTAGATGTACATATATACACATACACTCATTTTATATACATGTATGTACATGCAAGTATTATAATATATATATACATGTGCAAATATATGAATAAACTTTGACAACATAATTGATGTACATGGTAAAAAATAAATAAATAAAATCAAACAGTACAAAAAAAAGAGTTATAAGCTTAATAAGTTTTTACAGAGAAACCTATTACATATCAGCTGTTCTAGATTCTGGGGACAGAGCAGTGAACAAAACAAAAAGACAAGGCCCTGCCCTCATGGAGCTTACATTCCATTAGTAATGATTTATGTAACATATGTCATCCCCACTAGACAGTAAATACCCTGAGGACAGAAATACTATTCTCTTGCTTACCACTGTATTCTTAGTTCCTCGGACATAATAGATGTATTTGTGACTGACTGATTAGCCAATCCTGGCAACAAGGTAAAGATTTGTAATAACTCTTTACCCTAGGGAAGGAAAAATCAGCCAAAAAGGAATCAGATGAGCTCTGTATCTGGTTTTGACTATGAATCACAGTACTTACTATGTATTGCCATTGAAAAATATTAAATAATCAGTTCCCCCCTCTATCTGGTTTTTATTCAGACCATTTTGCTTTTCATCCTCAGTCCCTGTAGAAGACTGTGATACACATATGCAAGTGCTATGCTTTGTAGAGCTCAGCGATCTCTAGAAATTTGTTACAAGTGTTCTTTGTTGAATTAAGTAGATAGTAGGATTGTTCCATAATTTTACTAAAATTTCTTGGTCTATATCTTGGACAGATTGCTGTGCTTAGAACCTGCTCAAACGTTTTCCCTCTGAAGTGTAAGCATCTGATTACACGTACACCTCCCTCACTACAGGGACTGAGTCTGGCTCACTAACGCCCCCGGCACCTAGCACGGCCCTTGGCACATAGTAAGAGCTCAATAACTATTTGCTGAATTAATAAATGAATGAATTCCATCTACATGTTCAATCATTTGTATATTTAATCAAGTCCTCCAAACTTTTAGGAACAAATAACCTCTGCAGTTTTTACAGTCCTAAGAGAGCACTAGGGTTCTGCAGTCTCAACAAAGGATAATTAAAATTATCATAGAAGTTAGTCATGTCAACTTTTCATAAATCTGAATAAAAATAGCAAAACTAGATCAGAACTTAAAATGTGAAAACTTAATTTGCTGTGCATCTTGTACTGCCTTCTTTCTGGTCTCTAAAGATTTCTCACAAAGAATTCTCCTTGACTTTAGAAAAAACTTTTTGGTAGAGAAGATCATGATGCTAAAAATGATAGCTAACACTTACTGAGTGGCTACTATGTGCTAGGCCTGTGCCAAGTGCTTTATTTATTTACTTTTTCTTTGTTTTTAAGGACAACCTTAAGGGATAGAGATTATTATCCCCATTTACACATGAGGCAAGGCCCCAAGTAGTTAGGTAACCACTGCCCCTCTACAGTCTATTTTAAACACAGAAGCCAGAATGATCCTTTGTAACACCAAGTCAGAGCATATCTATCCTCTCTTTAAAACACTCCTATGGGGCTTCCCTGGTGGCGCAGTGGTTGAGAGTCCGCGTGCCGATGCAGGGGACACGGGTTCGTGCCCCAGTCCGGGAAGATCCCACATGCCGCAGAGCGGCTAGGCCCGTGAGCCATGGCCGCTGAGCCTGCGTGTCCGGAGCCTGTGCTCCGCAACGGGAGAGGCCATAACAGTGAGAGGCCCGCGTACTGCAAAACAAAACAAAACAAAACACTCCTATGACTCCCCATCTTAACTCAGAATAAAAGCCCATGTCTCTACACTGGTTTACAGAGCACTACATGAATGGCCCTATTCTTATTCCTCCTGTTTTCCCCCTTGCTCACCATGCTTCAACTTCAGTGGGCACCTTGATATTCCAGAAACATGCCAGTCACATTCCTCCCTTAGGGCCTCGCCTCTGTGATTATTGCTCTCCCTGCCTGGAATAAGCTTGCCCCACATAGCCCTCTCTCTGGCTCTCTCCCTCACCTCCTTCAAGTCTTTGATCAAATGTTACCTTCTCAACCAAATGCCTATCTTGATCTCCCTATTTAAAATTGCAGCTAGCCTTGTCCTAGTTTCCATACTTCCAATCTCCCTTATCCAGCTCTATTTTTTTCTTTCCCTATAACACTTATTTTCTAACATATCACATATTTATTTATTTATTATGTCCATTATTTATTGTCTGTCTGTCCTTCCCCCAAATATAAGTTCCACAAGGCCAGAGATCTTTGTCTATTTTTTTCACATACGGATCTCAAGTGCCTACAACAGGGATATAGGAAGTGCTCAGTAAATTTTTTTTCTTTTTTCTTTTTTTTCAATTTTTGGCTGCATTGGGTCTTCGTTGCTGCACGCGGGCTTTCTCTAGTTGCAGCAAGCAGGGGCTACTCTTCGTCGCGATGTGCATTGCAACGGCTTCATTGCGGTGGCTTCTCTTGTTGCAGAGCATGGGTTCTAGGCACACGAGCTTCAGTAGTTGCAGCACGTGGGCTCAGTATTTGTGGCACGCAGGTCCTAGAGTGCATGGGCTTCAGTAGTTGTGGCGTGTGGGCTCTAGAGCACAGGCTCAGTAGTTGGGGCGCACAGGCTTAGTTGCTTCTTGGCCTGTGGGATCTTCCTGGACCAGGGTTCAAACACTGCCCTGCATTGGCAGGCAGAGTCTTAACCGCTGCGCCACCAGGGAAGTCCCAGTAAATATTTTCTTAATGAGTAGGTGAATGGACTTGCCCCACATCACAAAACCAATAAGTAATGGAACCAGGATTAGAATCTATGCTGCTGAATCTAGGGTCTACACTTTTAACCACTACACTATTTCTTAGTTTATTAAGGATTATCTATTCAGGGTAGTAATAGCTAGTCTGCTATAGCTACTCCCATGGCTTCAACTACTACCTTATACAGATGTGAGAGAAAGACATTTCTTGTTAAAACAGAATTCCCCAAGAATTGAGCAGAAAAGGGTTCTCATAATTCCCAGGAATACAGGAGTGACTACAAAAGGGAACCTAGCCTTTTTCCTTGAATAGCCTATAGTTACTGCTTCTGTAAGTAACTATAACTGGCCCTCAAGTGTATATTTTCCCTCTTTAAAACTTTGAGTGAATAAAAACCCCATTTATTTTATTCTACTTAGCATATCTGAGATCAGTGAACATTAAAACTCTACTGAATTCAAAGGAAAATCAAATTTTAAACAATTACAAAAAATGAAAAGGCGTACAAATGGTCAAGTTTCTAAAGTCATTGTTTTTTATTCTGTTTCAAAACCAAAACAAACAAACAAGCAAAAATCCCTGGTTCAACTTAGCAGATACTTTGCTTGGCTTTCCTCTTTCTCAACTCCTTGTCTTCCTGCCATTTTTAAGTGACTGACTATTTTCCATCAAAGTCAAAAAGTTATTTTCTAATTCCACTCACGCCTTATTCTTCAACTCCAACTTCAGTCTAGCAAGACCTACTTTATCTATAGCTCATGTTCTATCCTCCAGGGAGATTCCTCTGCTCTTTCTTAAGGGAAGTAACCTTACCCATGGTGTGCTCGAAGTATACTAGCTAATCTGCACCCTCCAAACAAAACAAAACAACCAAACAAACAAAATGAAAAAACAAAAACCAATTTTGCTTGACAATATAGCCTACTGATTAAGATCATGAGCTTTGGAATCAAATACCTTAGTCTCTAATCCTGGCATCTTCAATTCCCAGCACTGTGACCTTGATCAAATTACTTCTCTGAACCTCAGTCTTCTCATCTATAAAATGTGGATAATAATACATACCCAACAGAGTAATCATAAAGTTTAAATGAAATAATATAAGGGAGGCTGACACATAATAGTTAGTAAATACTTAATAAATGGAAGCTATTAATATTACCGTACAGTCACCATAACCTGAATATAATAACAGCACAAAGTAGCAGTAGGCTCTTTCTCTCATGGTCAGTGATTTTCAAATTCCTATTTTTAGTCTAACATTTTATTCAAGTGTTAGATATTCATCTCCAACTACTTGCAGACCTCCTCTACATCAATGCCCCACAGGTATCTCAAGCTCAACATATCTAAACCTAACTTCTTATTCTTCCTCTCTTTCTTATACACAAAACAAGCTTCTCTATTCCTACCCTTTTGTTCATGCTAGAAATGGAATGCCCCCATTTCTGTCTCAAAGGCTTCTGTGAAGTCCTCTATTATCTGTGAAATCTTTCCTGATCAACCTAGCCTGCATAACTTCTTTCCTTAGAGTTCTATAACATATACTGACTTTATGGAACTTAGCTTACTTTGCATATTTGTTATGTCATAGTTCACCTTTTAGGCTTCTTGAGAGTAAAGACTCTGTCTCATTTTTGTAAATTCTGTGGGGTCTAGTACATGCTAAAGTATGACTTTCAAAGAGTTAAAAACATCACTTTCTGCAAATAAGCATAAAATGGACGTGTCAAAGATTTTATTCAACTCCTTAATTAATGAGGAAACCACTGATTCAAAGGATAATTTGAGGAACAGAGATTTATGTAGTTGGTCAAAGCAATGCTGAAATAAATTTGCTAATAGATACAAAACTGGTTAATATCCTACCAGGCAATAAATTGTAACATTTGAAGTTGTCTTTTCTACTGGAGAGAAATCAATTGTTTCTCTACACAATGAAGTTAATTTCCATTGCTGTAGACTGGCACCATAAAAATAATCTGCATTGTTATCAGTTTTCTACAAATTAATCTCTACTCCTATAGAGCTGTAGAATAAATTAAAAGGTAAAATTTAAAAGAGCATGAAATCATGACTCGTACAAGTATAAAATGTCAAAGATTTTATTTAACTCATTACCTCATGCAGGAACCAATAAGATTTTATAACCAGATCAAAGGAAAAATCAAATTACCACACATATGTAGTCAAACAAGTAATGCTGAAATGAATTACAAATTGATAAAAAATGGGTCAATATCCATAAGACAATAATCAATTGCATTCCTCCTCACACAATTTACATTTCTATGAACCAGGATAATTTGTATGACTCATAGTTTTCTACAGCTCATGGAGTTGTAAAACAGCTCAAAGACAATGAAAGCCAGGGAGTCCTCATAGACTTGGATAACCTCGAAGGATGTGTTAGGCAACCTATTTTTTCGCTGAAGGTACTCAGTTATCTTTTAGTTCATTTCAAAGTCTTTCATGGTTTTTGCCTACATTAGTCTAGTCAATGGAAATGTGCACACCCATTTAAAAATTTTTATTGAGGTATTTGATTTACAATACCTGTGTCCCTTGCATTGGCAGGCAGATTCTTAACCACTGCGCCACTAGGGAAGTCCTATTTGTAGACTTTTTAATGATGGCCATTCTGACCAGTGTGAGTTAATACCTCATTGTAGTTTTGATTTGCATTTCTCTAATAATTAGCAATGATGAGCATCTTTTCATGTGCCTATTGGCCGTCTGTATGTCTTCTTTGAAGAAATGTCTATTTAGGTCTTCTGCCCATTTTTCGATTGGGTTGTTTTTTTGTTATTGAGTTGTAT
Organism: Delphinapterus leucas; assembly: GCF_059928025.1. Taxonomy (NCBI): domain Eukaryota; kingdom Metazoa; phylum Chordata; class Mammalia; order Artiodactyla; family Monodontidae; genus Delphinapterus; species Delphinapterus leucas. The sequence goes on along the minus strand of NC_143139.1, from coordinate 92,849,999 downwards.
GAGGTACATACCCATTTAGAATCAGATAAGCCTCTAAGGGCCTGCTGCATAATACCTGACGGTGCACTGTAAGAACATACAGTTATCCCTTTTTGCCTATTTCCAAGTGTGGGGTAGTTTTTCTTGATGTTTAGAACCTTACATATAGAAGTTGTTCAATAAATGTTTGTGATGGTTGATAATACTTGTAGGAAAATTCTGTAGTCCACATTTAGCTGTACCAACTCACATGTCTCTGGAGACTCAGACTAATAAGAATGTGATGCTGTGACATGAATATAGTATTTATAGAAATAGAGCTTTTTATAAACTTCTGTTCCTTTGTATTCTGTTAGCCCCGAGATGCCTGAAAATGAAGCCACCTTCGCAATAACTGCTGGAGGAATTGGGGATGCCAAGGAGTAGGTGGCGAATTGATGCAAATTGCTTCTTAGTGCTTATTAGGAGCTGAAGAAATGGAAAAGCAGTCTCAAATTTCAGATCTTGAAGTAAGAGTCTGTTTTTTTTCATGTGTTATTAAAGGAAAGTCAGCAAAAGAGAATTAAATCATATTTATCTTAAAGGTCTCTGATTTACAATAACTACACACTGTATGTCGGTTCAGGAATATAAATATGTACATGAATGAATAAACCTTTTGAAAAATAGTTGGGGAAGGGGTACCTCACTTTAGCTTCCCAAAGTGAGCCACTAAGCAGATGGCAAGTCTAAGAGCTCAGAAATGTCTCCTCCTCCTAACAGCTGCCCCCCAAACACTTACAGAAGTGAATACACTTCCAAATGAGGGAGACATTTAAGGGAAGAATGTTTACAGGACACACAAAAGAGCTTTTTTATTTATGATATCAAACTATATATTCATATTTATAGCAACAGAAAAGAAACATTAAATTAAGCTAAATTTTAAATCATTTGACTTTTCAACAAGTTGAAATTACCTTTTAAAAATGTACTTCTGGGGCTTCCCTGGTGGCGCAGTGGTTGGGAGTCCGCCTGCCGATGCAGGGGACGCAGGTTGGTGCACGGGTCCGGGAGAATCCCGCATGCCGCGGAGCGGCTGGGCCCATGACCCATGGTCGCTGAGCCTGCGCGTCCGGAGCCTGTGCTCCGCGACAGGAGAGGTCATAGCAGTGAGAGGCCCGCGTACTGCAAAAAAAAATTTTTTTTAATTAAAAAATAAAATAAAAATGTACTTCTGATACATACATATTTTACTGGGAAGATAAAAAGGAAGGTAATTAGGAACTTTATAATTTTGGATGGTCAAGATAGCATGACTTTTTGGGCCTCTCACTGCCGTGGCCTCTCCCTTTGCGGAGCACAGGCTCCGGACGCGCAGGCTCAGCGGCCATGGCTCACGGGCCCAGCCGCTCTGCGGCATGTGGGATCCTCCCGGACCAGGGCACAAACCCGTGTGCTCTGCATCGGCAGGCGGACTCTCAACCACTGCGCCACCAGGGAAGCCCAGCATGATTTTTATATTTTAAGTTTTGGGTAGAGAATTCAGAATCTTCTTTAAAATATTAAAATTAATTTAAATGTAAAATTTCTGGATACTAATTTTATAAATGTATAAAAAATATTGGTTTCTCTAATTAAATGAAAATAAAATCTAGTTTTCAAAATGTATGTATGATAAAAATATTTATTAATTAAAACACTAATAATATAGTGACAATCTTTATAGCTCTCAGAGAGATTTAATATCTTATGTTGCATCCACTTGTATGAGAATTCAAGTATCGAAAGTACCATTTGTTACAAAAGGTACTTGACTATCCTTAAGTCATTTACTCACCAATTGTATACTGAATGCTAAGTGCTAAAGAATCTACAAAAGAAGTATGGTTCCTGCCCTCAAAGAATGTGTATACTAGTTAAGAGAAAAGACTAATATTTACGAAAGGATGAGAGGACAAATGATTATAATTAATTTGGATTGTGTGATTCCAAAAATCAGAGAGGAAAGGTTAAGCTGTAGGACAGCATGTGCAAGTATAGAAGCTGGAATTTGGAAACAAAGAGACCAAACTGGCAAGCAGAAATTGTTCACAGTGTGGAGTTCTGGGAAATAAGAGCTTTTTAATTTTATAATTTTTAAAGCTCAGAAGCTGCTCCTCTGAATAAGCAGACATTAAAGTCATTATGGAGCAGATTTTCTGTATTCTGCAAAGTCAGTTAAATGCCTTTTCTTAGTATGCAAATATAAATGCACACTTTTTCCCGGGGAAGGGAAGGTTTTGCTACTTGATAAAAACAGCATCTACTAGAGATTCCCTGGTATGCCAAGTTCTGGAGAAGGAATGGACTAATTTGTATAGAGCCCAGAGCTGTTTGACAGGAAAGGAAATAAAACTCCCAAGATTTGAATTTCAGAAAAATTGTCTAGGTTAAGCTGAGTACCCCCCTGACAAGGAGAATTTACCCATTGGTGTAGAGTTGGAAACCAGGGCTCAACACAGGGCCTACAGTTCTGTGGGGGAGGCTGGTTTCAATATGGCACGTGGCTAAGACTGGAAACCTCTCTGGATCCAGCCACTCTGATATGTCCTGCTTTGGAGAACAGTAGCTGAGCATGTGAATGTGAACTAAAAAGCTGTAAACTTGGGGCTCAACTTTGGGACAGCATAGTAGATTGTGCAGTGCCCACTGAACTTTTCTAGGTCAGGGTTCAATTTGCCACCAATGATCAAAGCATCAGGTCTTTCCAGTCCTCCCTCTCCATCTGACTGTACAAATAGCTTTGGCTTATTCCAAGCGGGAGAGAGAGACTCAAAAAAGAGATGTTATTGGTCAGGACTCTTTTAGTCACAAGCCACAGAAACTCAAACTAGCAAATGCAAGACATGAATTCATTGGCTCAAGAGAGTTTGAAAAGTCCAGAAGTAAAGCTGACTTTAGCCACAGCTGGAGCCAAGATCTCAAAGAGAATCATCAGGACTTTTCTCTCTGTCTCCATCTCCTGCTCGGCTCATTTCCATGCTGCTATTGTTCTTTGACACGCTTTCCCCACATAGTAAATAGCCAAGGTGCTGCTTGTATCCCAGCAAGTTAGAAAACACACTAGAAAAAGCATGCCTTTTTCTTCCACAGATTATTCATTCTGTGGAAATAAGCAAAAACCACCAAATGAGAACAGAGGCTATTTACTCAGAGTTTGCTATAGCAAGAGTCAGTGACCTTCATTTGCTTTTGGCAGAGACTCAAAGGCAGGCAAAGGAATGGGAAAGCTTTATAGAGAAAAATAGGAAAGGCCTCAGGTATGCTCTGACTGGAGGTTGTTGGCATGGGAAGTTGGAGGATTAATTTGATAGAGATGCAGAAAATGGATAAAGGAAATAATACTGGCACCAGGGAGATAATTTAGGAACAGTTATGATAAATCAGTTGTGAAGTGATAAAGAATGTGACTAGGGGGACTTCTCTGGTGGCGCAGTGGTTAAGAATCCACCTGACAAGGCAGGGGACACGGGTTCGAGCCCTGGTCTGGGAAGATCTCACATGCTGCGGAGCAACTAAGCCCACGCGCCACAACTACTGAGCCTGCGCTCTAGAGCCTGCAAGCCACAACTACTAAAGCTCGTGTGCCTAGAGTCCATGCTCCGCAACAAGAGAAGTCACCGCAATGAGAAGCCCGCACTCCTTAACGAAGAGCAGCCCCCGCTGGCCGCAACTAGAGAAAGCCCGCGCACAGCAAAAACACCCAATGCAGCCAAAAATAAAATAAATAAATAAATAAACTTAAAAAAAAAGAATGGGACTGGGGTGATAGCAATGAAATGGACAGTTCAAAAAGGTAGTTAAGATTTGGTGTGAGATTGAATATAAAAAGAGGAAGAGAAGGCAGAGTCACAGGTGACTTGACAAAGCTCTTTAACCTATGAGAGGAGATTGTGTTTGTATTGTGAACACGAATGAAGAAGTGTAGAATAAAGATTAGGTATTTTACCTGGGAAGGTTAGCTTGTATTAGTTTGCTAGGGCTGCCATAATAAAGCACCACAAACTAGATGGCTTAAACCACAGAAATTATTGTCTCACAGTTCTGGAGGCCAGAAGTCCAAGATCAAGGTTGGTTCTTTCTGAGGGCTATGAGGAAGAATCTGTTCCATGCCCCTCCCCTAGCTTCTGGTGGTTTCCTGGTAATCTTCAGCATTCTTTGGCTTGTAGAAGAATCACCCTGATCTCTGCCTTCATATTCACATGGTTTTCTCCCTGTGCGCATGTCTTTGTGTCCAAATTTCCCCTTTTTATAAGGATACCAGTCATATTGGATTATAGGCCCACCCTACTCCAGTAAGACCTCAGCCTAACTAACTACATCTACAATGACCCTATTTCTAAGTAAGGTCACATTCTGATTAATTGGGAGTTAGAACTTCAACATATAAATTTTAAGGGGGACACAATTAAATAACAGTAAGAATCAGGTACAGTTAAGAGTCAGACACCAGAATGCACAAGATACCACTTGAACTCAATACCTGCTACAATCAGAAACATGGAAGTCAAGATCTGGGGAAACCTAGTATCTATTCAGAAAATGAAGAGATTGAAATAGATGATCTCTTCCATCCTTTCTAACTTTCCTGTTCAATCATTCCTTAAAGAACAAAGAACAGGGACTTCCCTGCTGGCACAATGGATAAGACTCCACACTCCCAATGCAGGGGGCCCGGGTTCAATTCCTGCTCAGGGAACTAGATCCCACATGCATGCCACAACTAAGAGTCCGAATGCCACAACTAAGGAGCCCTGGAGCCGTAACTAAGGAACCCACCTGCCGCAACTAAGGAGCCTGCCTACCACAACTAAGACCCAGGGCAGCCAAATAAATAAATAAATAATTTTTTTTTTTAGAAAGAAAAGAACAGAGAACAAACAAGGACAGAAAGCCAGGAGATCAGAATAGGGTGGTCAAGCCAAAAATAGGGAATACAATAGACTAGACTCAAAGAAGGGATATCTTTCATGGAGAGGAGAGGGATTGGGACCTTAGACACCAAGTTACAGCCAGTCAAGTCTCCTTCAGCTGACTCAGGGTTGTTGGATGTTTATCATTTTTTTTGGTTGCACAATTTCCATTTATCCATCATAATAACACCCTGGTTTTCTTTTAAAGAGTCACCTCTCCCCAGTTCATGTAGTCTATCCTGAGACACCGGATACTGAGCGACAGTCACAAGGATGAGAGCATGGGTTAGAGGCCACTAATACATGCAAGGACAGCAAGGGCTGTAGGGCCAGCAGCAGTGGCATTGACCTGAACAAGCTGTTCCTGCTGTTAGACTGCAGGTTTCTGACTCCTAAACTGCAGAGTTGCTTAGACTCCTGTCCATTCCTATGGTGCTTCTCCAGCTTCCTGCCAATTCAATGACTCCTAATGTCCTTCTGATAAATTTCTCTTTGCTTCAGTAGCCAGAGTTGGATTCTATTACTTGCAATCTAGAACTCCACCCAAGGTGACACCCAAATGCTGCTTCAGGGGACCAGAAAAAAGGAAGCCAGGAAGGGCTTACTTAACAGTCAGGTGGATGATTCCTTATTATTCGTATACTTTTCTATACCAGTCTTCAATATTTTATTTATTTTTTTATGTTTGTTTGTTTATTTATTTTTGGCCGCACTGGGTCTCTGCTGCTGCATGCGTACTTTCTCTACTTGCGGCGAGTGGGGGCTACTCTTCATTGCAGTGTGCAGCCTTCTCATTGTGGTGTCTTCTCGTTGCAGAGCATGGTCTATAGGGGCGCAGGCTTTAGTAGTTGTGGCGCGTGGGCTCAGTAGTTGTGGCTCACAGGCTCTAGAGCGCAGGCTCAGTAGTAGTTGTGGTGCACGGGCTTAGTTGCTCCTCTGCATGTGGGATTTTCCCAGACCAGGGCTCAAACCCGTGTCCTCTGCATTGGCAGGAGGATTCTTAAGCACTGCGCCACCAGGGAAGTCCCTACCGGTCTTCAATATTTTAAAAGGAAAGTTGTTTAAGAGACTATTAGTCAGAATTTTTCTTGGTTGAACCCAAAATAAGTGTCTTAAAATCGAGGTTTGTTTTTTTCTCATAGACAAGAAATCTGAAGCCAGGCAGTCCAGAGCTATTATAGTGGCTCTACTTTGTCATCAGGACTCCAGGCTTCTGTCTTTCTGCTTCCATCCTGCTCTTGGCTTCCATTCTCAAGGTCAGCTCATGGCCTAAGATGTTACTGGAACTATGGTCAGAGAAATCAAGTTGGGCAAATGAAGGTGAAAGGCAGAAGGGCAGAACAAAGTTCTTTCCAGCTGAGTCAGCTCCTATGAAGGCCCCCCCACCCAACACACACACACACACACACACAAACACTTCTGCTTACAACTTATTGGCCTGAACTCAGTCATATGGCCATATCTATATATTAAAAAGTAGTGAAATACTGTCTTTTGTTTTAAGCAGTGATATGCCCTGCTGAAATTCATAGTTCTGTAATTAATGAGGAAAGGGAGATTGGCTGTTGGGTAAGCAACTAGCAGTTTCTACCACAAAATCTTCTTTTACTTTCTCAGCAATGACAAATTTCTTGAATGTCTATCACAGTAAGTCCCCTACATACGAACTTGATGTTGTGAACCTTCAAAGATGCGAACGTGCGTTCATATATCTAATCACATAAGTTAGTTCATGTGTCTGGTGTACGTTGTCACATACGTGCATCCTCTACAAGTGGCTGTGCTTTTGTGTACTTTGTATAGAGTACAATAGTACAGTATCTTTATTCAAGCCCCGGATGTCTGGAAGCAAGTGTAAAAGCAGCGGTGATGTAGCTGGTACTGCTAAGAAGTGCCAGGAACTGGAGGCCCAGAGAAAGGATGAAGAGAGACAAGAGGAAGAAGAAGTAACTGCAGAACCAAAGAGATTCATGATGCAGGAAACGGCAAGGGGATTTTCTTTATTTGAGGAGGTTCTGTTAGTTTTTGAGGCACAGGATCTGAATGTAGAATGGTACATGAAGGTTGCAGCAGTTGTTCAGAATACAATCCAGTGCTACCATGTCATCTATGATGAGAAAAAAAAGAGCTACTACCCAGACATCACTGGATCCTTTTTTTCAAGAGGGTAGAAAGAACTGAATCCAGCAAAGAACCAGAACTTGTGCCATCAATCTCAGGCGTGAGTGAAATTGCAGCTTGCCCTCCGTCTCCTATTGCTGACGATCCCTCAGCTCTACCATCTTTCACCTCCTCTCCGTCCTCCAGTCAGTAACTCTTCTTGCCTGTTCACTTGACGCCAGCCCCTGGATGCCAGCTGTTGTAGTGCACTGCTGTACTTTTCAAAGTACTGTACTGTAAGATTAAAACTTTTCTTTATTTTTTGTGTTTGTTTGTTTTTAATGTATTATTTGTGTGAAAAATATTATAAACCTATTACAGTGCAGTACTATATAGCTGATTGTGTTAGTTGGGTACCTAAGCTAACTTTGTTGGACTTATGAACAAGTTGGACCTACAAACACCCTCTCAGAACTGAACTCATTCGTATGTAGGGGACTTACTGTATATACTATGCAGAGCATTTCAGGAGTTTTGTACTTGTACCAGCAAAGTTGGTTGAGGAGTATATCAGTTAGAATGCCCTCAGCTGCAAGTAACAGAAAACCCAACTCAAAGCAACGTAAACAATGAGGAAATATGCCATCTCATATAATAAAAAGTCCAGGGACTTCCCTTGTGGTCCAGTGGTTAAGAATCAACCTTCCAATGCAGGGGATGTGAGTTCGATCCCTGGTAGGGGAACTAAGATCCCATATGCCACAGGGCAACTAAGCCTGTGCACTCTAGAGCCGGCACGCTACAACTAGAGAGAAGCCTGCGTGCCGTAACAGAGAGCCCACGCACCACAGTGAACGATTCCATACACCGCAACTAAGACCCAATGTGGCCAAAGTAAATAAATAAACAAAATTTTTTTTTAATTAAAAAAATAAAGTCCATAAGTCAGCCAACTCCTTAGTTAATTCAGCAACTCTATAATATTATCAAGGGCCTGGGTTCTTTCTTTTCTCTCCACTTTCCCATCATCGTTGTGCTGGTTTGGGTCTCTAAAATCTCCCCTTATGGTCAAAAGATGACTATAGCAGTTCTACTTTCACATCCTAACTTGATCACATCTAAAAGAAAGACAAGGCATTCTTTTAGGAGCAAGGAAACGGCTCACTCATACAGCTGCATTGGTTGACTGGAGGGTCTAAGATGGCCTCGCCCATATATCTAGGGTCTTGGTGGGGATAGTTGAAAAGGTGAGACTTCTCTCTGTCAGCATTCAGTAGTCTAGCCTGAGCTTCTTTACATGGCAGCTGGGTTCCAATAGGGCAAGTGCTTATCAAGCCTCTACTTGTATTATGCTTGTTAGTGTCTCACTGGCCAAAGCAAGCCACACAAGAAAGCCCGGAGTCTTTGTGGGATGGGACTACACTGGAGCTTGAATACCAGATGTGTTTTCTTGGAGGCCATCAGTATAACAGTTTTCGCCAAGGTACTGTGTTGCGCCCTTTGGGGTGGGGAGAGTTTGTCTTCAAGAGCTTACAATATGGTAAGGGACATGAGACACAAACTCTTGTAAAGTTAAATAGAAACACATGATTTAAATATTTAAATAACATTTTAAAGGCTATGTAAGTCTGAAGGCAGGCACAGTGAGGGGTTTCAGCCTGCAAAAGCTAGTTGGATTTTTTTCCCAGGAGATTTCATATGGTGGTGAATGTTCCATGCCTCAGGGTCAGGCCTTCAACCTTCATCTTCAATATGTTAGTGCCCCAGTACTGGTTAATTTCTAGAGAGATGCCTCAGTCTGACTAAGCACGCAATCTGCCAGGGAGAGTATACCAGGATGCCAGTGACACTGAAGAATAGAATATAATGTCAAGCAGACCAGATGTGAAGACTGACCTGAACAACCAGCCCACTGCCTCAGTGAGCAAGTTCATGTGAAGCTAAAGGTGCATGATGAACACAGAATCAGAATAAGGCTGCTTGGATATAACACTTGAATTATTCATGGATTCTGGTGGCCCACTACATTCATCTTTATTCATTCATATGTGTATTTTAAATGTATTATGAAGTATTTAAGATAAAAAGGCATAAAAAGTAATACAATTAATATTCATAAAATAAAACATTATCAATATAATCAAAGACCCCTAAATATCCTATAGGATTGACTCTCTTTCCTCCCCCACAGAATTATTCACTTTTCTGAATTTGTTGTCAAATACCTTTATGCATTTCTTTATTCTTACCATATATATATATATATATATATATATATAAGGGATATATATATATATATATATATATATATATACCCCTAAGTAATAAAACATATTGTCTTGCATTCAACCAATATTGAGACACCAGTTAGGTGCCAAGTACAACAGATATAGTAATGATTAATCAAGACAGTCCCTGAAACGTGGAGTTATGGGGAAAATCACCCAAATAACCACAAACATGGTTAAGTGCTGCAAAGCAAAAGTACAGGAAGCTGTGAAAGTACCCACTGAGGGAGCCACCTTTTCTGGGGTTAACCTGACCTGCTATGGGGCAGGTACAAAGGCCTGTCCGGCACCTTGGACATTCACATTGTCTTGATAGGCACCCTCTACCTTGGGTAGCTCTTGAATGGCTGCATTGTCAACCTCCCCTCTACTCCCTTTCCCAAGTAGCTTCACTCCTTCTTGGCAGAGAGCAAAAAGCCTGTGCTGAACATTACAGTCCCAATTCAATTCACAAGCACTACCTAGGGAGTCAGTTCCCTTATTTCCCAATCTGAGAACTGGTCTTTGCAGCGATTCCAGTAGGTAGAGGAGGTAAAGCCATGTGAATCTGCTTACACTGACTCCTCTGAGCAGGAGCCATTTTGAGGGAAACAACAGGTCTGCATCAACCCCATAAATTCTCAAACATACGTGTCTAGAATTACATATGTATACAAAAGCAAAAGTCCCTTCTTTTGACTCCACCTGATTTCCATCCAGTACCAATAGAACCACCTCCAGATCAGGTAGGGGTGTGTGTGTGTGTGTGTGTGTGTGTGTGTGTGTGTGTGTGTGTGTGTGTTAGGGCTTGGTGTCCTTGTTTGGCACAGTCCTTCATCAGAGATAACCCTAATGCTAGTTGGTTTTCCTCCAAGTGTGTGCAAACAATATTTTGCCTTTGTGATCAAAATTATGTAAATACCAGAGCTTCCCTTCTCATTATATAATATCTTAGAGATGCTAGTTGGTGTTTAACTAACCTATTGATGTTTTCACTGTCTTTGTCCTTATGTTCTAATTTTTGGTGCCAGCTTGCTTTTCTTCACACTATTAAGTCTATGTATTTCTAGAATACAATTGACTGTAACATAATTACAGCCTTTGGGATCACCTCTCCTCCTTTCCATTTTATTTCTTAGCAGGATGTTGCCAACTTTCCTCTCTGACTCTCAACTCAGCTCCATATCGGATCAACACGTCTATATCTGTCTGGGGAACACAGAGGAACCTATTAAAAAACATGAACACAGCTCTCTAACTCTTGCTCAGCTACTAAGGAGTTTGGTCTCTATTTTAGCATATACCTACTCCCTCCCCTCCAGCCTATGAGAACTGACTTTTGGGGCTGCCCAGTGTCCATTCTTCCATAACAAGGCATAAGATTTCCACTGAGGAACACCCTCGCTTCAGGGTGGTCTTGGTGGGATGTGAACCAGGTGTCAGTCTCCCCAGAGAAGCTGACACCATGTCCTATACAGTGGGGGCAGGCACTGGACCCTCTTCCAGGCTGAGTCCCCGGAGTCTCCAGCTAACCTGTATAGCTTCTACCAGAGGCCCCATGCCCTAGGGTTTGTCTCCATGGCTTGTGCCCTTTCCAAACCAAGGAAATAAGTTCAGAGAGGCCCAGAGACCTACAGATGATGCACAGCCCCTGGGGAGCTCTGGGCACACAATAAACCCTTTCCCTGGTCGCCCAGTAGGGAGGGAGAGACAGCAGGACCTTTACTGCACACCCTCTGGGTCCTAAAACACAACCAGAGCAAATATCAGCCCTGCTCCTCCAGCGCTGTCTCCTGGGCCCTAAGGCTGTGGGTGAGTTTTAGTCAATGAGCTGGGTCAATTCCCTAATTCATACTAGGTAGTGGCTGACCCCTTCCTCCTGATGAGGACCACACCCCTCCTCCTTCCCCTGTATCTCTCTGCCTCCTTCTCAAGAAACAGCACAGTCAGGACTTCCCTGGTGGTCCAGTGGTTAAGACTCCGCACTCCCACTTCGGGGGCATGGGTTCGATCTCTGGTTGAGGAACTGGGATCCCGCATGCCATGTGGCAAAACAAACAAACAAAAAAACATGAATAAGCTCTTCTTATTTTCTTTCCAGAATTTTAACTTATATTTTTACATCAAATGTCTTATTCATCACTTAATTTTATTTCTCTGTGTATTAAAATTTCTTCTGGATTAAGTTATTGTAATTATTCGAACAAAATTAAGCAAAGCAATTTAAACATATTACAACTCTTAATAACTATTAAACAGTAAAATTTTTAATGGAAATGCATCTTTTAATAAGATAGAAAGAGACTAATGGGGGCATCCCTGGTGGCGCAGTGGTTAAGAATCCGCCTGCCAATGCAAGGGACACGGGTTCGAGCCCTGGTCCTGGAAGATCCCACATGCCGCGGAGCAACTAAGCCCGTGCACCACAACTACTAAGCCTGCACTCTAGAGCCCGCGAGCCACAACTACTGAGCCTGTGTGCCACAACTACTGAAGCCCGCGAGCCTAGAGCCCGTGCTCTCACTGCAATGAGAAGCCTGTGCATCACAACAAGGAGTAGCCCCCACTCGCCCCCACTCGCTGCAACCAGAGAAGAGCCGGTGTGCCACAACAAAGACCCAACGCAGCCAAAAAATAAATATAATAATTTTTTTAAAAAAATAGAAAGAGACTAAGAAAAAGTAAATCCTGTATCCATAGAAAAATATTACTTTTGGCAATTTTTTTCTCCTTTTCTATAGCCATTAAGTGCTTAGAAACTTTGATCACATAATTTAGTAGGTGGGAATGGAAAGAGTTTTGTTATGGTAATATCCCTCAATTCTTTGATCTTCTTCCAAGTTATATGGCAAAAATCCAGTAATCTATCTTAAGAAGTTATTTTTAAGGATCTATCAGCTGAAAATTCCACGTGGTCCTCCTTCCATTTTGTTGAAAACCAAGAACCAGAATTCTCCTGATTTGCAAAAGGATATGTTACCAAGTCATTAGAATCATTTACTTTTTTCACATCAACATTAGCATGTCTAATTGTCCTTCTATTTGTCGCCTCTGAGATTTTTACATCCATGACAAAGTCCATAGTAAGATTTTGAGTAGAAGAGAAATATTCTTTTCGTTTGTAATGTGGGAGGGTGCAATTACGGACATATTTCTCAGTCATATCAATTTTAGAAAGGAATATATATGAAAGTTCAATCTGGAAATAGACTTCCTGTAAACTCTGTTCCATTGTGTCCCTTTTATATCATAGTTTGAAGGCAACTGCTTTAGGTGACCTTGTTGACTTAATGACCTCAATATTCTCAACCTCTTGTATCTAAAGTACAATTGACCCTTGAACAACACAGGGGTTAGGGGTGTCCACGCAGTTGAAAAGAGGCCTATAATTTTACAGTTGCCCTTAAATCTGACGTTCCACATCCATGTATTCAACCAACCTCAGATCTTATAGTACTTATTTAGTGAAAGACATCATGGTATAAGTGGACCTGGGCATTTCAAACCCCTGTTCTTCAAGAGTCAACTGTACAATAAGCCAAACTATCAAAGAACCAAGGTGGGCCATACCAAGATAGAAAGCAGAGGCATTATATTTCACATGTGGGTAAGTTTAATGACTATGCAATCACAGAGTTGTGAACCACTCACAATAACTCCTTCAGGGCTTATACAGCCTAAATCATAGTAGGAATTTAATTGTTGGCCAATTCCTACAAAATTCATCCTTGACTCTTGTTTCTTTCATATCCCACTCATCAAGAAATCGTTGGCTAGATTTTCAATCAGACGATTTCTCCTTTACCCACTGCTATTAACCTCACCAAGCGCCATAATTTCTTGCCTGGATTACTGCACTAGCCTCTTAATTAATCTGCCTGCTTCTGTCCTAGCTCACTCTCAATTTATTCTCTAGACTGCAGTGATAGGGGTCCTTTTATTATGTCTCTGCTTAGAACCTTTCAGAGATTTCCATTTTACTGGAAGGAAAAGATAAAGTCCTTAAAGTGGCCTACAACTCCTTCAAACTCCTTCATAATCTGGCCCTCTCCTGTCTTTTCTCCTTGCTACTCCAGTTACATTCTGCCTCAGGGCCTTTGTACTTACTCTTTCCTCTGTGTTAGCAAGCCTAGCTCCCTCACTTTAGGTCTCTGCTCAAATGTCCCTTGATCAGGAAGGTCTTCCTAGGACATCCTATGTAAAATACTATGTCACAAGTATACTCCCCTCCCCCACAGGCGCTACACTATCCCTTTTCTATGTTTTTAATTTTTATTTAAGTTAGCAACTGCCTGACATTTATTGTCTATCTCCCCACTAGAGTGTAAACTCCACAGGCGCAGGGACTCATTTGTTCATTGCTGTGTCGCAGTGCCTAGCACAGTGCTTGGACCATTAGGTCTTCAACACTTGTCCAATGAATCCATGACTGTCCATCTCGTCTATGGTCTAAGACATCTGCACGACCCGTCACGAAACTCCTTTCCTTATGCTACTTTTCTAATAACTTGGGAAGCACTCAGAACAGAGAAGGAGACATCACTCAGCCCCCACAATGAGGGACCTCAAATCTCCTCCCCCTTCACCCATCTGTAGAAATAAGAAAGACGTTCAGTGAGCTGCTCTGCAAGGGCCCTAGCAGCTGACAATCTGTGACGCTATCTGGCCAAGCTTATGAGACTTTAAAGTGCAGCTAGAGAGAGAAGGAAGCAGGTAGGGAGAAGGAAGTCATCTTAGAAGCAATTGAGAGAGGAAGGCAGCCTAGCCTGGTTAAAAACATGTACTTATGCCTTCACCTTTTCAGGGTCTCAAGACCACCGCTTTTAAACGTTTTCGTCTCGGGAGGGCACTAGGGGCCTGTCACGGGCCTCCTGAGGCAGCGCCATTTAATGGTGGCCAAGGGGCCTCAGCGTCTACCTTAAGAAGGTCTCCACCCACATTTCGGTTCTTTGTTAGCTAACTGTGCTCAGCCGGGGACAGTGTAAATATTCTGTTCAGAAAATGCACTCCAGTGTGAACCAAGCGTAGCAGAGAGTGATCTAACTCAGCTGGGACGTCGGCGCCTGACCAACTCCCCTAAGAACCGACAAGGGACATCCATCATGGCCGCCGGCGACAGCACAGCGAGAGGCAACTGATAGGAAATGGCGCCGGGGCGCGCGGCCAGACCCGCAAGGCCCAGGGCGGTGGGGCCAGATGGCTGGCAGGACCATCTTGGGGAGCCAGCCAGGGACCCTGAAGACGCTCGTGGGCGTTTGGCACCTGGAGACCCTGAAACTTGACGCCTTCAATATGGAGGACAGTTATTGTCTCTGCAAGGCAACTTACACAAGCAGGCCAGTGTTCCGTCCCGTGTCGGAACCCGGCAAAATCCTCTATTCTCTAAACAGAATGTGTTACGCACACAGCGCATCTTCGCAATAGTGGGCCGGCTAACGACGCAAAGAATGTTACGTCGCTGTCCCCCTTCCCTCCCTACCCCTAGTTCTGGTTCAGGTGGTGCGAGAACTCTACGCCTGATCCGTACTTTGTTTTTTTGCTCCCGACCGCAAAGTGCGCCCGCCTCCGCAACTGACGTAAAATGCTTCCAAGAATAACCGTAGTACTCTGCGAAGCCCGCGAGCTATTCCGCGACGCTGTTTACGTATCGTCTCCGGCGTACGTAGCGTTAAGCTGGAGCCGTCTCAGCGCCGGCCGCCATTTTGTGCAGTCGCTGGGAAGGAAGGAGACGCCTAAGCCGCGGCACTGCCGGGTTTGAGCGTAGCCAAACCTACCCACTGCTTCTGTAACCCCGATTCTCTGTGTTTTGCTCCCGTCTCCGACGAGAGAGGCGGCGACGGTGGCGTCTGCGACGGGAGACAGCGCGTCGGAGCGAGAAAGCGCCGCGCCTGCCGCCGCCCCAACAGCGGAGGCGCCGCCGCCATCGGTCGTCACTAGACCGGAGCCGCAGGCCCTCCCGAGCCCGGCCATCCGTGCCCCGCTCCCAGATCTCTATCCATTTGGGACCATGCGCGGAGGCGGCTTTGGGGACCGGGACCGGGATCGTGACCGTGGAGGGTAAGGGGGGAGGAGGAGAGGAAAGGCCTTGTGTGCACGCGGGGCGGGGAGGAGGTTGCTTCCTGAGGAGACCGCAGTCTGCGGTCGAGCGGAAGACTTTAGAGCTGACTGCGAGCGTGGGAGCGACGCTCCCAACTGTGGGAGGCGAGGCGACCCGGGACGTAATACCGGTTTAGAGCGCGGGCCTCTGGGTGGGCCTGGGCCACCGGGTCACTGGTGACCCGGCAGTGGGGGGCGGTGGCTTGGCGACGCCCCAGCCCCTGCTTGCGGACGGTCGTCGTGGCGCGGCCCGGCCTCAGCCCCGCGGGGAGCAGGAGGGGAGGCCTGGCCGCCGCCAACTCAGCCCGGGCCTCCTTCGTTTCCCGGCTTTCGAGCCCGGCCGATTTGAGCAAGTCATTTGATCTCTCCAGGCCTAGTGTTCATCCGTGAAACTCGGATGTTCTTGCTGAGAGAAGAGGATGAGGTCTCCGAGTTCAGCCTGGGAAAATCTTTTACGCGAAATGGCTTCCCTGTTCATGGAACTGGAAACCTGGCTTGAAACTAGAGACTAAGAGGCTGACTGGTAGTCTTTAAAATATTTAAAAATTACCTTTAGTCGTATTTAAAAATAATTCGATGGAAGCACATTGAAATGCAAAGCGATGGGATTACTTGCCCTCTAAATGGTCGTTGGGGGGGAGGGAGTTTTTGGTTTGGTCGTTATTACAGGGTTTTGTTTTTTTTTTAATGTTTCAGTCTTTTTTTTTTTTTTTTTCCCTTCTCTAATTGGACTGAAGCATTAACTTCTCGGCCTAGCTTGAAAATTTTTGATGTTGTAATGCCACGGTTATTGGGTTGGAAGTTAACAGGATTAAACCTGGAGTCCTCCCAGATACTGAGATACAAGTCTTAATGTGTCCCCCCCTACACCGTTAAAGGAAAAAGTTGCTTTAGAGATCCGTGTTGACTTATGCTGTTTACTTTTTTGTAATAAAAGTTTTATCTATGCATAAAAAGTTTATGTGACGCCACTTCTTAATATATATATGAGTGTGGGTGACATTGGGCAAGATCCTGAACCTTTGTGAGCCGATTTTCTCATCTGAAGATGGGGATAGTAATTGCCTTTGCATTGTTCTCCAGAATTGAGATACTGTGTGTAATTGTCTCTCTGTAGTAGGCATTCTGTTAATGCTATTTTCTCAAACATTTTTGTCTTGTGGTTCAGATACACAAGTACCAGACCTTCTAGTCAGAAGCTCTTCAATTATCTCTTAATTTACTAACTAAAAAGGATTGCTTTGACTTATACCTTGTTATGAAGGAAAATATTTGATTTTAGCATTAAGGTCGGAGGGCTGTAAGTGGAAATGTTTGCTTAGTGTTTCACAGTATAGCTAAATTTAGAAGTGAATTTCAGTACAACCACTTAGGAAAAAGAACTTAATGTTACCTAGTAAAATGAAGATGACCCAGAATTCCTCTCTTAAGCTTTATACCCTAGACTCTTAGACCTAGAGAAACCCTGTACACATACCCCGGTATCCATGTTTATAACAGGGTTGTTCATGACAGTATTAGGAACAGCTCAAATGTCTGCATAAATTCGTACAATAAGACTGCAGTACAGCAGTGAAAAAGAAAAACTTGTATCAACATGGATGATTCACAAATATAATGTTAAGTAAAACAAGTTATGCTAGAAGAATAACATATAAGGACACTAACAAATAGGACAAGACCAAAAAACAACGCAATGGTTAAAATTCGAGGTACTAGTTATGATGGGGATTGTAAACTTGAAATAGGCACATGGAGGCTACCAAGGTACTGATAATGGTGGTTTTTTTTACCGTGGGTGTTTGGTTTAATATCTTACTGTATATATGCTTTAATAATAAAAGTTCATTATTTGAAAAGAGGAAAAAGTGAATTACTGATCCATTCTTAGTTTACCCCACCCATATTGACTCTTAAGTGTCAGATGACATTAAAAAAGACTTTAGAAATAATTCATTTCAAACAAAATGGCACTCTTTAATGAGGTGTGTGCCCTGATTCTACCTTTACTATGAAATTTCCTGTGTTATTTGAATTGCTGCTGTTTGTCCTGAACTGAACAGAGCTGAAATGGATTATTGTTGTGAAAGGGGAATGAGTGAGGTAGTGTACGTACACGGACAGTACAAATGTGCATTGTACATTTAAACTACCTTGATTTTGCATGTTAATGTACAAATCTTCAAAACTGGTATTTATTGAAAAGCCAAATTAAACTTAATACTCGCTAAAAACATTAAATGAGCAGCATGGTATGCAGGGGGTTAGGATATGTGCATCTTTAAATGGTGGCACAAATATACTCATTCTACAAGAGAAAAGGCTCAAGTTCTGTTCTAGGTCATTATTTTAAGGTCTGGGTAGCACTGGAATGCAACAGCAGCAGCATTGAAATGGCATCTTCTAGGAATCACATAAATTTATATAATTAGGCAGCCAGTCTCTGAAAATTAGTCTTGGGTCATTTTTATTCTTTGCAAGACTCTGACAATCTAATGACTTGGCTTTTTTATTTGTAGAGTACCTTATTTTAAATTGTGTTAGTTGCTTCACTTGCAAGTGAGGGGGGAGGGGTCAACCCATGTAGTTTTAGGTCTGTTCAGTCTTAAGCCTGAGGGCATATTGAAGGTGTCATAGGTATTGATCAACAGTAGTATAAATGGAATCAGCCAAGTTATGCCTTTTTTTTTTTTTTTTTTTTTTTGCGGTACGCGGGCCTCTCACTGCTGTGGCCTCTCCCGTTGCGGAGCACAGGCTCCGGACGTGCAGGCTCAGCGGCCGTGGCTCACGGGCCCAGCCACTCCGCGGCAGTGGGATCTTCCCGGACCGGGGCACGAACCCGTGTCCCCTGCATCGGCAGGTGGACTCTCAACCACTGCGTCACCAGGGAAGCCCTAAGTTCTGCCTTTTGAATGTAAATATTTAATAGTCCCAGTAAAATTTCCAGCCGTCAATCTTTGTGTGTATTTAGAGAAATGTATAGCTGGGTCTTTAAGCCAAAGAATTTAAAGAGCATTTTGAATTCCAGGAAATTGAGGCCCTTTAGGATAGTTAGTACATGTACTGCCTGTTGGGTTGTGTGTGTGTGTGTGTGCGGTACGCGGGCCTCTCACTGTTGTGGCCTCTCCCGTTGCGGAGCACAGGCTCCGTATGCGCAGGCTCAGCGGCCATGGCTCACGGGCCCAGCCGTTCCGCGGCATGTGGGATCTTCCCGGACCGGGACACGAACCCGCGTCCCCTGCATCGGCAGGCGGACTCTCAACCACTGCGCCACCAGGGAAGCCCTGCCTGTTGATTATTAAGTGGAACCACTTGCAAGAGGATATGATTGAGTTAGAGTGGAAAAAAATTAAATTCAGTGTATTTTCAGGAGTAAGGAAATGGGATGAAAACATACTGTATATTATTTGTCCATCAGACAACGCCCTGCACCTTAATAGGTTGAAATACAGAAATGAAGACCATCTTAGTGTTGGGATTCTTCTAGGAAAAGTAGAATATCAAGTTCGGCTAATGGCCACATTTGTATTCCAGTTGAACTCGTCTGTTGTGAAAGATAAAGCAAAAAGATTGATTTTTAAATAGAGATTTAAAGACCTTAACTAAGCCTTATTAATGGTTCTTTTAGCAAATTTATAGTTAATAGTACTATTTGCCTGTGAACAGAAAGGAGAAAGAAGATAAAGGTGGAGATAAAGTGGAAGGAAAGATCATAAATTTTTGCCCTGGCCATTCATTAGCATAAACTAAAGGTGAAGACTAGCCTACCAGTCTTTTAGGGGTCCTAGTAGTTTTCCTTAGCAGATTAGCAGGCAAAAGGAGTGCTCATCACAGTATAAAGGGGTAAGGGGTTCAAGAAGCCGTTCCAAGTATGGAGCCGCTTGAACTGTTTTTCTTCCTGTCCACAATTTTGCCCTAATTTAAACTTTCATGTCCTCACCTACATTTCAGAATATTACAAAGGGTAGAGACTTCTATTCACTTCAATATCTCCAGCACCACTTAAAACAGTACCTGGCACATAGTCGGTTCCCAGTAACTATTTGTTAAATGAATACAATTAGGCCAGCTTGTACTGAGTGTTTACTGTGCCAGATACTGTTTTAAGCACTTCACAAGTAAATATTTTTTTGGAGGGGCTGGTAGTATCTTAAGAGTCCCATCTTTTTTTTTTTTTTTTTTTTTTTGGCGGTACGCAGGCTTCTCACTGTTGTAGCCTCTCCCGTTGCGGAGCACAGGCTCCGTATGCGCAGGCTCAGCAGCCGTGGCTCACCGGCCCAGCTGCTCTGCGACATGCGGGATCCTCCCGGACCGGGGCACGAACCCGCGTCCCCTGCATCGGCAGGCGGACTCTCAGCCACTGCGCCACCAGGGAAGCCCAAGAGTCCCATCTTTTTACATGTTTTTGTGGCAGCTAAGGTATTTTGCTTTAAAAACACTAAAAAGCTAAAAATGTTGGTGTTTCTAGGTTTGGAGCAAGAGGTGGTGGTGGCCTTCCCCCGAAGAAGTTTGGTAATCCTGGGGAGCGTTTACGTAAAAAGAAGTGGGATTTGAGTGAGCTCCCCAAGTTTGAGAAGAATTTTTATGTTGAACATCCAGAAGTGGCAAGGCTGACTCCGGTAAGTTTGGGGGGTTTTATTTATTTATTTTTTTTTCATATACAGTAATGAACCAAGTAGGTACGTTAGCCACAGTATATATACAGCCATTGCTGTTATATGTTTTTGTGTTTTGTTTTGTTTTTTGTTATATGTTTTAGTCTAGTGTGGTGGTACTTTCCTTGGTTCTTGTTAGGATTGCTGATACAAGAGAAACCAGTAATACCTAATGTATTACTTGGTTCTCATTTGTTGGTTATATTTTCCAACCAATTTGTTATGTGATTTCAGCTGTATATGAGGTGTCATGTCTTTTCATCTATGAAGTAAATTAAAAATTTAAAACATTGGCTTTTACTCCTGTTTGTATTTTTAACCTCATGATTATTTTGGACTTTACGCATGACATGGTAACTTGTTCAGAAGAAAGTGTAAGGAAAGAGCACTTGGTCCTAAGTTCCACATTTTCTCCCTCTTCCTACTTCTGGCCTTGGGCAATTTACTAATCTTTCTGAGTAACTGTTTTCTCATGTGGAAAATGGAATGGTTGCTAACCTGCTTCATTGACTCAGAGTTGGATGAAGCTGAACACATATGAAAGCACTATAAGAAGTGTTATACATATTTTCCAGTGTAATTGTGGATTTAATGATAATTGTTCTGCTGTATTGGAACATAAAGTTTTGCATGTTTAGAATAACTTGTTTACTGATTTGTCTTACTTTGTTGTCTTACATAGTATGAGGTTGATGAACTACGCCGAAAGAAAGAGATTACAGTGAGAGGAGGCGATGTTTGTCCTAAACCTGTGTTTGCCTTCCATCATGCTAACTTCCCACGTAAGTGTTTTTCAATCCAGTATCTTAATTGTTAATTTAGCTTGAACAGTCAGTGTGGTCATAGGTTATTTAAAGGTTTTGACCCAGGCTCAGGATTTTGTTGAAAAGATAAGTAGAAACCTTTCACAAAGGTTTTTGGGAGTTTTTGTTTGTGTGTGTGTGTTTGTGGTTTTGGGTTTTTGTTTTATTTTTATTATTTATTTTGCGGTACGCGGCCTCTCACTGCAGTGGCCTCTCCCGTTGCGGAGCACAGGCTCCGGACACGCAGGCTCAGCGGCCATGGCTCAGGGGCCCAGCCGCTCCGCGGCATGTGGGATCTTCCCGGACCGGGGCACAAACCCGCGTCCCCTGCATCAGCAGGCGGACTCTCAACCACTGCGCCATCCGGGAAGCCTTGTTTTGTTTTATTTTTAATGCTCATGTGTTCTCTGCTTAGAACTTTTGGGGTTTTTTGCTTTTTTTCCCCATCTTTCCCTGGGATTTTGCCTCTACTTTTTAGAAAACAGCAAAATGAAATTGCTTTCTAGCTGGTTAAAATTTGAATTAGATAAACAATAAGTGACTACCATGTACCATGGTAGTCATTACCATGTTAAATACTTCAGAGCAGTGGTTTTCAAGTTTTCGAGGGTAAGGGTAGATGGCTGTGGCAGTAGCCTTCTTGAGAAGTAGTAAGTAACAGGTCAAAGATTCAGTACTGAAGAAAAAAACAATACTTGGAGAGATGTAAAGCTGGGTAAATCCTCCCTTCAATGAGCTTAACAGTTTTTTAAATTTCTTTTGGCTGTGGGTCCTTAGTTTTACTTAAAGTAGTAATATCGATTTTCGTACAGAATACGTAATGGATGTGTTGATGGATCAGCACTTCACAGAACCAACTCCAATTCAGTGCCAGGGATTTCCCTTGGCTCTTAGTGGCCGGGATATGGTGGGCATTGCTCAGACTGGCTCTGGGAAGACATTGGCGGTATGTACCAGCAAGGGAAGATTTTTAATATTGTGGTAACTTATTTTGCTATTGTAAATACTCCATATGTTCTCAATTCTTGAAATTCTAATTCAGATAGGGATAATATTTCAGCTTTTTTAGCTATCTGAAATATGTGGAAGCATTTTGTGTTCAAATATACATTGCACATGTGTGTAACAGTTGTGAGTTCTGTTTTCCCTTTCCTAGTTACTTAGGCATTATCAATTACTGTGATAATTTAGAACAATTAATATAATGGCTTAGTTTTGGTATAACACTGTCCTTCTTTCCCCCCACCCCAGTATTTGCTGCCTGCTATTGTTCATATTAACCACCAGCCTTACTTGGAAAGAGGAGATGGCCCAATTGTAAGTGTGTTTCAGTTTGTTTACACTTCTAAGAATGACTACAACTTAATGATTATTGTGTTTCAGGCACTGTGCTTTACATATGTTCTCAGATTTCATCCTCAACCCTACCTTCTGTATCCGGAAGAGAGATTATGTCTATCTTACTGATAAATTTTAGACACAATGCAATTAAATGACTTGCCCAGGGTCATATAGGAATTAAATGGCTGAGCTTGAATTTGAACTACTTGTACTTTTAACAGTTATGCCCATTACCTTCATATAGAGGCATTTACTCTGCATTAAATTCAAATGCAATTCTTAATTGCTCATTGATGCTATGAGGGATAAAAAAGTATGAAATGAGATCCTTGCCCTGTGGCTGAGTCGGGTTTGGGATGTGTATTTTCTGTGGTTAAGTGATGCGTCTATAAATGTTTACAGAGCAGCATGATTTTCTTGTTTGATCATTTTCACTTATGCTATTTACTGTAAGATTTCAGTAGTGGTCTTCAAACATTTTGAATGTACATTCTTAACTTTTTTTTTAATAGAGCTTGCACTCACTGTATATGTTTACGAATACGTTATTATAGTATGTCTCAGTGTATTCACAACAAGAAATAATGCATTACCTTTCATTAACATAATATGTAATGTGTTCCATATGGCTAATACAGTTAGCTTTATTGTCATTAGTTAATGTCTAATGGATCAGTACACCAAGTGAGAGTCATTGTTAACAGTATATATGATACCTGTTTCAAAGTGTCTTAATTTTGTATTTTTTGGCCAGCTCCTTGTCACGTTGTGTATAAGTCATCCTTGTTTTTGCCTAATGTGCCTGGCTAAGAGCTTAAACTTGATGTCAGAAAAGTGTCAGCTTTGCTCATTTCCTGTTCATCTGTTTCTTTTGTTTTTTTTCTTTAATTGGGGTACAGTTGATTTACAATGCTGTGTTAGTTTCTGCTGTACAGCGAAGTGGAGTTCCCTGTGCTATACAGCAGGTTCTCATTAGTTATCTGTTTTATACATATTAGTGTATATATGTCAATCCCAATCTCCCAGTTTGTTTCTAATATTTAATCCATGGTTTTGCAGGAATATTTTATAGCTACTTACTCATTTTGTGAGTTGTTTAGTTAAAACTAGGTAATACCGTCTGTAAATCTACTTACATAGCACACATAACGGTAATGAATCATGTGTCAAAAGTCAACCATCATACCACATGCCAGGTATTAGTTCTCATAATTTTTGCCACACTTCAGTGTACTGTCTTAGACCCCCTGCCTTCCCAACTCCTCACCCCATCACATACTTGAAAGTAGCAAATTAAACAATAGAGAATTAAATAACCTTTTTGTACTTTTCTTTTCCTCCTAAAACTTGGGATAGGTGTCTCAAGTAATTTGTTTGTTTGTTTGTTTTAGTGTCTAGTTCTGGCTCCTACCAGAGAGCTTGCCCAGCAGGTACAGCAGGTGGCTGATGACTATGGCAAATGTTCTAGATTGAAGAGCACTTGCATTTATGGAGGTGCTCCTAAAGGTCCCCAGATTCGAGACTTGGAGAGAGGTAATTTTAAAAATTAGTGTTTAAGAATTATTAGTTTCTCTCATTTTATCAATTTCTGTAAATGAAATTGAAGAAGAAAACAGTGGATTCTGGTTGATGGGGGGAGATCAGTATTTCAGCAGCTTAGCAATCCTCAAATATGGTTAAAATGCTATTTTAGGGAAGTTCAGTGTGACTAGACTTAAACTTTGTCGAGGTTCGGATAATTATACATAAATTTTTGTTACATCATGCTTTTCCAGGCACTGTGTTAAAAGTTAGTGCTCTGTAGCACTGAGTACAACCACCAGAGTTGGTGCTTCTTAGTTTGCTGAGGCTTGAACAGTGTGTAAAGAATTCTTAGTTGGATAGATCTTTGGATTTGTTTTACAGGTGTCGAGATCTGTATAGCTACTCCTGGCCGCCTGATAGATTTCCTGGAGTCAGGAAAGACAAATCTTCGCCGATGTACTTACCTTGTACTGGATGAGGCTGACAGAATGCTTGACATGGGCTTTGAACCCCAGATTCGTAAAATTGTTGACCAAATCAGGGTGTGTAAAGCTGATAATTCGTTGTCTTATACCCTTTGCCTGTAGTAGTTACTTAATCTAAAAGAAAGCCTTTCCATTCCTTTCCGGATAGCCTGATAGGCAGACATTAATGTGGAGTGCAACCTGGCCAAAAGAAGTAAGACAGCTTGCAGAGGATTTCCTTCGTGATTACACCCAGATCAACGTAGGCAATCTGGAGTTGAGTGCCAACCACAACATCCTCCAGATTGTGGATGTCTGCATGGAAAGTGAAAAAGACCACAAGTATGAAAGATTTCACTGTTTTGATGATGCTGATAAACCTTTCCTAATAATCCTCCAAAACTAAAGTGTTAATAGAAGCCAGTATTTTTTAGGCTTGAAAACATTAAAAGCATTGCTAGCTTTCCAACAATCCATTCTTTATATTATTCATCAGAGCTTGTGGTTAAAGGCAAGGATTCTGGATCCTTGGATTTGAATCCCAGTTCTGATAATTACCAGCTACAGAGAAAGTAATTTGAAAAGAAAGTACTAAAGCTTTGGAGGGTTGATAATGCAAACATAGCTTCTGCGTGATGTGTAGGGGGTCTTCTCTGGATGACTGAATTGTTTGGTCTTGTTTTCAGGTTGATCCAACTCATGGAGGAAATAATGGCTGAAAAGGAAAATAAGACAATAATATTTGTAGAGACGAAAAGACGCTGTGATGACCTCACTCGAAGGATGCGCAGAGATGGGTGAGTGCAGCACTGAGGTAATTATTTGCCTCAGATTTTATAGTTCAGTAGGAATTTCTAAATTGGTGTTGTGAATGTTGTATAATATTTCAGCAATGCCAAACATGTACTTTGCTCTTTTCTTCTGACAGTTGGCCAGCTATGTGTATCCATGGAGACAAGAGTCAACCAGAAAGAGATTGGGTACTTAATGGTGAGTTCAAAACTAAGCATTGTTCTTACACTCTGTTTCAGGGATTGGCACACTTTCTGTAAAGAGCCAGGTAGTAAATATTTTCGGCTTTGCAGACTGTATAGTGTTTTGTGTCACAACTGTTAAACTCTGCTGTTGTAGCACAAAAATGGCCATAGGCATTATGTAAAGAGCCTGGCTGTGTTCCAACAAAACTTTATTTGCAAAAATAGGCATTGTGCCAGATTTGACCCAAAGACCAGGGTTTGCCTAGCTCTGCTCTAGTTAATTGAATATTGGGGGCATTTTTGTCATCACCATACTTCAAGGTCGTTAGTGCTGGTTCTTTACACCACTTTTTCACCACTTAGACCACCCTTTATCTAATGAGGTCTTGTCTTTATAGATATGTACACCAGCCTGAAAGCTCCCCACATCCCATACTTGTGGGCTTTTAATGGAGGCTTCATCACGTTAACTCAGTCTCCCTCTCCTCTCCAGAGTGGGGCTCAAAGTTCCAAGCTTCTCTGATCATGGCTTGGTCTTTCTGGTGAACAACGTCCATCCAGGAGCTATTCTGGAGCCCATCAAGTGTCTTTTCACTAGAACAAAGATTCCTGTCTTGTTCTTGTTTGGGAACTCTTGTTCAGGGGCCAGGGTCAAAGACTTAAGTATTAGAATAAAAGATTCTCCTAGCATCCCTGTTAACAAGGGTTTTAGGAGCTCTGTGCCAGGAACTGAGGGCAGAGACCAGTATATATATTCTGTTATTTCACAGGGCAAAGTTAATGGTTTCTCCTTTCATTCCACGTCTTTTTTTTTTTTTTTTGGCGGTACGCTGGCCTCTTACTGCTATGGCCTCTCCCATTGCGGAGCACAGGCTCCGGACGCGCAGGCTCAGCGGCCATCGCTTACGGGCCCAGCCGCTCCGCGGCACGTGGGATCCTCCCAGACCGGGGCACGAACCCGTGTCCCCTGCATCGGCAGGCAGACTCTCAACCACTGCGCCACCAGGGAAGCCCCATTCCACATCTTTTGAACTTCCTCCCTTTTCATACCCCCTCCCCCACCCCCACTTTTGGTGTTGTTTTATTTGGGAGACAACTTTGCTGTCATAATTTAAGGGAAGAAAATTTCCAGCTCATGTTAATTCTGTTACACATTGCCACACCATTTTAATGGTACTTCATTATTAGAGGTAAATTTTTTGATCTATTGCTCCTCTGCTAAAGGTGAGTATAATAAATATTTTCAAAAGAATTACTATTATCTTTAAATTTAAAAGAGCCTGGCGTGTTCTTACACCATTACTTGAAGTTTTAATATGATAGGGTAAGAAGGCCAGATAGCTGGGAATGTTTATTTGGTCATTTTTTAAGATATATCACGGTGTAGCCTTAATTTTATAACTTGCTTTCATGGTACTATCCTTGTTTTGCAGAGTTCCGTTCTGGAAAGGCTCCCATTCTCATTGCCACAGATGTAGCCTCCCGTGGGCTAGGTTTGTATAGATAGGTGTCTCTGTCAATGGTATATGTATCTTTTGGTTAAAAGATTTGCTTGTCTTTTCACATTAGAGTTGCATATACGTGTGTTTAGATAAATATTTAAAAGAGAAGAATTACATACAAAGTACGTGATTCCCCTTCCCCCCATGATTTTTTTTAACCTTGGTGGGTTTTTTGTTTGTTTTGGGGGGTTTTTTTCCTTTTATTTTCAAAGTCTCTTCCTGCTCCTAACAAACAGGCTTTGGTCTGCAGCAAGGCCTAGGCATGACTGTTTAAACCGGTAGAGGGAGAGGAGACGTTCATTTGCACAGCTCAACTTCTTCCTGGTTTTATTCTATATTCTGGGTGAATAAAATGAGCCCAATTGAACCTAGCTATTAGAAGCTAGTTTCTTCAGTTATTTTTTTCCCCTTTACCAATCTATCTGCAGATGTCCAATTCCATAAGTGCTAATATATTCTTGGGATTTAGTAAATCTATAGATACGATATCTTTCAGCAATTAAATCTGCGTTGCCCAATTTAATTTACTGAAGTAAAACTATCATGAGCACTCAGTTATCCCCTCCTCCCACCCATACTCATATCATCGATGCGCTGTCTTCCGATTGAAGAACTTAATTTGAAGTTGATGTTCTGGAGTTCTCAACCCATTACGATTTAAGGTATTCAGAGATATTTTGGGGTACTTTAGCCCATTATTCTGAGAAAAACAGGTGTAACTCAAAACTTACTATATTTTTAAAAATGATAGAGTATTTCTGTCACAAAGATATTTTTAAATTATTGACAGATACTAATTTCTTGCCCAGGAAGGCGAGAAGCACCATATTCCCGTATGATATTCAACATAAAGAGAGCAAGTATTCAAACTGGAATACAAAAGTAATGAAGGCTTTTTAAACATTGCACTCATCATTCCCTCCTTCAGAGGTGGTGACTTGCAGCCATGACTGAAAAATTGTCTCTGCCCTCTGAGGTCATGTCTGGATCTGTGCGGTTAGAACTTGGACCTGTTGGGAGAAGAGGCTGAGGCCTGAAAGCAGTTTACATAAAAGCTTTCAGTGATGGTGGTTTTTAAACAGGCTTGCTATGTGCTGGTAGCTTCTTTGTGCATCTTGCCTAGACAATTTAAAATATTTGTTCCATGTCCCCCTGCATTTCTAAACCAAATCAATTGGCTGCCATTAGAATAACTTATAGACTCTTCGTCCCACCCCCACTCATCCAAGAGAGGGGAGAGGGAAGGTATCTGAGTCTGTTTCTTGTTACTCAGCATCAGTGCTTGTTTGGGCCCCTTTGTTTGCTGCCTTGTAAAAAATCAAAAGGAAGGGGAAAACCCACCAAAATGGCAGAATGCTGACCAAGGTCCTACAAGATCCTGGAAAGTGAAGGCTTCTACCTCATTAGACAGGGGTGCAATTTTCAGCTGAGTCACCAGGCCTTTTTTCACTTCCTGTCGAGCGATGGCCTCTTAAATGTTCCCTTCAGGTAAGTTCTTCGATTCCCATAATTTTATAATAGTCATCCTCCGGAAACCACTGTTTATTCCCTTTCCAGTGGGATATTTTTTATTTTTCCTTTTTTTGTTTAAACTACACACTGTTAAACTAAAAGTATTGAATTTATTTTGTTTTGTTTTTTAACAGAAGCTTTGATAGCAGCTGCAGATCACTCAGTACATGGCCGAGGCAAATCTACATTGGCCCGAAGCAGCTCTAGATGAGCCTATTGACTAGTCTCAGCCCCTCCCAATTAGTGATTGGAGATTCAGGCCATGTCATAGGGCTTGTCAGACAAAAAGTTCTTACCCTGGGCAGCTGGCCAAAACATTAACTTTTTGATTTCTTACCCTGCAACAGCATCTTCTCTAAAGACACCAAGGTAATATTGTGACAGTGCACAAATAACATCAGGGCAGGCTAGACTAGACTGGAGAGAAACAAATTCTGCGCTTGCTCTTATGTGCCCTCAGCCAGCTCTATCTGTGCACACGCAAGACACCTTTCTAGTATGAAGAACTTGCACTATGTCTGCCCACTACTGAACCCTTCCAGAAGTATTCCCAAGTGTTGATAGCTGAACTGTTGACTCCAGTCCCCAGTGCTTTCTGCTAGGAAAGCACACATCTGTGCATCCAGTGCAGTAATTCAACCCGCTCTGCTGCCTGTGGTCATACACAGTGGGAGTGAGTAAGGAGCCTTATCCTAGCCCTGAAGATGTGGTCATGGAGCATAATTCCCCATTCCCCCCCGTCTCACATCCATCCTGGCCCTGTAAATTTTTGTTTTCCCTTTGTTACCTCAACGACCCTAGCCGGAGACTCACGCTGCCCCCTGTGATAAGTGCCTTCTCGTCTTTCTGGTGTGATTTCAGGACTTTAGGGGTCAGTAAAGACTGAGGAGCCTTTATTGTAATAAGAAACAGACATAATGCCCCTTTCTTCACAGGCCCTTTAACAACAGCTGAATTTTTTTTTTTTTAAATCATCTCCCCTTTCCCCCTGAAATTAATCCAGTCTGGGCAATAGATGCAGTCTGACCCTTTGGATGTAACTTACATTTTTTTTATTAATTATTTTTTTCTACAATCACCCCAATTATCCTTGGGGGAGGCGTTGGAGGACCTGAAATTTTTACCCGAACCCAGGTTCTCCGGCGCTTGGCAACCAAATGGGGCTACAGAGAAGCATCTAAGCCAGTTCACAGAGCGAGCGTGTGTGGGGACTTCTCACTGCCACGGACCCTTGATGCATGCTCCCCGCGCTCCAGTGGTCCCGTGTCAGAAGGCGGAGTTTTCGAAAGGAGGCCGCCAAAAATAAAAGGCAAAGAGACGGGATCGGCTGCAGCGGTTTCCCAAAGGAGGAGGGAGTGTGCATCGGTCTGGTAACAAACAGAGAATGTTTTTTAATTATTTATATCACAAAAATCTGTGTTTTATCTAGGATATTTTCTGAATATTCTTTGTAAAATGCAGATTTTTTCCACAAAACATTAGGATTCTTTGTTATAGTCTTAAATTTGTTTGTTTAAGTAGGTAAAAATATACATTTAGCTGAAAGCATTACACTAACATTTACATACTTTAAGCTTTAGGAGGTTATTCAATCCAGTTCCCAGCAGTGGACAGAACATTAAACTTGTGTCTCAAGGTTTCATGGTTTTTCCCACACTCTTTGGCTGTTTAATTTTCCAGGTTACATAGACAATCTTTGATAATTGAAGCAAGGACTGAGTTGAAGTAACCTTGAGTTGAGAAAAAACCTCATTTGGCAGAGCTGGGCTTGGTAGTACAGTGAAATTTTAGTGTAATGTGCTCTTGTGGTGATTGAAAGAGGAAAGGTAATTTGGATATTTCTGCAAAGGAAAATAAGTGTGTATTTAACTTTGGCTCTGATCAGTTTTGTTTTTTTTTTTAATATAAGCAAAAAATTTTTAATCTAAATATCTTAATTAAGTCTCCATGGAAATGTAGTAATAAAGTATATGAAGTTTTTGTTTTTGTTTTTGTTTTCTTTTCTTTTCATTTTGCTCTGTGACTGGTTTAAAGGTAAGTTTGTTATATTACTGGTAGATTTTGCCAGGCTTCTCCCAACAGAGTAGAAGTGATTTGGCCTTGTAGCTTAATGATGGTACCACTTTCTACATTCCAGTTTTGAAAAGGATGGAACTGGAATTTGGTACAACTCCTGTCAGTATATTGCTTAAGATACAGAAGAGGCAGGAGTTTGGATGGTTGAATGGGATTTCCTTAGGGTTTTACAGCTGGTAAAGATGCTGCTTCCTCTGCATGTCTCAAGCATCATTAATCCTCTTTTACTCTGTTGGGATGAGTCTTTTTTTGTTCCTGTTCAGAGTGGTTACTAACTTAATCTTCTCTCCTCTTGCTGTCATCTGCATTCGTGCTTCCCACCTGTTGTTGGCATGTCCTTTACCTTCTCTTTCCCTGCCACATCAACCTACACACTGACTCATCATTGGCTTTGAAGATGTGGAAGATGTCAAGTTTGTGATCAACTATGACTATCCAAACAGTTCAGAGGATTATGTGCACCGTATTGGCCGAACAGCCCGTAGCACCAACAAGGGCACCGCCTATACCTTCTTCACCCCAGGGAACCTAAAGCAGGCCAGAGAGTTGATCAAAGTGCTGGAAGAGGCTAATCAAGCTATCAATCCAAAACTGATGCAGCTGGTGGACCACAGAGGAGGCGGCGGAGGAGGGGGTAAGGGTAAGTCCTGGAGTTCTCCAGGTACTGCCAAGGTATCGTTTTTGTGTGTTCATTGTGCCTTGTTTCTTTAAGCCAGTGAAGGTTAATGTATGTTGCTTAATAATTTTTCATAATCTCTTCTAAGTAAGACAATATGAAGCTTGGGAGCCTGTCATAGCCTTAGTAGTGTGTTAGGTTTTTGGTTTTCCATATGGAGAAGTCAGTAATTTTATACCATTTCATGGTAGTAGAGACAGGCATAGTTACTGGCTCTGAATTGGACAGTTGCAAAATATAGTAGGATCTGGGTTTCCTGCCTACAAGTTTGATAGGTTTGATAGGATGTTTTCCCCCCACTTGCTGTATGTTGAAGCTTTACATCAGAATTCCCTTCGAGGTTTTTAAAATGCAGTTGTTGTTTTTTTTAAGTGGGTTTGGAATTGAACTAGAAACCTGAACTTTTCCCCTAAAACTTGTGAGATGATTCTGATGCAGTTAGGTGTGCAAAGCAACATTTGAGAACCAGTGTGCACTAGTAGAGGATCCCTTTGTGGTCGTATGAACTTAGCTGCATGCCTTTTTTTGTTTTTTAAACCGTCCTTACCATTTTTCTTACATTTGGAAGAGTCTGTTTCTTGGTAATCCTCAAATAAAGAAAGGGCGTAAAAGGTGAGAAGTTGAATATCCTTTAATAATGTTTACCGTTCTTTTGAGTATAAAGTGCTGATTTGGAAGCTGGCCTAGCGCTTAATTAAAGATCGAGAAAGAATATTGAATACTTTTGTACTGAGTAGCATTTTTACATGGGGTTATGTTTGGATCATATACGTAGTATTGAAAATGCCTTGTGTCCTCATCAGGAGGTCGTTCTCGATACCGGACCACTTCTTCAGCCAACAATCCCAACCTGATGTATCAGGATGAGTGTGACCGGAGGCTTCGAGGGGTCAAAGATGGTGGCCGGAGAGACTCTGCAAGCTATCGGGATCGTGGTGAAACCGATAGAGCCGGTTATGCTAACGGTAGTGGCTATGGAAGTCCAAATTCTGCCTTTGGAGCACAAGCAGGCCAATACACCTATGGTCAAGGCACCTATGGGGCAGCTGCTTATGGCACAAGTGGTTACACAGCCCAAGAATATGGTGCTGGCACTTATGGGGCCAGTAGCACCACCTCAACTGGGAGAAGTTCACAGAGCTCTAGCCAGCAGTTTAGTGGGATGGGCCGGTCTGGGCAGCAGCCACAGCCACTGATGTCACAACAGTTTGCACAGCCTCCGGGAGCTACCAATATGATAGGTTACATGGGGCAGACTGCCTACCAGTACCCACCCCCTCCTCCTCCCCCTCCTCCTTCACGTAAATGAAGCCACTCAGGTGGTAGTGACTTGTGCAGACTTAACTACATTTAAAGGAACGCTATCTTTTCCTTTTTTTCTTCTTCCCTTTTTCTTTCTTTTTCTTTTTTAATTTTTTTTCCCAACCATTGTGATTTGTCCTTCATGCAGATTAGTTAGAATTCACTGCCAGGTTTTTTCTGCCTGCCAAAATGATCCAGTCTGTAATAACAGATTTTGTAAAAGTATATATATATGTATAGCCGACTGGAAGAGATTTTTCCCCCCAGCTTCTTGCATGTCGAGGATGTTTGAGCTATTTTTCATCTTTAAAAGAAAAAGTAAGGTGTTAGGCCCTTTTGTGGGAGCCCATTTTTTGTTGTCCTGAGTTGCGGTCGGGGGGGGGGGAGGGTAGAGGGTTGAATTCTGCAGAAGAAGACGGCATCTGTGCTTTAAATTGCTCTCGTTACTGGAATAGAAAACCAAGAGGGAGTTCCCTGCACATTTTCTGTAATGCTTTTTAATGTTTTTCAAGCTGGGACAGGGTTCCTCAGGCCTGATGAGTTTTTAAGACAGTGCTTTGCCATTGTCATTTTGGCTGATTGCTTGTTAAGTGCATTTGACAGTTTTTTTAAAAATTCCTAATTGGCTTTGTCTCCCTTACACTCTGCCTTCCCCCTTCCCAATTACTGAAAAATAACCATTTTAGTTGTCAGGTTAGAAATTAAATTGCTGAGTCTTGAGTTTCTTTAAGTGTATCCTTTAAATTAAAAACCCCAAATGTTTATTGTCATGGTTAAATGTAGCATCTCCGCATCTGGGTGGAAGCTGCATATTTTTCTTCCCCATATTACCAGGGACCATCTGTGAAATTCATTTTCCAACCAGACAGCTGCTGTGAGCAGAATGAACGTAAATGCTCATTGGAAATTTATGAACCAGTTAAATATGCATTCACCTGCAGAGTGAGAACCACGTTTAATTATAAACAGTATACTCCGTGGGCAGGTTTTCTTTTTAAACTCAGTATTTGTAGAGCTAGAGTAAAAGCAACCCTTTGCCAGCTACTCAGCCCTTTTGGCCAAGTTATCTTGAAGGGTCTTAAGGGTTTATTAAGAACTCTTACTCTCTTCATACTCCCGTTCTCTGCAGTGCTTTGTAACAGCTTTTGGGTGCAGATTTTCCTCAGCATCCTTTTGCACTCAGCTTTTTACAGGTAGGTAGTGGACTAAAGTCCAAGTCCTTTTACTTTTCCTCCACCTGAAAGGTAGGTGAGATTGTCCCCTTCATAGTAATACCAACCGTTTTACTGAGACTTCATATAGCAGATGGGCCTGGAAAGAATTTTCTGCTCTTGTGTTCACTGTAACAGGACAGGGAGATCAGACAGCCTCAGAAATCTCTTCGTATCTAGCGTGGGACTTAATTTTTTAATACTGTTATTGATACTGTTCATTCACAGTGTAGTTAAAGGGGGGAGCCTCCACTGCATTCTTTGGCTTAGGCCTGAGATTGCTTGCTGGTTTGTAAGATCAAAATATCTAAATACTTGAGGTTTTTGTTTTCCTCTTAAAATTCTTCAGGGAGAGAGAAGGGATTGTTTCTGAGGGGTACTGAAAGTGTGGTTGAATGTGCGACATACAGGTAGGTTGTCAGCATAAGCTGAAATGTATGCATGTGAGAACTTTGATATCTCCCCCCACCCCCCCACTTTCTTCTTTCTTAACTTCTTTTTCTCTTCCTTATAGAAGTTGAGGCTGAGGGAGGATGGTAGGCACAGGAAAAACATGGCAACACCACTCTGTGCTTTCAAACCAAAGTGTCCCCCCCCCCCAAAAAAAAAAAAAGTCTAAGCACTGATTACTCCATTATAGGCATTTTTTTTCTACACCAAAATTCTGATTTTTATTTTATTTTTTTTTAACACAAAGGTGCCACCACAGGGTGTGTCCTACTCTCTTGCAAGTCTTGAAAGCATCCCTTTGCGGGCAAGGTCTCTGGGCAAGCAAGCGGTATTTGGTCTGCTACTTGCTTTCCTTTTTCCACCGGGGATATTGTAATCATAAAGTCAAAATAACAGCATATCCCAAAACTCAAAAGCTATTGTGGCCTGAGCACAGCTGAAATCTAGTAGTTTTTCCTGTATAGCTCCAGAGTTAAGTCTTCTGCCTCTATGTCTGCCACTCATAATTCAGGTTCTGCCTTTGCTTCAGAATGTGAGCAGAAGAATCCTCATTTGATGCTAATTATTGTACTCATGATTGAAACTCATTTAGGGAAAGGATTTCTATATTAAGCTGTGGGGCTGCTTCTCCCCAGTCCCTCCCTAACAATTCATTGTGTGGACTTCTCTCATCTAAAAGGTTGGTGGCTTTTGCTTGGGATCAGTGCTCTCTCTATTTATGTCCTTGCTGGTTTCTGAACACATTCCTGTTGCGTTAAGACTTGAAAGATTTGTAGATGTACGATGTTCAGGCACAGGATGCTAAGAGCTTAAGAGCTTATGTTACTATTCTTAGTTTGTAAATTGTCCTTTTGATACCATCTTGTTTCTTTTGTAGGTATAAATAAAACACTTGACAATAAGGTGTGAGATTTTTATTGCTTAAAAAATTCTGACTACAGGCCAGTGACAGTCTCTTAAGAGTTTTTATTTGCTTCAAGACCATGTTGATTGACTAACACCTTAGCACCTAAAAATGTGAAGGGGGGGGTGGGATTAATTGTTCTTAGTGCGAAAATTTGAGAGCAACAAGACAGTACCTAGTAGGTAAAGCCTGGGGTATTCGTTTCCTCATGACATTTCCCACCTGTCCTATCACCTCTGTGTCCTGACTCCTAAGCTTGATGGCCTCCTACCTGGAAAGTGAGAATTAATCGCAACAGTACACTCCTAATACTTAGGGCTGTCTGTGACCTGCATTTGGGGCTTTTGCCTTATACACAGCGGGGTGTATTTCCAGATTGGGACTGGCTGTTCCTTAGCATGAGTCTCACACTAGGCCCTTAGAGAGCAACAGTTGACTTGATCCATTCGTGGGTTAAACACCTAAGGTTTTTATGATGGTCCAGTTGACATTGTGAGGGTACCATACTTATGTAATTGGCCCAAGTTTTAATTACCTCTGTAATTTAAGGGAGACACTGATGAGAAGGTCTTCTAGATAGAATGATCAGCGCTTTGCTGAATTCCACACTAAGCATTTTTCTGACTTCAGTTTTAACATTTGGTCTCAGTCATGTAAAAGTCACCAGGAGAACACTTCACACATAGTTTGCTTCGTGTCCATGTTAAGGTGTAGAACATCTCTGAGGACCTTCAAATTGGCATTGGAAGACTTAACTTCTTTCCTTTAAGGACTAGAAGAAAATGACTGAAATTAGTATCTTGTGAAAGGACTCCTTTACAACTTTGTGCATAATCTTAGTATCTAATGCCTGTCTCACAGTATGTATTCAGATGTTAAAGCCAAGGGGAAACATCTCTGCAGGTTTAGCTACAGGTTCACTGACCCCATCTTGGACACTGATGCCACCACTCCCTCTTGGCAGGCCATGAATCTAGCAGTTGTCCTCAATTTCTTTATTTCACACCTCACACCCAGTGCACTGACAGTTCCTATCAGCTCCACTCTCGAGAAATGTCCCTGTCTCTTTCCACCGATGACCACCTCCTAGCAGAACATCTCCCTGCTTTGGCTGCTTTTCACCCTACACAGCGGCTGGCGGACTGGTTTTCTGATGACCCCAGCTGCTGCTGTCTGTGGTTGGAATGCAATGGGAATGCCTTACCCTGACCTAACTGAGGCCCTAGGTGATTCATCTTGGTTGACCTGCCATATCTAGGTTTACAGTTGACTGTACTAGCCTTTTTGTCCTTTATCATACCAAGCTGGTTCCTGCCTTGGGGCTTACACGTAAGCTGTTCTCTCTGGAATGTATTTGTCCTATATTTTCCTAACCCAAGTATTTTGTCAAATGTTATCTCATAGCTGTCTTCCCTGTACACTGCATAGTACCTAAAATATCCTACTGGTCTGTATTTTTTCATGGCACAGTTTCCTGAAAACATTTGTCTTCCCATGTTAGAATGTAAGCACCATGAGGGGCACACAGACTTGCCTCTGTTCACTTCCATATCCCCTCAAACACTGAATGGATTGGTAACTGAGACAGTGCCAGCAACACTGTTCTCGCAGCACCTACCTTTGGTCACATACAAGTAGAAGAAGTCACAGTAGAAGATGGTTTGTACTACCCCAGACACCACTGCAATTTGGTCATAGAAATTCTCAGTCTGGTACCGCCTGATCCAGTTAGCCAAGTAGAGGGCCCGGTATAGCCCAAGAAAGAACAGGTAATGAGTAGTAATGGTCTCAGCCTCTCCAGTCTTGCTGATCATGAAGAGCTGGGGCAGGATGGCCACTGATTCCAGGTAGATAGAGAAAGTCCAGAGGATCTGAGCCAAAGAGAGAAGTAGCCAGAGGAGGCTGGTCAAGAAGGGGCCGTCTTTAGAATTTAGTTACTAAAATAATGTTTATTGGAGAGAATACAGTGAAGCAAAAGAGAATTTTTTTTAAGATGAACTAGTTCACCATTTATTCAGGTCTTATTTATTTGCCGCTCCGCGTGGCTTGCAGAACCTCAGTTCCCCAACCGGGGACTGAACCCGGGCCACGGCAGTGAAAGCCAGAATCCTAACCATTAGTCCACCAGGGAACTCCCAGAATCATGTTCTTGAAATTTTTAATTATTTTCATCAGTGTATCATTCCACCCCTTTCTTTGTACATAAAAAATATTTTTAAGAGATTCAAGCGTACTGCTTTTTTCACAAGCATGAACGTTGCTGTAGAACATAATTTTTAATTGTTGCAGAATTCTGTCATACAAACTTGATTTAATTGAGGCTGTGGTTTCTCAAAATGGAAGCGATGAACACCAGCATCAGAATCTCCTCAGATGCTTGTTGCCCCAAAGATTCTTGGGTCAGAGGCCAGACCTGAGCTGAAATCTGGGTCTGGACTGTGCTCTAATTTCCACTAATCACCAGTTGGCCAGAGGGTCTTAGTATTAAGTGGTGCTGTGATGCCTGCTTTGTTTATGAACACGACTATTTAGATGTGCCCGTTTTCAAGAGGAGCACTGTCAATAGCTTATTGGCAATTTCTAAACTTATAACAATACAGGAGTAATGGCTATGGTTGTGGCAGAAAGGTAGCCCAGATGTTACCAAGGGTCCAGAGGTAAGGACTTTAGGGAGTGTGTTTACCTTTGGGAGTTAGTACTCTGTCTGGGTCCCTTCCCTTACCTCCAGAGGAGTGAAACTGTAGTTTTCAAGGAAGGAGAGGCCAATGACTGGGACCAGAAGAAACTCCAGGCGGAATGTGTCATTCTCACTGTCAAATGTTTTCCGGAATTTCCCATAGATCATGTACACCGTGACATAGGCACAGAGGAGAAAAACCACCTAAAAAGGGAGAGAGACACATGGGAATTGATAAAGTCATTTCCCAACCTATTTGCTGGGCTTCAAAGCCACCCTGAGTTGGGACCTACCAAACCCAAGGGCTAGTGTTCTGCCTTAAGGTGGAAAAGGTGAAGTGTGCTTGCACATTTCTCTTGGGCCAATGAACCTAGAATCTGAAGCTAATGACCTTTTTGTTAAGTAACTCCATGCTTCTAACTGGGACTGATGGTGCTACCATGAAGACAAAGGTGCCCAGGCGTCCTCTCACTGTGGAATGTTAGGCCAAAAAAACCAGAATTGGCCTTTGTCGGGGGACTTAGTGGCATTCCATGGCTATTTATTTATTTTTAATTTATTTATTTTCGGCTGCATTGGGTCTTCGTTGCTGCGCGCGGGCTTTCTCTAATTGTGGCGAGTGGGGGCTTACTCCTCGTTGCGGTGCGCGGGCGTCTCATTGCGGTGGCTTCTCTTGTTGCGGAGCACAGGCTCTAGGTGTGCGGGCTTCAGGAGTTGTGGCTCGAGGGCTCTAGAGCGCAGGCTCAGTAGTTGTGGTGCACGGGCTTAGTCGCTCCGCGGTATGTGGGATCTTCCCGGACCAGGGCTCGAACCCGTGTCCCCTGCATTGGCAGGCGGATTCTTAACCACTGCGCCACCAGGGTAAGCCCCCAGGGCTCTTCTAAAGCCTCAACTTCCTGGATCTGCATCAGTGACTTGAGAGCATTCTTCCACAAAGACTTGAATCAGTTGACCATCAATCCTTCAGAAGAAAAGTGCTCTTTTTCTAACTACGGTAGCTGTCCTCCAGCATATAATGGTTTTATGATCTGGCCTCTAACGTAGGCCAGAGGCTCTCAAACTTGAATGTGCATCAAAATGATATAGATGGCTGCCCCTTCCCCTGCCCCCAGAGTTTCTGATTTAGTAGGTTTGAGCGAGCCTGAGAATTTTGCGTTTCTAGCAAGTTCGTATGTGATACTGCTCTGCTGGTCCAGGACACTAGCCTAGAAAACTAATGTTTGCACTTCAAAACTGAGGTTATTTCCTCAAAATCTTTTCTCACCAGAACAAGGCACACATGCTCTGTGTCACCATACCCCCATATAAAAATGCTCATTGCTGCTTGTGAGCACATGTTCTGTAAATGTCTGTGTACCAGTCTGTCTCCCCTAGGAGAGGAGATTCCATAAGCGGGTCCATGCCCTGTCCACCTCTGAATCTAACTCAGGGCCCAGCACAAAACAAATGCTGGAATGAGTGAATGAATCAATGAAATGGAGATCACTTCTTCATTTCACAAATTCGGAAACTGGCCTCTTTGAGGATCCGAGACCTCATTCAGCCATGGCAAGGGCTGGGTTTACAACCCCTGCCAGGACTGCCCAAGTCAGACCCTTGGGCAGAGAGATAAACTAAGCAGGTGGTGTTTGCTACTTCTGTGCTGGATTGAAGGAGACAGCGGTTTCAGGACCTCAGGCTGTAGTTCACACTGAGCTCAACAGTGCACAAGTAGCAGCATCCTCCATTCCACCAATCCCAGGAACAATATGCCCAGAATCCCAAAGGGACATCCCTGATACAGAGAAAGAGAACTCACTTTCAGTTAAATATCTTCTGGGTGCTAGGTACATTACACAGATTATCTCATGTCATCTTCACAATAGCCCTGCAAGATAGGTA
This sequence comes from Delphinapterus leucas, assembly GCF_059928025.1. Taxonomy (NCBI): domain Eukaryota; kingdom Metazoa; phylum Chordata; class Mammalia; order Artiodactyla; family Monodontidae; genus Delphinapterus; species Delphinapterus leucas. Next base: position 92,810,668 of record NC_143139.1, on the reverse strand, counting down.
GGATTCCTCCCATGTAGCCTTTTTTCCTTAAAAACAGGACTCCTATTAGACAATGTGCCCAACTAAAAACTAATTTCCCAGCCTCCTTTGCAGATAAGGATGGTCAGTGACATGTACATGGAAGTCACTGGAAAGCTCTTTAAAAAGGGCTTACCCGGCTGACAGGCACCCTATTGCTCTTTCTCCCCTTCCTCCTCCTTCCCGTCCTGAATGTGATGTGATGGTAGGAGCTCTAGCACCTATTTTGTGACTCTGAGGCAAACCTGAAGATAGATATCACATTCAGGACTAGCTATATCATTTGCAGGGCTTCTTGTTAAAAAATAAGTATTTCAAAATGGCAACAGCAAAGCATTAAACCAAGCATAGGGCCCTTCTGAGCAACTGCACAGGTAACAAGCTCAAGTGCTGGTTACACTAAAGCTGGCAGAGCAGAAAGTTAAAAGGAGATGCCATCCCGGCCCTAGACTACGCACTTCCAGATTCTGTGTTATGAATGAGATAAAAATAAATCCTTACCTTATTAAAATAACTCAAGTCTCTGTTACCAGCATCCAAACCGTTACATCCCACTTTACTGACTCTGAAACCTGGGCTCCTTCCACTAAACTGTGTTGGATGGTTGGTTAAAATCTCAGAAAATGTCTTATCCCAACCAAACCTCACAGCTATGGCCCAGGGCTGAGAGATGCTGTTTCTCTGTCTATAAAACAGGACCAAGCTTCAAAGCAACAGCTTCCCATGGCAAAACCAAATCCAAACTGTTCACCTGGATCATCTGCCCTCACCCAGCCCCCTATCGGCACCCCTACCACCAGCAGGTAGCCCTCGCCTGCTGAGCTCCCAGCGTGCCTGCCTTCTGTCTGTCCTTTGAATACACCAAGCTTGTTCCTGTCTTGGGGGTCTTTGCATCAGCTATTCCATCTGCTTAGAATGCTCCTCCTCTGAGCTTAATCCTTGTGTCACTCAGATCTCAGCTTACACGTCACCTCTTTGGAGAGGCCCTTCCTGATGACACTCCCTAAATAGCTCCCTAGTCGTTCTCTATCATGTAACCCTGTTTTTAAAACTTCTTTCGTTATAATTGAAGGAAACATCGTCCTATTTTACTTATTTGCATAGCCTTATCCCTAAACAGTTTTTCTTACTTGTTTTATTATCTGTCTCCCCGGTTAGAATGTAGGTTCTGTGAGTATAGGCGCCGCATATATCTCCTTCAGGTACCTAGCTCACAGTAGGTGCTCAATAAATGATTGTCAGATAAATGGACAAATAAGTTCTCTGAAAGCTCAGGGTACCATGTTTGATTTTTTGCGGTACGCGGGCCTCTCACTGTTGTGGCTTCTCCCGTTGCGGAGCACAGGCTCCGGACACACAGGCCCAGTGGCCATGGCTCACAGGCCCAGCCGCTCCGCGGCATGTGGGATCTTCCCGGACCGGGGCACGAACCCGTGTCCCCTGCATCGGCAGGCGGACTCTCAACCACTGCGCCACCAGGGAAGCCCCGATTTTTTGCTTATTTTTTAACCATTATAATAGCTAACCTTGATTGAGTTTTTAATATATGACAGCTATTGTGTATTTACATTTATTACCTCGTTTAACTTTCACAGCAAAATCCTCTGAGGTAAGTACACCTATTCTTCATTTTGTAGAGGAGGAAACCAAGGTCCACAGAGGCCAGAAGACTTGCCCAAGCCCAGGTCCCACAGCTGCTAACAGCAAAGCCAGGATTCAAATCCAGGTCTGCCTGGCTCCACAGCCTGAGTCCCCAAGTATACTGTCTCACCGTCTGGGGGTTGCTTGGCAGCCCCCCACCATGGCTGCCCATCCCCCTTACCTTCATTACTGTGTTGTAGATGGAGATAAAGTTGGTGAACAGGTCCAGGTACCTGGTGGTGAAGACGAGAGCGAAAAGGATCTGGCTCTTCCCGGAGATGCCTGTAGCCGGATGGGGACAGGAGACAATAAGAACACAGACGGCCAGGCTCACACACACTCGAGAAGCCCAGAGCCTGAGTTGGAAAGGCCTCCAGAGTGTCCACTTCATAATGACACCCTGTCCAGGACACTGTCACCCTCAGAGGGCCAGGAAACACCCCTTCCCATTGGGTCACTTGAGTCTTTTACTCTCATTAGGCTGTAATCTGTCACCCAGTCTCCAAATCAAGACATGAACACCAAGTTCCCAGGGCCCCTGTGCGTGCCTGCCTTGGTTCCTGCTCTGGGGAGGGCGTGGGGATGGGGAGAGTCAGGCTTGCAGGGGGTAAGTGTCAAGGCTCCTCTTTGCTCTACCCCCAGGGTTCCACTGACAATCCCCAGAGCTCCATCTTTTGGAGGACAACTCAGACTCTACAAGGTGCTGATTCACCAGGGAGACCACAGCAGGTGGAGGAAGGCACAGGGCCAAGGGAGCATTCTATTTTATTTTTCCAAATTTTAAAGATTAAAAAAGCTTTTTTTCTAGTTATAAAACTTATGACTATTTTTACTCATTGTAAAACAAAAACCAGACAATACATAGAGATGTAAGTTAAAAAGCAACAATCACCCGAAGTCTGAGTGTGCGATCTTCCAGATCTTTGTTGGTGCACACATACACACAACACATATGTGCACACATATGACACATTTGGACGCATCAAGTTGACAAAACTGGGTTTGTACTTTCCATGCTATTTCCTCATCTGCTTTAAACTTTTATTTAAAGTTTTTTAAATAAAAACTTTAAACTTTTTATTTTGAAACAATTTTAGATTTACAGAAGAGTTGTAAAGAGTTGTAAAGACAGCACAGAGAGTCCTACCCTTCACCCAGCTTCCCCTAATGGTAACACCGTGCACAATCACGGAACATTTGCCAAAACTAAGAAACTGACATTGGTATAGCACTATTGACTGAACTCCAGACTTTTCACGTTTTCCCACTGATGCCCTTTTTCTGTTCCAGGATCTAATCCAGGAATCGAGGCTACATTTAGCCATCATGCTCCTTAGTCAACTTTTGCCCACTTTTGATACATCGTGGAGGTGGTTCCTGGGTAAAAGCAAGCAGTTGCCCTGCCTCCCATTTCTCTTGCCCCATTAAGCCCACAGCAGTCTGGATACTTCACCAAACCACTCCCATGGTCCCCGATGCCCACGTTACTGCATCCAAACGTCAACTCTATCTCACCCACCCAACTCCTCAAGAGCCAGCTGAGCGCTCCGTCTATCCCAACCACACCTTTCTCCAGGTTTCTGTGGCTGTCCACACTGCCGGCTTCTCACCGCCTCTGGCCACTCCTGTCCTCCTCAACACCTAATCCTCAGAGGGCTACCTCTCTTCTCTCTCTGTCCCTTTGCCATCCCATCCGACACACAAGGGACCCTCTGGCTCCAGACTCTCTCCTTGGATCTCTGACCTATATATTCCTGCCTGACTAAATCCACCATCTCCCCTTGAACCCCCTCCTTCTCCTGTCTTCTGTCCTTCTTCTGCCACCATCATCCCCTTTGTGCTCAAGGTAGAAAACCAAGAGCCATCCTTGAGCCTCTCTCACCTTTGTCCCCTCACCCCTGGATTTTATTCTAACTATGATGGATCTACTGGGGAGTTTGACACCAAGAAGTGACATTACCGGATTCAGGGTTTGATTCCTTTGTATGCCTGATCTGTGCCTTTTCTAATTATTCTTCTGGTGAGGGACATTTTGGGGAGAGGGGACAATCCTAACGACTGAGGATGAACACCACTGAAGCCCCTAATATCCTGGAGAGGGCTGGGTCCACCTGCCAGCTTTCCTACCAGCATGGCAACCCTGAGCCTCAACTGTAAAATGGGGCAGGACTGACGTGAGGACTAAATAGGATTCAGTGAGAACCCGAGTGCCTCCCTGGGGGTCTGGCAGTGGGGCTGGCTGTGGGTGAAGGAGCCCCCTGGGGGAGGGGGTCGGAGTCCAGGAGGCAATACTGATCCAGCTCGGAGCTATGCCTTTCATTATGCCATATCCCTGAGCCCTCACTGAGGTCTGGCCAGGGGGGTCCTCAGCCCCATTCAGGAGGGTCCAGGCGGCTCTAGTGGGGATGCTTGGCTACCCCCTCACTCGGCCTTTCCCCACTCCTCCCCTCTTTCCATGCCCAGCCTGCCAGGCCCCTGGGCTTCACTCACATTTTCCTTAGCTCTTTGGGAGCCCTGGAGATCTTGAGCACAATGTTTTTTTCACACTGTTTTGAAAGCAGTGAATAATTTCCACCAAAGCAAGCTGCGCATGGAGACCCCAGGACACAGAGGAGAACAGGAGCCAGTACCCGGCCAGAGTCCCTCAGGGAACCCACTGGCCAAGTACAGACCTCCTGCCATTTGACGGATGGGAAAACTGAGGCCCAAGGTTACACAGTGAGTCCGTGGCAGAGCAAGAATGAAGCTCCAGTCTCCTGCCTTCGGGGCTGGGTCACAGGGGTGTCACACCAGGCCCTGCTCCTCGGGGCTGACGGGCTGGCATCCAGGAACCTCACCCCCTCCGTTCTCAACCAGGCCTGTGCTGATTCCTCTCCGCACACACACAGGCCCCACTGCTCACCCGCCCTTTCCTTTTCCAATAGCACTTCGCTTCCCTGACAAACCGTATCATTTACTTGGTTGCTACCACTGTAGCTGGTTGGCGGTCTCCCACTGATAGATTCAGCTCCACCAGGCCAGGACCTCTGCCTGTTGCCCGGTTATATCCCAGGTGCCCGGTACAATGCCTGGCAGAGTGCGATGGGGAACAGAGCCCCCTCCTGGTCACGGCTGCTCACCCCGTCCAGGGCCCTCCAGTGGCAGGGACAGGTCCAACCTAGATTCTTCCTCTCACTGGAGCCGCTCTCAGGGCTCCTGGCCCACTTCCCCTGAGTGGGAACCTGAGGGCCCGTGAGTGCCCATTTCCCTGGAGACCCCAAACCCGAATGGGCTCCAGGTCTGGAATCACTCCCTCTGCAATGACCCTCACACCGGCACCCACCTCTCCCCCCCACCAAGCCCCCTGGGCCAGCAGCCTCCACGACGCTCTCTGCTTCCTCTCTCAGCCTCCCCACACAGCTTCCAGGGTCCCCTCCAAGCCCCTCCCCTGCTCCCCAACTTTTCTTGGCTCCCAGTCCCAACTCCCTACTTGACAGACAAGGCCCTTTCACATATGACCACCCACCCCCCCTGGACTCATCTCCCTCCCGGACCACCCCGAAATTGGGCTGCTCACCATTCCTGGGACATGCCCTGCCCTCTGTGACACGACACACCCTTCCTGGGTGACACCCTGCCTGTCTTCCAGGACCCAGCACAGAGCTGCTCCCTCCATGAAGCCTTCAGGGGTCCACTCTGCCTCCTTGGCGCCCACAAGGAGCCTGGGCACGTCTCTGTATCCCCTCACCCCGGTGCCAAGCACAGGGCAGGCGCCTCCAGGACACCAGTGGACAGAGATGGCTGCAGGCAGCTCAGCAGCCTCTTAATACACGGGGTCTGTTTGGCCACCACCAGTCCAGCCCTGAAACTTCTCCAATCCCCTAGCAGGGCGGCCAGACTGCTGGGCAAAAGGGGGACCCCCTCCCGCCCTCCCTGGGCTTCTGCTCATGGGCGGCTCCATGCCCACCTGGGCCTGGCTGGTGCCCCTCCTGCCACATCATAGCCGCCTGAGGCACAGGCTGGGGAGGAAAGAGGGCCCAACTTGGGGGGAGGGGGGAAGTCCGGGAGGGGGAGGGGAGAGTGGTGGGGGCAGGAAAAGAGAAGACCTTGAGGGTCTGGAGCCGCTTCCTGTGTGTGCACCTCCTTCTCCCCCGCGCCCCGGTCCCCACCCTGGGTGGGGGCAGATAGAACAATGGGCCCCAAGGGATGCTGCTCCTGGGCAGCAAAGGGGGTGTCACCTCCTCCTTATCCCCCTCCTCTTCCAACTAGCAGCGGCAATGCCAAGCAGGGGAGAGAGGGGGTCGGTCAATGGAGGCGCAAGCCCATCTTCCCTCCGTAACTTCCGCGGGTCCTTTTTCTGTGATATGGTACAATTTTAAGTTTTCTTTGGAAGCTGAGCTACGCAAAAACAGTTTCAAGCACCCCCAAGCCGAAGTGCCCACCCTCAACAGACATTCAGGAGGTTCCCCGTAAGCCCTGCAGCAGGGGCGTGCGGCTGGCCCTCCGCCCCCGGGGCCCCACCTCCCGCCCGGAGCGCCCCTCACCCGTGCAGCACTTGGAGCGCCAGATCTTCCCCAGTAGCAAGATCATGGCCAGGAGGTGGCTCAGGTCGCCCAGGATACGAAACACGTTCATGGTCCGGCCCGCTCTCAGCCAACTCCTGGGAAACTTTCTGGCGGGCGAGGTGGCTGCCACGTCCCCGGCTCCGGCCTCTGGGTCCCGCGCCCCTGCCTGCGCCCCCGAGCTCCGCGGTCCCGCCCGGGCGCAGCCGCTCCGCCAGCGCGCTCTTGGCGGGGCGGTGACGTGGCCGAGCCTGCCGCCGCCGTGCCAGGGAGCCAGGAAGCGCCGCCGCCCGAGATCCCGAGATCCCGCCTCCCGGCCCAGCCCAGCGCCGCGGCTCCCGGGGCGGGGCGGCTCCGCGGGCTGGGGGGCTTCCGGCCTGGGCCAGCCTCCCGCGGCCTGGGCCCGCCACCCGCCGCCCGGGCCGCTGTGCGTCTGCGAGGTGCCTGCCACGTCCCGCCCGCCCCACCCCCCATACCCGGAGAAGGGTCCGCCGGGAGTCCGGGACTCTGCCTCCTCTGCTCGGAACCCGGGGTGCTACCGCACGTGACCGTGGGCAAGGCACTGAGTCCCTCTCTCTGCCTCGGTTCCCTCATCTGTACACAGGGCTAAGAAGACCCGTGCTGGGGTGAAGTGGTGTCCTGCGTGCCACTGCTTGGCATGAGCTCAGCAGGTTGGAAGCCCCATAAATGGTGACCCACTGCTACTGTCATCAACCTGGGGTTGGAACCCCTCCGGTGGGAAGAAGAGCTGGAGCTGGGTTCCCCACCCTCTCACCTGTTAATTTGAAGAGCCGCCTTGTCCTGACCTGACCTGTTGGACAATGGTAACCAAAGACTCTCTGGTTGGAAGTCAGGCTGACCTTGGTTCCAGCCTGGGTGCTGAGAGACTTCCTCTCTCTTGGCCTCAGTTTTTTCATCTGTAAAACGGGATCACTGTGAGCATGGAAGAGGTCAGGTCTCTCAGGGAGAACCAGGGTCCTCCCTAGTGTCTCCCTCTTCTTGGTGTGACAAAATGTTAAACAGGAGCACAGGCCAGAAGAGACTCCAGAGGGCTGGGGAATGTTGGCCAGCAAGTTGGGAGGGGTGAAGGGTGAAGGACCAACTGTGGGCAGGAGTCCTGTCAGGGCTGCCTGACCTGAGCAGGTCAGACACCCTCTCTGGGCCTTGGTCTCTGCATCTGTAGTAGTGGACCGCATGTGTTAAGGTCCCTTATCACCGCCGCCCTTTTGACCCCTGTAGCCCCTTCTCCCCCTCAGGACCTTCATCTCTCCCTAAATTACTGGCTTCCTTTCTGTGGCCCCCCTCCCCATCACAGACAGCCAGAGAGGCTTTGCCATGATGAAGTCTGTCACTCCTCTACTTGTGACCCTTCCATGGCCCCCTCACCATGACTCCCAGGGCAAGGCAGTCTTTTGAGACTCAAAATGTGGTCCAAGGACCAGCAGCGTCTATATTGCCTGCTGGGAATGCAGAATCTTGGGCCCCACCCCAGACCAGTTGAATCAGAATCTGTGGTTAAACAAGATCCCTGAGTGATTTGTGTGCACACGAAAGTGTGAGAAGCACTGATCTAAGCAAAACTAAGAGGGAGGTACAGTTATTATCCCCATTCTACCCTGGGGAAACTGAGGCACAGAGAGCTTAAGTAATTTGCTTAAGGTCACACAGAAGCTAAATAGTGGAGCCTGGATTCCACCACACAGTCTGACTTCAGGGTTCATGCAATTAAATCATGACACTACACTGTGGGTTGTCACGGGAGGTGATGAGCTCCCTGTCATGTGAGGCAGGTGAGCAGGGGGGTGGGTGCCATTTGTCACGGATGCTGCAGTGGGGACTCCTGCCCTGGCCGAGATAGCCATCAAGTATTGGGCATCTACTGGGTGCCAAGCATGAGTCAGGCACGTTAGACAGGTTCTCTCCATTCAGTCTCAACAGTCACCCTCAGAAGCAGGCTTTAAATCCTCACTTTGCAGGAGAAGCCTATTGAGGCCCAGGGAAGTGAGATGCGTGGTCACAGTTCTTCTGGGAGGAAGAGCCAGGCACTCATCCCAGGGCTGTGACAGGTTCTGAATGGGCCGCTATGTTCCCTGCTCACCCCCCACCCCAGCCCTGCCCAGATACCTCCCCTCCAGTCAGTGCCCAGAGAAGGCGGTGGTTATTTAAATCCCTCAGGTGTGGCTACAGTTCTCTCTGCCCAACCAGCTGGCATCTCATTCTCAGCGCCCACCTTCTCCCCAAGCCAGGGAAAAGCACGTGCATTTGCCATTTGGTAAAACATCTGTCCTCTTGAGAAGCAGCCCCTACTGCCAGCAGGGGATGGAACAAGGCTAGAATCCTCTTCCCTCTATTTCTCCAGGGGGACCACAGAGGGGAACTGGCCCAGGCCAGGGGAGGTCTGAGGAGTGACCCCCACGGTGATGGAGGGGGAAGAACTCAAGATCTTGTCCTGGGCCTGCCACGGTGGCCTTGAGCCTGCCTTGTCTCCTCCTTGGGCCTCAGCTTTCCCATCTGTTGATGGGGATAATGAAGAGAGAAGTATTGCTGACTTGTTATTCGGTCCTCCTTACATCTAGTCTTCCTGGTCTCCCTATGAAACTGATACTCCCTATGTCTCAGGACAGAAAACTCATCACCCCAATTTTGCAGATAAGGAATCTGAGGCTCAAACTTGTCTCTTGCTCCCACAGGTCACAGAGACCTCCTCTCCCCAAGGTTCTACCACTCTGTCCTTAGTAATGAGCCCCGCCTTTTCCACACCTACTCCATCTTCAAGGTGGAGCGTTTTTCAAAGCTCCCAACGAAGAGCGGGGGGAAAACCCCCACTCATTTCATTCCCCTGGCTCTAGCGCAGGCTGGAGCTCTGGCCACCTGCACTGTCGGACCTGTCTTTCCCGGACGCTGGGTGGTTCCCGGCAAGTCCCTCACTACTCAGCCTCACTTTTCTGACACTCGAGATTTGTCTGCTGCAGGAACGCAATTGAGGGGAGGCCGAGGGGGAAGTTTCCTTCAGTTCAAAGGGCAAGGATTCTTTTTCCCTCATTAAGAAAGCAAACTGTATGTTCAAAGTCAGATTTATGGGAGAGTTGCTCAATTATAGGAAGAAAAAATGTATGTATAGTCTTTTTTTCCTACCTGGTCCCAGCCCTTTGTTATATTTCACCGCTCTTTTGAATATCCTGCTAACTGCCTCAAGTTCTGTGGGGAAGGAAAGTGTGGATATAAAGTGAAAATCACGATCCTGAGGACACCCCACCACTTAATCACCTGCTTCTGGCCGGGCAGGGCCCTGGAAGGAGGTGGGAGCTATTGGCCCGGGCTCCCGGGACTCCCTTCGGGTTCCTGGGGGCCGCTATGGCTTTCTCTGGTCTCGGCAGCAAGTGGACGCTCCCCCCGTGGGAGGAATGAACTCTTCCCAGGCAGCCCCGAGCCCGAGGTCCAGCGCCCGCCCCACCCCGCCCCCGCAAGAGGCGTGGACGAGTCTATTCCCTAATAGAACGGGGGTGGGCTGAGGGCAACCTTCCTGTGGTTCCGCCTCAGGTGTTCTGGAAGCTTCCCCCTCCCCACTCCTGCTCAATACGTTTTGAGTGACACACGGCAGGGCCTAGTATGTGCCCCATTTTTACCCAGCGGGAAACCAAGTTTCCAAAACCTCTCTTCCACTTTCAGTCCCAAGCACATTTATTGAAGACCAGCTGTGTGCCAGGCGCCTTGCAGGTTGATTGTAGGTGCAGACTTAAGGAGCCCTTGGGGCACCGTGGGAGGCGGGTGCCTGTGCATGCACTGGATATGGCGCAGAGGAGAGGGTAATTACCCTGGGCTGGGGGGAGTCATGAGGGAGAACTGCAGTTAGGAAGGCTTCAGAGGATGCCAGAGCCGGGCACTGAAGGATGAGTAGGAGCCTGTCTCAAGGACAGAGCCTGGGGGAAGAGAGCAGAGTCCCAAGTAGAAGGAACTACATGCGCAAAGGCGCAGAGATATGTATGATACCACTCCCTGGTCGGAGCCTCCCAGTGCTGCGCAGCCAAAACAAGAAAGGAAAAAAAAAAAAATAGGAGAGGGGAGAAGGATGAACGTCAAGGTTAGAGAGACCTTTGTTCGAGGCTCAAGTTCCACCACGTACCAGCTGTCCGAATTCGCGCAGTTTATTTAACCTCTCCAAGTCATAGTGTTCCCTTCGGTAGCTTGAGGGTAGACCGAGTACCGACTTCAGAGGGTAGCTATCAGGGTCAAAGTTAGGTTTCTAGAGCGCTTTGCAAGGAGTAAACCACGCAACAAATGCCAGTCCCTTGCTCCCCTTTACAGGACACTGAGGCCCAACGAGGCAAAGCAGAGCCGGGAAAAAACACGGAAATTCCGTGTCCTCAGAAGGCAATCACTCCCTCGCCGGTTTATTCCAGGAGAAGCGCAGAAGAGACAATTATTTGTAACCTCTCGGTCCGAGGAAGCCTTCTTGGGCGCTGGAAGTGTTCTGTATCTAGATCCGAGTGGTGATTACATGAGTTTTATACCTACGTAAAAACTCACTGAGCTGTACTTTTAAGGTGTATTACTGTTTGTTAGTTCCACCTCAATTAAAAGAAAAAGAAAAAGAAACCAACCCTGTCCGCGATGCCCTGGCGACACGTCGCCACTGGCGACAGCTGTCTTTCAGAGACTCCAAAGGCCAATCTCCCAGCGTCCGGCGCAGGCTCAGCGCCCTGCGCGGAGAATCGCGCACCTCGCGCAAGGGCCGGGGCGAGGTTCCCAAGGCAACCGCGAGCCGCTAGCCGAGTCTCCGGAATGACGAGGCGCCACCGAAGACCCGGAGCCCGGATTGCCGAACCGGAGCCACGGAGCGAGGCTGGAGCGAGAGGGCGGCTGGCCAAGTGCGGAGGGGAGCGACTCCGCGCCTTTTGTCCTTGCGCTGGCATCCCGAGGGCATCTGGGAAACTCCACTCCCAGCCCTGACTGTGGCCATAAACTGCTGTTTGAATACACTCCTAGGGATTCACTCTCGGCTTTCCAGGTGGGGAGATGGAGGGCTTGGCTACTCCCCAGTACCACAGGGCAAATCAGGGGCAAAGCCGAGCTCTGCACCCTGGTGGCCTGCTTTCCAGCTTGTGTCTCGCAGTCAAGTGGGAGGCACATAGGGCTGTGTGCTGGCATCTCCTTGGGGTCTGGTTCCAGCTCTGCTAGTGCTCTGTGGTCTTCAAGTCCCCTCTCCTGTCTGGGCCTCAGGGATGGGGACAATACCACCAATATCTCAGGGTAGTTGTTACTGAGTATGTGCAACAACGAGTGTAAAAGTGGCTTATAAACTGTAAAGGGCTTTGCACGTGTCAGGGACCGCCACCATCGCTAACCTAATGCCTTCTGGTCCTCATCATAACCCCAGCCCCAAACGCATCCTCGGTGACAACCAGCTGCACGGTGAACCTGGGGCTCCGAACTCTCCATGCTGGGAGGTTTCCAGTCGGTAGGTGAGAGTTCCCTGCCCCCATTTTCTGCTTCCTAAGGAATGGGCTCAGGGCAGGTCTCCCACAGGCACCAGGGACCCTTTGGTCCCCAGACCACCCAGTTAGAGGCGTTCACAGAGACCACCCTCCACCCATCCTCCTAATTTTCCACCCTCTGGCTGGATCATAGAAGGTCCCAGAACACATGCCCTGGACAGAGCCCAGGACACACTACTCAGTGGCCTTTGAATGCCACACGCTGGGCATGTTTGGACAGTTATGAATTCACGTGCTGTGAGGCTATATACACATTGGTGTCTGTGTATGTGTGTGTGTGTGTGTGTACACATGTGCCCGTCATGCATATGTTGGGGGGGGGTGTACTTGGGATGTGTATTTGAGTGTGTGTATGTAAATGTGTGTATTTATGGCTGTGTGGTATGTGCTTGCAGGTGTATGTTGTGTATTTGTGGCATATGTGTTTGCCCATGCATCTATTTGTGTCTTTGATGCTGTATATGCATATTTAGGTGGACATTTGTGAGTTTGTACTTGTGGTGTGCACAAGTGGGTGTATAAAACTGTGAGGTCTGTGATTGTGCATGAGTGGGAGTGTGCTGGGGGTCCTGGGTGCAGGAACTCTTTCCTCTCCCATCTCCCCTCATCCGGCTGACCTTCCCCTAGCTAAGGACTGTGGCCTCGGCCACAGACATGCTTCAGCTCACTCTTGCCCCATCTGCAGACCTGTGGCTGCCCAGGTCTTTAGCTTGCCTGGGTCTTTGGCCAGTGTGGGCACCAGGGGCAAGGGTGGGTGGGTGAACCTGAGGCCAGGGCTCGTGTGCCACCCCCTCTCCGCCTGGCCTCTTCCCCTCCCCACAGCAGGAGCAGCAGCGGGAAAGGTTGGCGGAGGGGGGCTATTTTGGGAGCGTCTCCTTAGCAACAGCTGCCACGGCCGTCTGTGGCGGTTTTTCTATAGGTGCTAAAATATTCCACCCTGGTGACTACTGAGCGCTGGGGGGTGGGCGAGGGTGGGAGCGGAGGGCGGGAGAGACCCTTACAGTCCTCTGTCCCCAGGGCCCAGCTTGCTAGGATGGGTCCTCTGGACCCCCAATTCCCCTTTCCCAACCTCCGGTCCTCACCCTTCAGGGCTGCTGGGACTTTAGAGCTCTGAGGCAGGCCAGCTGTGTCCTGGTGTGATTTCTAATCTAAGCAGCTGAGCTGTCTCAGTTTGCCCCATCTGTAGAATGGGCTTGTCTGACTTTAAGGAGCTCTCTGGACCCTGTGGCTCTGGCATTTTGTTTTGTTTTTTAATTTTAATTTTTATTTATTTTTTTAACATCTTTATTGGAGTATTATTGCTTTACAATGGTGTGTTAGTTTCTGCTGTATAACAAAGTGAATCAGCTATATGTACACATATAACCCCGTATCCCCTCCCTCTTGTATCTCCCTCCCACCCTCCCTATCCCACCCCCCTAGGTGGTCACAAAGCACCAGGCTGATCTCCCCGTGCTATGTGGCTGCTTCCCACTAGCTATTTTACATTTGGTAGTGTATATATGTCCATGTCACTCTCTCACTTCATCCCAGCTTACCCTTCCCCCTCTCTGTGTCCACAAGTCCATTCTCTACTTTATTCCCATCTTGCCCCTAGGTTCTTCAGAAACTTTTTTTTTTAGATTCCATATATATGTGTTACATACGGTATTTGTTTTTCTCTTTCGGCTCTGGCATTTTGAGGTGGACTTTTCCCTCCCCCCCCCCCAGCTGTCCCACCTGCCTGGCCCAAGTCCCCTTCCCCTCCAGCCCTCCCAGCCCTCTGCACAAGCTCTCCGGGCCCCTGTGGGACCAGGGAGGCCTGGCTGGGCTGCCAGAGTGAGCCAGTTAGTGGGTGCTCTGCTGGCCTGGGATGACCTTTCCCCAGAAACTAGAAGCAGGTTCAAATCATGGCTCAGATACTTGCTTACTCCCTCAGTGACCCCAGGAAAGGGTCTTCCTCTCTCCAGGTTTCTTTGTTGTTGTTTTATTTTCCTCCAGGTTTCTTACCTGTGAAACTCAGCGAGTTGTTATGAGGGTCAAATGGGAGAATGGAGAATGGGCAGGAAGCTTTGGCAAAATGTACAGATGGACGAAGGTTTCTACTGTCATTTCCCATCAAACTTCAGAGCAAGTCTCCCCTTGCAGAGAGTTTTTCCTGGCCACCTGGGCCATGCCACATGCCTCAGTTTCCCCACTGGTAACAAGTGCGGCGTCATAGAGTTCTTGCGAGGATTAAATGAGACAACGCTCGCGAAGGTCTACAGCAGTGCTGGCTGATGACGGTCACTCAAGAGATGCTTGTTCTCTGCCCTCCATCCGGGGGGGCTTCTGCGTTAGGTGATGACAAAGGCTATTTCCCCTTTGGGGCCCCAGTCCAGACTGTCCCATTACAGATGAGGCCTCTGAGGTCCAGTGAGGATAAGCAACTTGCCCAGGGTCACCCAGGTTCTGACACCCAAGTCTACCACCCACACCCGTGCAGCCTCTGCACACCTGTCTCCCTGCCTCCCCGCCCCCCTCCCCACCCCTGCCCCGCACACGGCTAGAAGCTACTGAAACAAAATTCTTCCTTTAGTCTTTAATCATCCTCAGAGGGCTTCCCTGGTGGCTCAGTGGTTAAGAATCCGCCTGCCATTGCAGGGGACACGGGTTCGAGCCCTGGTCCGGGAAGATCCCACATGCCGCGGAGCAGCTAAGCCTGTGCGCCACAACTACTGAGTCTGCGCTCTAGAGCCCACGAGCCACAACTACTGAGCCCATGTGCCACAACTACTGAGCCTGTGCTCTAGAGCCCGTGCTCCGCGACAAGAGAAGCCACCGCAATGAGAAGCCAGCGCACTGCAACGATGAGTAGCCCCCGCTCGCCGCAACTAGAGAAAGCCTGCGCACAGCAACGAAGACCCAACACAGCCAAAAATAAATAAATTAAAAAAAAATCATCCTCAGAACATCCCCTTAAAGTGGATACTGTCCTCCCCACTTTACATATGAGGAAACTGAGGCCCAAAGAGGACAGGTGAGCTGCCCAGAGTCACACAGGGGTGGGTGGTAGAGAAGATACTCTTTTTTCTGGGGTCCATGAAGCTCTCCCTGCCTGGAGCTGTCCTTTCTGCCTCTCCCCACTTCCTTCCAGTCCACCCTCAGCCTCCACAGGACTCTCCTTACAGGAGATGAGCAATGGGGGCTGCAGTCTGCAGCCCCAGGCCTAGCAAGGGGACCATCACCAGATGCTTCCTCTCAACCCCTGTGTCGTCACAGCCACCAGGCCTCCTCCTCCTCTTTCCCTGAACTCACTGCTCCTGAGCCCCCATTCTTTCCTTAAACTGGTGCCCAGGGACCTAACATTGGGTTTGATCCCATGGGAAAAGATGCTCTAGGTCTAAAGACACCCTTGTCTCCATCTCCCCCTTCTTGCTGCCCCTCCTCCTTCCCCTGTACCCCACACTCCCAGGGCAGCCACCAGGCCAGGCCTCTGGCCAGGTGAAGAGACCACAGGCCATTTGTTTCACCTGCATCCTCCCACTTTCAATTCATGGAAAGGTATGATAGGTACCAGGCACACATGGCCGCTGACCCAGCGTTCAGATTGCTTGAGTTCCCCCACCCATTCACACACCAAAGACTTATTCCATGGAACATCAGTCCTGGTTGCCGCCATGTGAGGACACAGCAGGGTAATGAGGAAGCGGGGCATGGAATGGGATACGTGCTGTGCGGCTCTGCACAGCGTTGAAGGGAGGACCGAGAAGGGATGGTCACATTTATTGAGCACCGACTATGAGCTGTGCATTTCTTGTGCATCCACCTCACTTGATCTGTACCTGTGAGGTGAGGGACAGTGAGGGTCCTCATTTTATAGACAGGTTAAATAGAAAATTTGCTCAAGGTCATGAAGCTCCATGTGCCGTTGAGCCCAGGTTGGCCTGACTCCCAAGCCTACTTAACAAGAACCAAACTTGTGCCCGGTGCTGGATGAGTGAATGAGTAGGTGAGGGCAGCAGGAGGGCTTCCTAGGGGAGGTGGCGTGGAGGCTGGACTGGGGAACAGCAGGAATTCTCAGAGCAGAGAAGGAGGAAGGGCATTTCAGGCAGGAAGAACAGCACGTGCAAAGGCAGAGAGGTGTGGAAGCATCTGGTGTGTTCTGGAATCTATAGGAATCAGGATGTATGTGTGGGTACATGGGGTGTGGGATAAGGTGGGGCCTGACTGTACCTCACGCTGAGGGGTTGGGACTGGATCCTTTCAGGTGAGGGGGCTCTGCGGGGATTGGACACCGTCATGGTGGTTCATGTGCTGTGGTTCCTGTGCCTGATGCAACTTCAGAGGATCAGCTTGAAGGCAGAGCAGGAGATTTTATATTCAATAAATTCTCAATCCAGCTTTCGGATGCCTCAGTCTCCCTCTCTTAACTAGGGCCAGTCAGAGATGGCCAGGCTCCCAGGTAAGTCCTTCTGGCTGTCTAACTGCAGGCATTCTCTCATCCTCCTACCCTGCATCCTCCAACCTCCTGCGTCCTCGGAGGGTTGGAGTGAGGTGCCAGGATGGCCACGGAAATGGCTGGCTCACCAGGGGCTGAGGCGCTGGGGTCCTCTCCCTGCAGTCCAGAGTGTGGGCCCAGACCTGAGCACACTCAGGGCGAGAAGGAAAAGGGCGCGATCCTCCCTTATAAAGACACTCTGGGGTAATGGGGACGCAGAGACAGACTGGGGTTTGACCCGCCTCTGCCACCTCTGGGTGACCTTGGGCAAGCCTGTGACCCTCTCTGGTACTCAGTCTCCCAGTCTGTAAAACGGGGCGGTGCTACCTAGCTGATTGTGAGGGTCATTCCAGCAGGGCCACACCTCCGTCTCCCGGAGCGGGGTGTGCAGGGTCCTTAACTGCCCGTTCTTCAGGAGGGAAAGGGGACCATAGAGGGGAGTGGCCCGGCGCTACCGAAGCCGGTAGCGACCCTCTCCCACCCACTCCCTTCCCAGCACGGAGGAACCCTCTCCACCTGCCCCTGGGGGGCGAGAAAACCCGGGAGCGCACCCTCGGAATGGGTTCTGGGAGGAGTGCTCCTGGGGGGAGGAGGAAAACCCGGGCAGGATCTCGGGCAGGAGCGGACCACGCGGCCCCCAGCCCGTGCTCAGCCCGCGCGGCCGGCGGGTGGGAGGGGGTGTCATGCCTGGCTAGGCTGAGGAGAAGGGGCAGGGCCGGGCCCGGCGGGCCGCCCGGGGCTCCGGGGCTGGGGGTGGGGGCGCGCGGCCTCCGCAGTGGGGCGCGGGTCACGTGTGAGGAGGGGCGAAAGTCTCGCAAAGCCGGGCGGCGTGCCGCGAGTTGGGAGTTCTCGGCGCGCCGCGGGCGGCGGGAGCTCGGGCTCCCGGGCAAGCCGGGGACGCGGCAGAGGCGGGGGCCTGGGTCCGAGACCGCGGGGGCCGCACCGAGAGTGGGAGGGAGGGAGAGAGACAGAGGCAGGGACCGGAGCGAGACAGAGACGCGCAGGGGAGAGACAGGGCAGGGGTAGAGGAAGGCAGGGGACAGACTGGGAAGGCGACGGAGACGGAGACAGGGACCCGCAGGGAGAGACCGAGAGACCGACGGGGGCAGGAGAGACCGGGAGAAACAGAGAGCCGAGGGCGCGGCGGGGGAGGTGGCGGCAGAGCCGGGGCTGGCCGGCCGCGGGGGTCTCGGGGCCAGAGGCGAGCGCAGCGGGGCAGGGAGCGGAGCGCAGGGCGGGGGACAGCGCGGAGTGACAGCGAGAGAACAGTGGGGGCGGCGGAGGGAAGGAGCCTGCGGCGGGGGCGGGGGGCGCCAGCGCCATGGGTCCCCGGACCCTCGCGCTCTGAGCCCCGGCCCGGGGCCCGACGATGCTGAAGCCGAGGCGGCGCCGAGGGCGCGGCGCGGGGCAGCGCTGAAAGTTGGGAGGCCCGCGGGGAGCGGCGCGGGACGGCCCGGAGACCGCGAGACCCGGGGACCGACGGACAGACCCACAGGCAGCCGGGGAGGGGGGGCGGGGCCGGCCCACCGAGTTCGCCGGGAGTGGGCGCCGGGACACCCTTCTCCCCGCCCGGGACGCCGCCCGCCCGACTGCGCCTGGGATGTAGCACCCGTTCGCCGCCTCCCGGAGACTCGTCGGACCCTGCGCCCCGCGGTAAGCCGGGCCCGCGCTCGCCGCTGGCGCTGTCCGTCGTCTGTCCGGCCGCGTGCGTGTCTGTGTGTCCCAGGGCCTGGCGGCTCGGTCCCCGCCCGCTCAGCACCTTATCCCTGACCCGGATTCCCGCGGCCAGGCGTGCGTTCAGCGCGGTCAGGCGACTCCCCGGGACCTGGTGAGCTCTGTCCGTCGTCGTCGTCGTCGGGAGCGTTGAGATCTGGGTTTCTGCCAGGAAGGGGGGTAGAGGTGAGTGAAAGGGGCCTTGACCTTCTGCCCCGGCCATGACCTTTCCCTGCCTCTACCCACCCCCAGCTGTCACACTGGGTTGGAGGAGTTTCAAGGCAGGTGACTTGTGTCTCCTTTCCACCTCCCCAACTGCGGCCTGTTTGCAAATGGCCCTGACAACAAAATCCCACTTCTCATGTTTTGAGCACCTACTTTGGACCCCAATACCCTAGGGTTGGTGGACAGGTATCCAGAGAAGAAGGCAGTTCACATTTCACGGTGGTGGAAACAGGCTGTGCAGAGAGGCAAGACTGCTTTTCCCTTCCCAGACGGAGAACCCCAGGGAAAGAGAGGTCTGAACGAGCCCTGGAGTAGGGAAACTTCCCTGCAACCGTGCCGGTGCGCAGTGTCCCCCGACCAGCATCTACATGACACTTTTGCCCCCAGAGCCTAGGCTCTGGGATGGGGAGAGGGTGGGGGAGGGGGAGAGACAGGTGGAGGGTGGCCTGGCTGAGTTGGCAGGTGAGGGCCTCAAGAGAAGTAGGATGTCAAGAAGCAGGTTGAGGGAACGGGGAACTGAGGGAGGGAGGCCTAAGAGCCACGCATGCAAGGCCCAGAGAGGAGCCAGACCTGTGTGTGTGTGTGTGTGTGTGTGTGTGTGTGTGTGTGTGTAAAATGTCTGTTCTGCTTCTCCCCCACATTCAGTCTTGTGACCTCCAGGGCTTTGGGGCTTTTTGGAGCTGTTGGCAGGATTTGGGGGGCCTGAGAGCCAAACGGTGGTCCTGGCTCGGCCTGGGATGAGGGGAACAAAACGTCGAAGATGGTGGTAGGATACGGGCTGAGGTGCAACATGGCAGGAGCAAAGGCTGTTGGCCGTTGAGCTGACCCATAGCCAAATGGGAGTCTGGAGGGCTGAACCTAGAATATTCTACTCTGTTCTCCACTGGGAGGATGGGCTCTTTCTGGGGTTTTCCACGCTGGGCAGTGGGCCTTGTATATCCTCCATTTAGGCTTCTAGAAATCAGCTCAGCTAGCTGAGGAACCAGCACGCTGGACAAGTCACTCTCCTCCCTGACCCTCAACTTCCATATCTGTGGAATGAGGACACTCTTCCCTGTCCCACTGACCTCCAAGGGGAGGAGGGGGCGCCTGCGCTCAGATGAGCTGAGGGCTGTTCAGGCTGGGGAAGCGCTGAACACATGGGAGTAAGGACTCATCTTACTTTTGGAAAGATGAACAGCTAATGGGGAGAGGGGAATATGGCCTGAAATAAGGCTGACCAAGAAGGGGAGTACCCAGAATTAGAGGGGGGAGCTGGGGCTTGGGAGCTATTCCTCAGGAACCTTTGGGTTACCCTTGAAAGAGAAGCTCCTCTCCCATAAAAAGTGTTGGGGTGACTGGGAGCAGACAAAGCTGGCCTTGAATTTCTGCTGGGTGACCTTGGGCAGCTGGCCTGACCTCTCTGAGCCTCAGTTTCTTCAGC
Organism: Delphinapterus leucas; assembly: GCF_059928025.1. Lineage (NCBI taxonomy): Eukaryota > Metazoa > Chordata > Mammalia > Artiodactyla > Monodontidae > Delphinapterus > Delphinapterus leucas. The sequence goes on along the minus strand of NC_143139.1, from coordinate 92,791,153 downwards.
TGGAGAGTGGGGATGATGGTACTGACTTCATTGGGTTGCCAAGTGATTTACAGACCATGTGAGGTCTCTGGAAGCAGCTGACACAAACCTGGAGCACAGTAGGTTCTTAACAGACATTTGCGGAGCAGAGAATAAAGTAGCTTTAGGAGATGCCGTGAAAAAATTTCTTAGCTTAGGATCTAAGAGGGAAGGGGAGGAGGAACAGTGTAGGCTTACAGGGAGGGCTGGTTCTTAATGTGGATCTGGGGGAGGCGGGGGCGTGTGCCGAGGGGGGTGTGAGGAGGAGGGGGCCCCTCTGCGGGGACCACTGAGTCACGAGGACATGTAAGCGACATGACAACCAGCAACATGGTAACCAGGAGACTAGCGGCGGTGGGAAGTGGAGCTGGAGCGGTGTGTCGGGGGGCGGGCAGGACTGGCAGCACCAGGCCTGGAGGGTCCCAGCAGCAGCCAGGCCGGCCTCGCAGAGCGAGGAGGGGAGGCCCCGAGGCCAGGTGGGCTGGGGAGGAGGTGGGGGCCGGCATTGAAGGAGGAGGCATTCTGGGGTCTGCTGGGCAGGGGGCCTTCTCCTGCGCCTCCCCAGGCTCCTCGCTCCTCTCCTCCACATCTCCACTTTTCATGCCTCTCCCCCTAGGATGCCAAATTTGGCTCACGCAATCTGTCGTCTCTCTTCTGAGATTGGCATCGGGACCAAAGCCGAGTGCATTACATCACCACCGCTCCCCTTGCACGAGGAGAGAAGGAGAGGGAGGGACAGAGGGCTGGGGGGCAAGCGGCCAACCCTCAACTTTCTTTCCTGTCTTCCTGCTCACTCTTCCCCCCTCAGTCCCAGGTGTTGGGGGCTTCCGGGAGCAGCCAGGCAGGGCCTCGAGGCAGAACAAGGGCTCTAATCTCAGAGATCCCAGGGCAGGGCAGGTCAGGCCGTGTTGCTGTCCCCCGGGCTAGGCGAGGCCTGGGAGGCAGGGAGCCTGGGTTCAGGACCCCGATCTGTCATTGCTCTGCTGTGTGACCTTGGGCAGCCCCCTCACCCTCACCCCGTGCAGAGTCTACATCTGTATCGAGAACTGTTGGCCATTCAAGATCTTGATGACTCTCTTGAAAAAAGATGCCCTTGAGTCCCACTGCTGTCCTGGGCACAGAGGAGGAGTCCTGAATTTTGAATGGCTCTCTGTGACCTTGAGCAAGTGACTTTACCTCCTTATGCCTCCATCTCCTCACCTGTAAAATGGGGTGATAGAACCCTCAAAAGCCCTAGATGTGAAAGAGGTACTAGACACGAAAGAGGGGGACGGGGGAAGAGACAGGGTCTCTGGCATGAAACCGGACACTGAGGGGCCCCACGGCTCCCGGCACGCTGGGCTGGAGGTGGGGGGCAGGCTGACACAGCCATTGGCAGGAGAGCGTTTCGGTTCAGACAGAAGGCTTGGCACTTAAATCACTGGTCTGATGCCCTTATTTTACGAAAGTGGAAACCGAAGCCCAGGGAGGGAAGTGGACCCCCCACCCCCGCCCCGCCAAGGTGACACTGATGGTTTGGGGGTGGAAGAAGAGCTGGGGCCTGAACCCAGGGCTCCTGGCTCCCAGCCCTGCCTGGAAGTAGACAGAGAGACAGGCAGATACACACACCTCCTGTGGAAGACTGTGGCCAGCCCGGACAGGACCCAGGAGTTTTGAGGGCCCAGTTCTCACTTTGGCCCCCTCCCTGTTCCCTTCCTGCTCCCTGGCTGCCCCATCCTCACCGTCCCTGGCCATTATTCCCATCCCTCACTTGGTCTATTTGAAGAGCTCTCTTTCAGGCTCATTTTCAAGCCAGTTTCAGGCAGTCCCAGTCAGGGCCAGGCTGGATTTGGGGTTCAGATGGAAGATTATGGCCCCTTCCAGAAGGTTCCCAGAGCCAGAGGTGCATCTGTGGCTGTTCTGTGAAGTAGGAGCTTCTTATTCCCGAGCTATTCAAGCAGAGCTGACTGAGTGCCTGCCAGCGATCTGCCCTGGTGACTCCTGCTTTATGGGGGAGGTTGAATAGCATCCCCACCTTCAAAATCTCGAGAGTCTTTGATACCCCCAGGAGGAGCCGGGAAGCAGCACCCATCGCTTACCGGCTTCCCAGTAAGGAAACTCACGTCGTCGTGCCAGGCATTGGGCTCGGAGCTTTTGTAAATTCCTTCTCATTTAACCCTCCCAGCAACCCCACAATGTCGAACTGAGGTCCCTGTGTTATAGATGGGGGAGCCACGGCTCGGAGAGTCTCTGTGATTTGTCCAAGGTCGCACAGCAGGGAAGTGGAGGAACCTGGGTCTGAGTCCGGGCCTGAGTCTGATGCTCCGGGGCTGTCCCTGGGACTTCCTTGAGGAAAGAGTGGAAAACGTCGTCCCTCCCCTGGGATGGGGCTTGGCAGGAGGTGGTGCGTCGCCCCAGAGCATGACACCCCCTCAGAGATCCCATGGGGGCTCTGTTCTGAAGACATAGAAATAGACGTGCGCCCAAGGGGAGAACTCATTTTACAAAGGGGAAGACTGAGGCTCAGAGACAAAGAATGGCCTGCCCAAAGCTGACTGGAGAGTTAGATATGAGCCAGGGCTCTGTCCCCTGCGCCAGTGGGCAAGGAGGGGCCTTTGGGCTGATGGTGGAGTGAGGTCTGGGACTGGGAGTGCAGACTGCTGGGCGCTTTGGCAGAGGGCTGAGAGTGCTGGCTCTAGGCTAGGGCCGTGGGTAAGGGAGAAGGAAGCAGGAAGAGAAACCAGCAGGGATAGCAGGTCCACCTCTGTCCTCCCTGGTCCTGCCCCAGGGCCATCCACAGATGTCAGTGTCATACAGCCTGTGAGGTCAGGAGAAACTGTAGATGGGACCTGTCTGGCAAGAGAGGGTCTTGGAGCCAGCAGCCTTGGGTGTGGCTCCCTGTGTGACCTTCGGTCAGTTCCTCACCCTCTCTGAGCTTAGTACGCCCATCCGCGTGGTCAAGAATCTGGACTAAATGATCTATTTCTACAAAGTGGCTGCCGTTGGGCTGTCTCTCAAAGCGCTCCTCCCATTCCCATGAGGACCCTGGGCCCTGGGAGACGGGCGGGCAGGAATCCTGGGGGTTGGCATAACCTTTAAGCCTCCCTGCTCAGCGACTCAGTCCTCCTTGGGGTGCGGGGGGATCTCCGAGCACAGCCCTTCTTCTCCTTTTCATCTTTATTTTTCTCCTGCTCCCTCTTCTCCTCGCTACGTGGGCTGATCGCTGCTCAAACTTTTAATTCAGATGGTAATTGAAATAATAATATGGGCTGAGGCCCCTCTGCTTGTGACGCTGCAGCTGGTGGAGCTCAGCTATGAATAGACCTTGAGTCACACACGCGCGCTCCTGCAGGCGCGCACACGGGCCTGACGGGGTGGTGGGTGGGGTGCAGCCGGGGGACAGGGGAGCTCACGCTCCAGCTTGCTCCGGGTCTCAGCCCCCCATTCCCAAAGGCCGGGGCCAGTCCTGCCCCTGCGGCCCGTCATCTGGTCCCTGTGTTGAACCTGACTTGGGGCATTGGTGGGTCCCTCTGTTCACAGAAGGGGAAACTGAGGTTCAGCGAGGGGGAGGGACCAGCTGGACACAAATGGAAAGTGACTGGACTCAATTTGAACTGATGGGTTTCACCTGGTTCTAAGACCCCTGTTCCTTTTCAGGACACACGGGCCAGGCAAATGGGTGGGAGGAATGCTGGGGTGCGGCCCCCGTGGCCCCCGGCGCATGCATCCCCCTGCCTCACCTCCTCCCAACACACACACACCCTCCAGCTCGCACACTCTCTGGCCCACTATCACACACGCTTTCTCTCACACACTTGCACACACTCACATCCGCTCACTCACATCTCATACACGCGAACTGCTCAGATAGATGGTGCTATTGCTTGGCCGCTGGGGTGACAAAGGTTTTCCTAGAGGTCCAGCTGCAGGAAGGGGACAAGGTCCAATGTACCAGGCTTTACGCTGGACTTTGTATTCATGACCTCACTTAAACCTCCCCGCCACCCTCTGAAGGCCGTCACTCCCACTTTTCAGGTGAGAAAACTGAGGCTCAATGAGAAGCAAGAGTTTGCCCCAGGTCCAACGGGTAGAAAGAGCCACATGTTGTTTGTCCCGCTGGGAATGCGCCCAGTCCCAGTTCTAGCCATTCTGCAACCCTCCATTTGGCCTCTGAGGGAGGGAGGGGGCATCCCGTCCAGCCTGGGGCTCCCCTTCCTCTCCCTGCGCAAGTTCCCCCAGTCCTGCCTGTGGCTACCTGGTCAGTCGTTGACCAGCCCTACTGCCAGATGCCGGAACATCTGGCCTGTAAGCAGGGGGAGGTGCCCATGAGGAGCATTGGCAGGTCAAGGAGAGGGGCTACCAAGGAAGGTGGTCCTTGGTGGTCCAGACCCCAGCTGGTGCTGTGTAGGGAGTTGGCGTTGCCATGGTGACCTATCAGCCGGCAGCCTGGGTCTAGACCTGCTTGGGTGGGCCTTGTGGGGGGGGCTTCAGAAGGGCAGGGGGGAGATGCGGTGGGGCGTGGGTGCAGCTGCGCAGAAACAGCCCCTGGTCTCGGATGAAGGAGGCCACTCTCCCCACCTTTACCCTGCAGTGCTGGTCTGCTCCTGTGTCTGCTTTTTCTCTAGCACTCTGCTGGGAGATGGAGCAATGGAGCCCAGAGACCACAGTGATTTGCCCAAGGTCACACAGTGATGGTGACAGAGCTGGGGCTGGACCAGAGCTCGGGGCTCCTTCTGATCCCTTTGCCTCCCCTCTTCCAGGGCTGCCGACACCTCTGTCTCCCTCAGACACTCCTTGTATCTATGCAGGGGATGAGCTGATCTCCTGGGGAAACCCCTAGGTTGGAGAGAGGGGCAGGGGCAGCAGCCCCTTGTCACAGTGGGTGCAGCTGAGCAAGGAAGACAGGCCTGGGATTGGATCACTCACTTATCCTGAGTGACATTAACCAGGTCACCATCCCCCTGGGAACCTCGCTTTGCTCCTCTGTGAAACAGGGGCTACCTGTGGTGATGGTGGGGGGAAGTGTCTGGCTTCTTCCTTTTGCTGCCCCACCTGTTCTCGGAGCCCATCCCAGCTCCACCTGGGCAGCGAGGATGGGAGGGGACCTTAGCTAGGCCGGGGAGGAGGGGGTACATTCACAGTGAGGGGCTGATCCCATTTTACTGATGGGGAGATTGAGGCCTGGGGAGGGGAGTTTGCCCAACCTCGCCTTGGTGGCAGAATTGGCACCAAGATTTACTGGCCTCTGGGACACCCCAGCGAAGTCTTTTCCCCACCACCACCCTGCAGCTCCTCTCCGACCCCGACCCCAAACTCCCTGAAGGAGCCTCCCCTCTCCCATTGTAGGCCTGAGAAGTCTAGCCCGCCACCTCCCCCTCACCCCGAAGAGTTAAGGTGCCACTCAGCCTGGGGACAGATGGAATAGGGGTCAGCAATGGGAGAACTCCATGAGGCCATACAGGGGAGGTGGCAGGTACAGAGCTAGAGGGGCCCTGGCTGTGGGTGACGTGAACCGGGGGCAGACGAGGCTGCAGTCACTCTGACACATGGGCATCAGAGCCCCTCACACCCTTTTGACGGGGAGCTCACCATCTCCCGGGGCAGCCCGCTTGTGTCTAGAGGGTTCTGCTAATTGAGACCTGCCCCCCACTTTGGCCTTGGCTCTGCACTCTGGGGTCTGAGGAATCTAGCCTGTTCCCCCAAGGCTTCTTTCTTCTGGCCTCAGTAGTCCCCGCTGAGGCCTGTGGATGAGAAACAGAAAATCTGGGTTCAAGTCCAACTCCACCCCTGAGTTGGCTGTGTGACCTTAGGCAGCCTTTTCACCTCTCTGAGCCTCCATCCCCTGACCCATAGGGTGGGCTTGTGCCTCTGCATCTGCAGGTTGCTGGGAAGATCTCTTGAGCCTGGCAGTGTAACATGGCCTGTTGTAGACATGAGCTTCTTTGTGTCCTGACCCCTCAGTGGCCACTCTTGGCAGACTTCCAGGTCCCCTCTCATCACCTTCAGACGCTGCTCCTCTGGCTGTGTTGAGTGTCAGCACCTGACCTCTGTGCTGAGCCCTCCAGACCTGCTTGGGCGGGGGCAGGCCTGGCTGAGCACCAGCGCCAGGCTGTGCAGCTGCAGATCCTGAGGCCACCTGACCTTGGAAAGAGCCTCTCTCTGGCTGGGCTCCAGGGCCACCCCCTAGCCATGGGGCAGGAGCCGGGCCACAGGGAGGAGAGGGAACCAAGTGGGGCAGAGAGCAGGCCATGGCCTCGTGCTGGAGCTGGCCCGGGTCCCTGAGATGACAGGCCAGGGGACAGAGAGGACAGACAAGGCAGCCATGGGAAGGACTTACAGTCACCAGCTGCATTAATAGCACGGCAGAGCCTCACTCGCCACACTCTAGGGAGCTGCCTGAGGAGGGGGTGAGCTCCCTGTCATGGGAGGTGGGCAACAACTGCTGAATGGCACCTGTTAGGGGGATAGCAGTGGGTTCTAATACAGGGCCAGGGAAGGGATTGGACCCAGAACCCAGAGTCCCTGTTTGGACCGCAGTGCAGAGGTCCTGTGACCCTAAGGGTCTAACAGACTGTTCCACATACTCCCCCTTGACTTCCAACAACTCTCCCCACAGTTGTGTGCCCCCAAAGCCCATGATCCAAGAATGGTCAGTTGCAGCTTCAAGAAAAGCCCTAGATCCCATCTCAACCCATTCACAGCTCCTAAGCACCCCGAAGGTCAGTGCTTTTCAAATTGCATGCAGGTCCTGACCCATTAGTGGTTGTGAAATTGAGTTAGTTGAGTCCACTACTTACGCTTTTTTTTTTTTTTTTTATGAAATAAAAAAGAAAATTTCGGGCTTCCGTGGTGGCACAGTGGTTAAGAATCCGCCTGCCAATGCAGGAGACACAGGTTCGATCCCTGGTCTGGGAAGATCCCACATGCCGCGGAGCAACTAAGCCCGTGTGCCACAACTACTGAGCCCGTGCTCTACAGCCCGCGAGCCACAACTGCTGAGCCCGCGTGCCACAGCTACTGAAACCAGTGCGCCTAGAGTCCGTGCTCCGCAACAAGAGAAGCCACAGCAATAAGCCCGCGCACCGCAATGAAGAGTAGCCCCCACTCACCGCAACTAGAGAAAAGCCTGCGTGCAGCAACGAAGACCCAATGCAGCCAAAAATAAATAAAGTAAAATAAATTAGTTTTTAAAAAAAGAAAATTTCAAGCACTTGTATGTAATGAGGGTATTATTTTGTGATGCTTTTGTTTCATCTCTTAAAATATATGGACTGTATTGTATGATGAGTAGCAATGTAAAATATGGTTTTTTTAATATATAGATTTATTTATTTATTTATTTATTCGCGGCTGCGTTGGGTCTTCATTGATGTGTGCGGGCTTTCCCTGGTTGCAGTGAGCGGAGGTTACTCTTCGTTGCAGTACGCTGGCTTCTCATTGTGGTGGCTTCTCTTGTTGTGAAGCACAGGCTCTAGGTGCGTGGGCTTCAGTAGTTGTGGCTCGTGGGCTCAGTAGTTGTGGCACGCGGGCTCTAGAGCACAGGCTCAGTAGTTGTGGCTCACGGGTTTAGTTGCTCTGTGGCATGTGGGATCTTCCCGGACCAGAGCTCAAACCCGTGTCCCCTGCACTGGCGGGCGGATTCTCAACCATTGCACCACCAGGGAAGTCCTACAATATGTTTTTACTCTGGGTCTTGGTCAGAAAGTCTGCAATTTACTGCCCTGTATAGAAATCCTGGAGGCAACACTGAGAAGGCTTGAGTGTCCAGATTCCTTTTCTCCAGGGTGCTTGGTTCCTAAGAACATAAGTGCTGAGAATTGCAGGGTACTGCTATTCTGTCCTCAGACCTTCCTTCCTTTGCCCAGCAGCCCACTTAGCTCCAGGCCCCCGAGCCTCCTGGTCAACCACCCCACCCTGGGGCCTAGGTCCCGCTCTCTGCACCCCCCCAGCCCTGCTTTGTCTTTGGGCTCTCTGTTTGCCTCGTGCCTTTCTGGCGACCTTCTCTCCAAGCCCTCTGGCCGTGAGGATCCTTTCCGCCCTCCTCACATACTTACCTGCGGAGCTCAGCAAAGCAGGGTGGTGTCTTACTCATTTCTCTTCTCCCAGCACACAGCAGGTGCTCAATAAGTGTTCATTCATTCCACAATGACTTATGAAGTGCCCTCCGAGGGACGACACTGGGCTGTGTTGGACACATACTAGGCAGGAGGGCAGCTGCCTGTCCAGCTCAGCGTGTTTTTAGGGTGATGAATGAATGAATGAGTGAATGGCGTCTGCGAGTCTCTGGCCTCAGGAGCCAGCTGGCAGACGGTCAGAGGTGACGGGTGAGCACGTAGCTCTTTCCCTGCGCTTAGTAGGCATTCTGATAGCGACAGTCCCTCACGGCTGCGGGTGAGCACGAGTGTCCCTGCCGCTGTCTGGCCCTTCCGAGGCCTGTCTGCTGCGCCCTCTCCTGCTGACCCTGCCCTGGCACTGCCTCCTCCTGTCCTCGGAGCTTCTTTTATGGGCCTAGGACCCTGGGCGCCCAGCTGGGAGGACACCTGGGGACACCTGCTGAGAAGCCAGTGCTCCGTAAGAGTGTGAGGCCGAGGCCCGAGGCCCTGGACGTCCTGCCCCACTCCAGCACCACAGAAGATCTCCTTCTGGTCTCCACTCAGAGGCCACCTCCACTGAGAGGTTCTCCCTAACTCTGGTGACAAAAATAGCTCCTCCCTGGTCACGTTCTGTCACATCACCCTTGCTTAGGTCCTTCACGGGAATTATGACAGGCTGAAATTACCTCGTCTCTTTGTCAGTCGTCGGATGTTTATTAAGTGTCTGCGTTGTGCCAGGCACTGGGGTTCAGGGGTGAAGCAGAGAGTTGAGGTCCCGGCACTCGCGGAGACTGTGGGTGAAATCAGTTTGGATTGGATAAATGCTGTGAGGAAGACCAGGACGCAGACGGAGAATGCCTGGGGGGCCTCTTGGAGGAGGCAGCCTTTGAGTCCAGACCTGAATGGTAGGAAGGTGTGAGCAGTGGAGTCTTGGAGGATTTTATCCAGGAGGGGCAAGAAGAAAGGCCCGAGTGGTTGGGGGCCGGGGGTCGGGGTGGGAGTGGAGAGGGGAGACTGGAGGGCAGGACGGCACCGTGGGAAGCCGAGAGCTCCACGCTGAGGAGTGACGTGGGTCCTCAGCCCGTGTGGAGACGGACTGCACGGGGAGTGGAGGCAGGGAGGCTCAGGGAGGACCCCGTGCAGTTGTCGGCAATGACGTGGCTTGCGGCAGGGAGGGCGCTGCAGGCTGGACGGACTGGGCCTGGGGCCCACGTCCAGGTCCCATTCCTGCGGTTCACCTGCTTGGGGAAGCTCCTGAACTCCTGGTGGGGACGAAAATAACAGTGCCCACCTCCAGGGTGTCATGAGGGTCAAAGGAGTGGCCAGGGCTTGGCCCAGAGTAAACACTAAATGTTAGTTATCATACCAGGATTATGACTCTTGGGCTTGGGGAGGGTTGAAGGATGACGCCCAGGTGTGATGCCTGAGCAGCACCCCCAGGAGGCCACAGACAGAGATGGGGAAGGCAGGGGAGGGGCGATCCTTCCATCTTGGCTATGCTGGGTTTGTGATGCCTCTTAGACGCCCAGCAGACACTGGAGCAGGTGCCAAATCTGCTTGTCTCTGGAGGGTGATTGGGGCCGGGTGGTATTTTTAGTCAAGGCTGAGCCTGGACACTGCATGGGTTCTGAATAGAGAGGCTGGGAGAGGGGCAACCCGCAGAGGGGCCCTCAGGCCTGGAGGACTTGAGGAGGGAGGCAAGGGTGAGCCAGCAGCCTCCATCAGAACTGCTGGGAGGACCGTGGGCTCAGAGGAGCCCTGGAGGGGGCAGCGGAGAGGACTGGAGGTGACGGTAAGTCATCCCCTTCACAAAGGGTTTTTGCATTTTGCAGTTTATAACCCCTTACCCTCCACTGTCGCTGTTCATCTTGGCAACATGCCTATGAAGTGGGTGTTGTCCCTCCCCTTTTTATGGATGCGATTCAGAGAGGTTAAGACATTTTTCCATGGCCACTCAGTACCAAAGTGAAGTGTTTATTCTCAGGCTTTCTGGGATCACAGTCCGTTTTGAGGACCTTATGAATGCTATGACCCTTCTCGGAAAATACACATAGGTACACACTAGTTTTAAAACTTTCTATGTGTCTTTTTTTTTTTGTAGGTAATACATTCATATGGTTCTAAAATTAAAAAGACACAAATGGGAATACAGTGAGAATTCTTCCTCCCACCCCTCCCCCAGGCACCTGCTTCCCTTCCCCGGAGGCAGCCAGTGTCACCAGTTTCCTGGGTCTCCATCCATAGACAAGCACAGAAAAGCAAAGATGTGTATCTATAAATTTCTTTTCTCTCCTTTTTTATACAAATGGTAGATACTATGCTCAGTGTTCATCACAGTTACCTTCTTTCACTTAAAAACACATCTTGAAGGGCTTCCCTGGTGGCGCAGTGGCTGAGAGTCCGCCTGCCGATGCAGGGGACGCGGGTTCATGCCCCGGTCCGGGGGGATCCCACATGCCGCGGAGCGGCTGGGCCCATGAGCCATGGCCGCTGAGCCTGCGCGTCCGGAGCCTGTGCTCCGCAACGGGGGAGGCCACAAAAGTGAGAGGCCCGCGTACCGCAAAAACAAAACAAAACAAAAAAACACATCTTGAAGACCTACACCGCTTCCTACCGGGCTCCCCCTCCTTTTTTCACTGGCTTCTCGGTGTGCCATCGTGTTTGGGCAGCTTCCAGTCTGGGCTGGGCAAACCAGGCGCCTGGTTCCTTGAGTGCCTGAGTGTCTGCAGGCCCAGGAGCCCACACAAGTGTCACAGGCAATCGCATGGCTCTCCGAAGCTGCCCGGGGTGGCCTTGGCTGAATTCGCCCTGGCACTTGGCTCTGACCCCCCTGACCCACTCCCCCTCCTCCCCACACCTCTTCTTAGGTTCGGCCTGTGAGCCCAGCAGAGAATTCAAGGAATCCTGTGTGAGTGAGGGGGCATCAGCCCCCACTCCCCAAACTCTGGGAGACCCTCTTCCCAGGCCAGCAGCTCCAGCTCCTGGAGTCTTGTTTGCTGAGAAGCCCAGGATGAGGCAATGGGGGGAGGGGCTGGCAGTGATCACGCCCACCCCTGGCTGTGGAGCTGGGATCGGAAGGCTGCTGTGGGCTGTGCGGAAGTCACCTCTGTTCCTGCCCCCTGCCCCCCCCAACCCCGCCCAGCACCTTGCCTTTTCCTCTGCCCATGAGGAGTCTTCACCCTTTCTGGCCAGGGAGAGGGAGCACCCTAATGGGGAAAAGGAGGTGGCACCACTGGTCTAGGTGGTCTGGGCTGGTCAGGGCCAACTGGGCGACTCTGCTGAAACTCCCTCTTCTCCTGGCTTCAGGGGCCCCGCTGTCCTGCTGATCCTCTCCCTCTGCCCCTTGGCCTCCATCTGCGGAGGCAGGTTCTCCTCCGCGTGCCGGAGATGCTCGGGGCTGGGTCTGAGGCCCTCTTCTCTTCCCATCCAGCATCCCTGCCTGGGCGATCTCATCCACTCTTACAACTTACAGCCTCATCCAGGTGTGCACGATCGAATGAGTCTAGCTCTGTCCGGATCTCGGGGGCTGACATGCCGTGGACTTCCCGATGTGGACATTCCAAGGCCACTGCACACTAGGAACTGGTCCTCTTTCAGCATCTCACCATTACCTACTCCTGACACCCCTCTTCCCAACCCCCCACCCAGCCCATCGCCACACCTGGGGGCTCTCTGTCCGGAATGTGTCCCCAGTCTCTTTACGTCTCATGAGCAACGCTGCCACCACCCTGGCGGCTCCAGGCCACCGTCATCAGCTACCTGGGCAGCAGTGGCAGCCCTGTCGCTGGCCTGCAGCTTCCACTGTGCCCCACAAAGCATCCTGACATCTCATTCCGGTGTGTGCCCCATGATCAGACAGCAGAGGCCTCTGAGGCCAGACAAGGGCAGGGGTGCCACTGGGGCCATATTGAGGACGTTTTATTTTTGAAGCCTGGTGGTGAATACACAAGGGTTTATTATATTATAGCTTATTCCTATTTGTCTTAAAGATGTCACATCAAAGTTGAAAAGATCAAACCAGGCAAAACCTCACCACCTGCCCGTTTCCCATAGCAATGAGGATGAATTCTGAAACCCTGCCCACCCCTCACCTCTGGGGCCTCATCCTGGGCGACCCTCCCTCTTGCTCACTTCAGTCCTGCTCTCTGGCCTTGCTGCAGATTCTCTTTCTGGAATGTTCTACACCCCTCTTCCACACAGACACACAATTCTCCCGATTGTCTTGGCTCCCACCTACTACTCAGGCCTCGGTTTAAATGTCATTTTCTCAAAGAGGCCTTCGGGGACCCCCATTGAACTACGGCCCCTTTTCTTCTCTCTCACATCACACCATAATTTTCCTTCAAGCAGCTCACCACAGCTGATGGCTGTCACCTGTGCAAATGCTTGTTACGTGTATAGCATCTCTCCCCAAACGATGCATAAGTTGCGTGAGTCCACAGCCTGTGCCTGACCCGCAGCAAGTGTGCAATAGTAACTGAGTGAGCGCCTATGAGGAATGAGCATGCAGCAGAGCAGGTCCCTAGAAGCCACAGCAAAACAGTGGGGGATTGAATCCCACCACCAGCGAGGGAGCAGAGGTTGTTCTGGAAGAGAGAAGCCTTCGGGGATCTGCTCTTGCCTTCAAGTTCCTATAGGGAGAGGTCTGGGGGGCCTCTTTGGTGGGACTGTCTGGCCAATAGAAGAGGCTTCTTTGGGAGCAGGGAGCCCTCCATCTATCAGGGCAGGGGCCAGGCGTCAGCAATGCAGCACAGGGCGTACCTGCAGCTTGGAGCAGTGGCCCTTCTGTCCTCCAGCCACCAGCTCCTGCCATTTGGCCATGACTGGAAGGTCCGTCTGGACATTCTGGGGAATTTGCTTTCTAAACCTGTTCACTGGCTGGCTGAGTGGTTGGGAGGTGAGGTGGTTGTAGAGCTGGAGGAATGAGCCAGTTCACCCCACACTGCTCAGAGCCCCTCTGGAGCCCAGAGTCACCTGTGTGTCTAGGCTCTGTCTGGACCTCAAATCAGGGACCCAGTTCCTGGCTCCAACTTGCCCTATGACCCAGTTTCTCCTTTCCCAGTAGGACCTGCTGGACAGAACCTGGCACAAAGGAGGGCAGGCGTGATAAGTGTTTACTAAGTGGAAGAAACTTTTGATACGACAGTGTTTCTCTGAGGCAGGAGAGCAGAGTGTCTAATGATTGTGCTCTGACATCAAACTGCTTGGTTCCAAATCCTGGCTTTACTACTTACAAGCTGTGTGACCTTCGGCAAGTTGCCGAACCTCTCTGTGCCTTGGTTATCTTACTTCTAAAGTAGGGATGGGGCATTCCCTGGCTGTCCAGTGGTTAGGACTCGCAGTTCCACAGCAGGGGGCACAGGTTCAATCCCTGGTCAGGGAACTAAGATCCTGCAAGCCACGTGGTGCAGCCAAAAAAATTTAAAAAATAAATAAAGTAGGGATGAAAACGGAAACTTCCTCTGAGGTCATGATGAGGATGGCAGGAATTGATCAGCGTAAAGCACTCAGAACAGTGCCCGCACAGAGCAAGTGCACACTAAATGCTCCGTGTGGATTTCGCAATGTCACACTGCTGGCCAGTGGGGGAGGGGCTACGTGTGCAGTGGGATTTCGGGGTACAAAAGAAGGTGAGGGGGAGGAAGAGAGTCTGTTGAGCCCCCACGGTGTGGCCTGCACTTTTATGACGGTTGACAATCTGCTTCTGGTCCTCACGACACCACCCTGCAAGGTAGGCGTTACTGTGTTCCTTTGTAAATGAAGGCACTGAAGCTTAGAGGTCAAGGATCCTGCTGGAGCCAGCCAGCCCAGCTCTGTGAGAGTCTGAGGGCACTGCTCTTACTCACCTGCTCCCTAGTGCTGGTGTTGGAAGAAAAGTTGGACGGGGCCGCATGATGGGTGCAGGGTGGGCTCCGGGGCATGACATCTGAAATCCAGGGGAGGGGATCGAGGGAAGGACTGTTCAGCCTCTGAAGTGATTTGTACCACTTACCAACCACTTACTCTGTGCTGAGCACCTGTGCATGATCCCATTTACCTCTCAGAATAATCTTATGAGGTAAGGAATACTCTTAGAGCCACCTAAGGATGAGGCGTGCAGGGACCAGAGAGGTTAAGTAACTTGCCCAAGGTCACACAGTTGGAAAGTGGTACAGAGACTCCAGAGTCAGAGCCACTGCCCTGGGAGGGGGAAGATTTGGGCTCTGGAGATTCATAGAGAGAAGGTAGTCAGACCTCCCAGGGTCTGAGGAGCAGGACAGGGGCCTGCAGAGGACTATGGGCAGGACGGGACACCCCCATGGCTAGATCCATCCTTAGCCACCTCTTACTCTTTGAGGAGCACAGCTGCCTGCACTTAAGTCCTCTCGCTCCTCCCAATCCCCACGTGTGTGAGATGAAAGGACCCTCCCTGCCAAAGCGGGTAGTCCAGGCCTGAGAGGCCTCAGTCAGAGCTGGGGTTGGGGGCAGGCCCTGTGCTCCTCACAAGGCTGGGAAATGGGGCAGTGTTGTTAATTCCTTCCACTTCTCCCAGGGGAATCTTCTCTTCCCCCCACCCTCTGCCCTGCACCGCCCCCATTTCCCCGAGGGTGCGACCTCTGCTAGAAGAGGCAGCCTCCCCTCAGGCCCAAGAGGGACTCAGGAATGAGTGGGGCTCATCAGACTCAAGAACGCCCACCAGATCACCGGCCTTATTTCAGACTCTGTGCTGGGCTCTTACTTCATTACATCTTCCCAGCTCTCTGGCCAGAGAGCAATTACGGTCCCCCATTTTGCAGATGGAGAGAAGGAGCCCCTGGCTGGAGCAGTTAGTGGTGGAGCCAGGACTTGGAGCCAGGTTTCCGGTCTCCCAGGCCAGGGTTCTTACACCGCCATCTTCATCACCATCATCATCTCATCTCATTCATTGCGTTTTACCTGCGATGCCCTGTTGAACCCTCAGCTGATGTTTCTATTACGTAGGTGAGGTGGGTACTGTTAGCATCATTGCCATTTTGCAGGTGAGGAAACCGAGGTCCACAGAGGACGCGCTAGGAGGTTGACAGAGCCGAGCCTGAGAGCCTAATGTGTTGGTTAAAGCCCCGAATGTGAGGCTTTAACCAGCACATTATTTTCATCAAGTTGAAAAGAAGCCGAGTGAGGGTCAAGGGGCTGTGAGGAAGCAGGGCTGGAGGCTGGCAGTGCAGCCGCGGAAGGCTTCAGAGAACAGAGGGGGCTCGGGCTGAGGCTGGAGAGCTGGGGAGAGGCACGAGGGGGTCCGGGTTGAACAAGGCATCGTCGGAGGTGAAGGGAAGGCCAGAGGCTGGGGACCAGGGTGAGCCAGGACCTGGACCCACCCAGGCCTGAGTCGGAATCCCGGTTTTGCCACATCTGCTGTGTGACCCCATCCCCGTCCCTACTCCCCCACCCCCACCCCCAGCCTGTGATTCTTCAGCTGGGAAGAGAAGTAATAACCCTGCTTGTTGCTGGGGTAGGTGCTTAATAAATACTTGTTAAATTAACAGAGTTGTAGTGATGTTTCAGCAAGAGGGACCAGACAGCGCCTGGCATAGAGCTGGCACTTCCAGAGTGTTCCCTCTCTGAGGGCGGCCACCGAGGGATGACGGGTTCAGCTGGGCCCCACTCTGAGCTGTGTGACCTCCGGCAGGTCCCTCCGCCTCCCCTGCTGTCCCACCCAACATCAGTGGGGTGCTTGAAGGCCTGCAGGCGAGCTCAGCACCCCCTACGTGTGCGCCTCTGCCCCTTCCCGCCAAGCCGTCTAGGGGCCGAGTGCGGCCAGGCCAGCCCGCCTGGGCCTCAGGACACGCTGCTGCTGCTGTCTGGGGCCAGAGGGCCTGCGTGACGCACCGGCAGACGCCCCCGTGACTCCCACGAGTGGCGGCGGGTGCTCGTGGGGAGGTTCGCCTGCACAGCCTTCCCAGGCTGCGGGAAACCGCTGAGGTTGCCGCCACTTTATTGGCTTTTTTTCGGCAAAGGGAGCTGTGGGCAAGGAGGGGGCATTTGGTGTCATCGTATCATAGGGAAAACCTAAGAGGACACAGGTGCGGGGTGGTCCTCCTGCCTCTCTGGACCCCCTGGCAGGCAGGGTCCAGCCCTCCCTAACTCCTCAGGAAGGAGCAGGATAGAGATGGTGCCAGCGAGCTGACAGCCCTGCTGGTCACCTTCACTCTCTCCCTGAGGCTCAGGTGTCCATCGCCAGCTGCTGACTCATGTGCCACAGCCCTGCTCTCAGCCTCAGTTTCCCTAGTTGTCCAGGATCCAGATGTTCACAGCACAGCAAAATTAAAAAAAAAAAAAAAGAGTTGGTAACTTGCACAGCATTGTCGATTCTTCACTTGGCTAAGAAAGGACATTACATTTCAAAAAGCAGCCAGCATCTCCCATCCCCATTATTTCCCAAAAAGAAAGAACGTTCACCATGAAAGATGCTGCAGGCTGCACTCTTAGAATAAAGGAGGGAGAGCCTGGCTGGGAAGGGGAGGGACTTGTTCCAGGTCACCCAGCAAGGCAGCCAGAGCGCCCGGCCCCCCGGGCCCCCACCATAGAAACCCTGTTCCCCAGTGTGTGCGCACAGGGCACTTTCGGTGCAAGCGGATTAGACCAGCTCCCTTTTTCCAGAAAAGTACACTTAGTTGTAGCCATGGTACAGGCACCTGAACAGCTAGGGCACCCTCGCTCTCTCTCTTTTAATAAAACATCTATATTCGGAGGAAGATGGTACCCAATCATCAATGCCTGTCGCCTCTCTCCCATGATCTGTGTCCCTTTCTCTTTCACACTTTGCCCTTGGGTCCTTGTGCCTTCGCCAGGAAGCCCCATGTGACAAACAAGGGACAGAAAAGCTGGCCGTCTCCTGGCAGCTGTGACCCGCGAGCACTGGCCGAGCTCCGTACCCCTCACTTTGTGTCATCCTCGTGCGGTGCCGGCAGCTGAACCTCCCGCTCTTGCGCAGGGGCTATGGTGATGGATGGAGTGGTGGTGTATCTGGGCAGGTGACTGAGGACGAGGGGCTGGGCCCTCACCAGCCCAGGGTCTTCAGGGGGACGCCCCACACATGGGCTGCCCATGGTGGAGTGTCGGACCTGGTGGCAGCACCTGTGCTCGCGGGCAGCTTTCCCAAAGGCCCAGGAGTGGACGTTTCTGAGCACCGCCTGAGCTAGCAGGCACAACGGTGGTGGCCCCGGGCCTGGCCCAGGGCAGGGGCTCGGGGAATGGTTGCTGTGACCGGGAGAGGAGGCCTGGGGCCGGGAGATGAGCTGTGCCCCTCCCCGGGCTACATGTGGGTGCTGGGGATGGGGAATTGGGGTGACGGAAGGGCAGGGGCTGGGGCGGTGTTGAAGTGGAGGGTGTGAGTGTAGGGGGTAGGGACGTACGGAGCCTCGTCCTGGGGCTTCGCTGAGACTCCTGGCACTTCCACTAAGGGATGGGAAACAGTGGGCAGTGCTGGTGAGGGGAGCCCCATGAAGAACCCTCTCCTGCAGCACCAGATGAACCCCCAAGGTCAGGACCAGTTCCTTTGGGCAGAGATTGAGGGCCCTGCAGCACCCTGGGCTCCTGTCTGGCCTTGGACAGGGCCCTTACCCTCTCTGGGCCTCACCGTCTTCATCCACCAAAGGCCCAGGTTGCTACTCTCTGTCCCCTCTGCCTCTCTATCCTGCAGACCTGAGGCTGGTGGGTCCAGGGCCTGCCAGGGCTGGGCTGGTGCCTTCTCTTCCCTAGCTCCGAAGTCCTACCCCAACCCCCTCCAGAGAGGAAGCTCCTCTTCCCGGGAGCACCTCCTTGACCTTCCAGGAGTGGAAGTGAGGTGATTGCTCAGGGCTGGCGCACCTGCTCTGGGACCCTTAGCAAGTTCATTTCAGCTCTGAGCTTCCTTGGCCTCAGATGTAAAATGAGGGTCTTGAAATCAGTGATCTTGAAACCCTTCCTACGGGCTCTGGTTCTTTCTGTGGTGCTAATGGATGCATTCAAGATGGTGAGACAAAGCAGAGAGGGATGTATTTAGCGAAGGAAGACCTCTCTGAAAGCCATTTATAGCCTAGAAGGTGCCCCTGGCCCCCAATGCCCTCAGGGCTACCCACCTGGAGCTCTGGCTGTTGGGACTCTAGGGGAGGTAGCAGAGAGGGTCTGGGAAGCCCAGTTAAAATCATGACCTCTTAAGGGCCAGCCCTGCACACCCGCATTACCTGTTAGGTCTTTAGACTGATGGGTCTCACTGGTCCCATTTTCCAGATGAGGAAACTGAGGTGCAGAGCAGTCACGTAACTTGCCCAAGTTACATGGTGGATCTGGGACTTCAATCCAGGACTGTGGGATCCAGGGAGCTCCTTTTAAGGGGGAAAGGGAGGAGAACCCAGAGTCAGGATAGGGTGACCGCAGGGGAGGGAGGAGATGGGGGCAGGGCTCACTCTCCCTGGGCTGAGAGAGGGAGTTTCTCCCAGGAAGAGGCAGGCTCTGAAGCTGTTGATCTCTAAATTACAGCGTTGGCGCGCACCGGTTGCTGCGGCAACCAAGTTGTCCTGAACCGGGGAAGTGTATAAACATTGCCACAGATGCACAATTAGATCAGGAAGAAGAATAGAACAGAAAATAGAAACTTCCAGCCTTATATAATTCTGGGCCAAAACGTTACTAGGAACCCGGGCCCGGGCCCAGCCCCGGCCCTGCCATCCGCTGGGGCCCTGGGCGGCACCATCTCTCTCCTGGGGCCCCAGCGGAGAGGAGGGTGAGGGGAAGGTCTGCCCTCCGTGGGCCCAATTGGCACGCCCGCCACCTGGCAGGGTGAGAGGCCACCTCCACCGAAACAGCTGGGGATGCTGACAGGCAAATCCTGCCTCTCACCAGCTTCCTCCTGCTCTAGGAAGCGGGAAAGAAGGCAGGAGGGCAACTGGCTTTAACTGAGCACCTACTGTCTCCTCGGGTCCTGTGAGGTAGGGTTTTGATCCCCGTTTTACAACTGAGGAAACTGAGGCTCAGAGAGGTGAAATGAGTTGCCTGAGTTTACATAGCTAGGCAGTGGTGTGTCTGCCTCCGCCACCCCAGGTCTTCACACCGCGAACTCAGCAATACTGACAGCACCTGGGGGCTGAAGAGTTAGACACACCTGGACTTGGACTCACTTACCAGCGGTGCAGCCTTAGGCCAGTTCCCCTCTCCGAGCCCCCGTTTCCTCACCTGTGATATGGAAATAGGGATGCCTACACGGGAGCCAAAAATCAGGGCTCCCCTTATGTCCGTCCTGACCACCACACTGGAGTCTTCACCCACCACTGCTCCCAACAAGTTTGGGGACAGGACAGGAACTGACGTTGGGCTGTGGGTCCCAGCACTGCCCAGTAGAACTTTCTGCAATGATGGAAATGTCCTGCGTCTGCTCTGTCCAGTACGGTGGCCATTAGCCACATGTGGCTACAGAGCCCTTGAAATGTGGCGAGCGCAGCCGGGTAACTGAAGCTAACGTTTTATTTAATTTTAATTAAATGTAAGAGCCACAGGTGGCCAGTGGCTGCCGAACTGGACCACACAGGAGAATGTCCGACCCCCGAGAGACCCAGAAGGGCAGAGGCTGAGCCCAGGGAGGTGAGCGGGGCCCAGAGCATTCACCACTTCCTCTGCTCAGGGCACGTGGGACAAACAGTGCGAGGGCGCTGCCGAGATGGGCATCAGGAAGCCCCCGGAAGAGCGGGCACAGGAGGTTTCGGTGGGGGAGGAGGGGCAGCGGGAGGGGCTGGGACTAGGGCCTGGATCCCGGTGGCCTCAGCTTCTGGTCTGGCAGACCCCGATCCCGGAGCTGGGCCAGCCACGGAGGCACTCCCTCCCTGTTGTCAGAACCACCTTAACATTCTGCCCACGTGGTGGAGGAAGCCTTGGGTCCCAGTCCAGGCTTCGCCCCTTCTGAGCATCATTGGGTGGGTTCCCTGCAGCCCTGGAACCCGGACTCCGGGGGCCCTTGGAGAGCCGCTCCCACGGCAGCCACTCGCTCCCCAGCGTCTCACGTGTCTGCTTCTCCCCTGCAGGCCCTGCGTCTTCCCAGGTGACCACGCCGGCTTCAGGACATGCACGGGCACAGCCGCAACGGGCAGGCCCACGTGCCCCGGCGGAAACGCCGCAACCGCTTCGTCAAGAAGAACGGCCAATGCAACGTCTACTTCGCCAACCTGAGCAACAAGTCGCAGCGCTACATGGCGGACATCTTCACCACCTGCGTGGACACGCGCTGGCGCTACATGCTCATGATCTTTTCCGCGGCCTTCCTTGTCTCCTGGCTCTTTTTTGGCCTCCTCTTCTGGTGCATCGCCTTCTTCCACGGTGACCTGGAGGCCGGCCCGGCGGGGGCCGCGGCGGGGGCCCCGGTGGCGGGAGGCGGCGGGGCGGCCCCGGCGGCCGCCAAGCCCTGCATCATGCACGTGAACGGCTTCCTGGGTGCCTTCCTGTTCTCAGTGGAGACGCAGACTACCATCGGCTACGGGTTCCGATGCGTGACGGAGGAGTGCCCGCTGGCGGTCATCGCCGTGGTGGTCCAGTCCATCGTGGGCTGCGTCATCGACTCCTTCATGATCGGCACCATCATGGCCAAGATGGCCCGGCCCAAGAAGCGGGCGCAGACGCTGCTGTTCAGCCACCACGCGGTCATCTCGGTGCGCGACGGCAAGCTCTGCCTGATGTGGCGCGTGGGCAACCTGCGCAAGAGCCACATCGTGGAGGCCCACGTGCGGGCCCAGCTCATCAAGCCCTACATGACCCAGGAGGGCGAGTACCTGCCGCTGGACCAGCGGGACCTCAACGTGGGCTACGACATCGGCCTGGACCGCATCTTCCTGGTGTCGCCCATCATCATCGTCCACGAGATCGACGAGGACAGCCCGCTCTACGGCATGGGCAAGGAGGAGCTGGAGTCGGAGGACTTTGAGATCGTGGTCATCCTGGAGGGCATGGTGGAGGCCACGGCCATGACCACCCAGGCCCGCAGCTCCTACCTGGCCAGCGAGATCCTATGGGGCCACCGCTTCGAGCCCGTGGTCTTTGAGGAGAAGAGCCACTACAAGGTGGACTACTCGCGCTTCCACAAGACCTACGAGGTGGCCGGCACGCCCTGCTGCTCCGCCCGGGAGCTGCAGGAGAGTAAGATCACCGTGCTGCCCGCCCCACCGCCCCCGCCCAGTGCCTTCTGCTATGAGAACGAGCTGGCCCTCATGAGCCAGGAGGAAGAGGAGATGGAGGAGGAAGCCGCGGCCGCTGCCGCCGTGGCCGCGGGCCTGGGCCTGGAGGCAGGCTCCAAGGAGGAGGCGGGCATCATCCGGATGCTGGAGTTTGGCAGCCACCTGGATCTGGAGCGCATGCAAGCCACCCTCCCGCTGGACAACATCTCCTACCGCAGGGAGTCCGCCATCTGACCTCCAGGCCCGCCCTCTCGCTTCCCACCAGAGCCTCTTCCGGGGGTGGGCTGCCAGGACACCTCCACCGCACTCAGGACAGAGTGGCTCACCCTGGCTCCATGGACCTTCTGGAGAGAGCTGGGGGCTTCAGAGACTGGGAGGCCCCTTCCTACTGACTCCAGAACCCAGGCCTGGGAAAGGGCCAGGATACCCTCCGTCTGGTCAGCCTGGGTTCTCCAGCACCTACCCACTGGCGGCTCAGGAACCCCAGACCCACCACCCTTTCCCCACCGACCCTTCAAGGACATTCCCCCTTTGCTCTCAGAACCTTGGGGAAGGCGGCTGGACTGTCGGGGGGTGGGCATCTTGGGGTTCCGGGGTGGGCCGGTGGTTAGTTTGAGGGGGTGGGAGGGGTGTGCGTTTCTTTTGCATGACTGTGGTCTGTTGCTCATGACTTTCTTTCGTAAATATCTATAAATGGAGAGATGGAGGCACCACATCCACCTTCTGCCATTTGTACCTGCAGGGCGAGGAGGTGCAGCCCTCGCACTCCGCACCCCTCAAGCCCAACCTTCCCCTGCCCAGCTGGCTGGTCCCATGAGACCCTCGGAGCCAGCTCTCTTGGCCCGTGGATAGTACTGGGTTTGGGTGCAGAAGTGGGACCTCAAGGAGCAGGGTAAGGGCCATCCCTCCCTGTGGGCCCTCTGGGCCTGCAGGCCCAGCCCAGGTTGACAATGGAGTTTGTAACTATATATTTTTAATAAAGTATATGGTCCATTAGCGGTAGGCTGATTGCAGATGGAGGGTTGGGAAGGAGAGATAGAGGGAAACGGAGAGAGAGAGAGAGAGAGAGAGAGAGACCAACATGATGCGTGTCTGTGTGTGGTACGTATGTGTGTATTGTGTGTATGGGATGTGTTTGTGTGTGTGTGGTAGGTTTGTGTGTATTGTGTATGTGTCTGTGCCCCTGTCTGAGAGACTGACCCTTGGAGGGAACTTCATCGCCTGCTGGTCTCCTTCCTGGGAGCCAGTGGGAAGGATCCTAAGTGGCCCTAAGAGGTTTGAGTGGGTTTGAGTCAGAGCTTTGCTATTAACAAGCTGTGTGGCTGTCAGCAAGTTGCCCATCAGCTCTTGGTCTCAGCTTCACTATCTTTAGAATGGGATGAACCATATCTTCTTCCTAAGTGATGATGGGCAGGGGAAGCCTGTGTGGACGTCAGCCAACCCTTTATGACTCAGGGAGAAGTGGGAAGAGCCTGCTTGGTTTATACCCCACATACCCACCCCCACCAGGCTGTGCTGCTTAACTGGGCTGCAGGACACTGTGGTGGGAAGGGCTCTAGGGGGCAGCGGGGAAACCTGGTCATAGTCGGACCTGGTGTCTGCTTCACTGTGGGACCTTGGGTGAGTCCCTTCCCCGCCCCGGGCTTCAGTTAGCCTGTGCTGTGTAACAGGCCACCCTCAACTTAGACAACAATGGTTTATTCTTTCTGCGGTGCTGTAGCAGGGCTGGTTTCCCTGGGCTCACTCCAGCAGCCCTGCTCAGCGGGGAGATCAGCCAGGCTGTAAGATCCATGAGGGCCTCACTCACGTGTTGGGCAGTAGGTCTCACTGTTGGCCCGGGGGTGGGGGTGGGGGGCACGGGGGGCCCCGGTTCTCCTCCAGTGGCCTCTCTTCCTTCAGTTGGCTATACCAGATCCCTTCCTGGTGCCTAAGACGGTGAAGGCAGAAGCTGCAGTCTCTGGAGCCTAGCCTTGAACTTGTATAACATCATTTCCATTGCATTTTATTGGCTAATCCCGGTCACGATTCAAGGGGCGGGAGATCGACTCCACCCCTCGGGAGCATGGTCACGTCCCATTGCAAAGGGTGTGCACACCCGGTGGAATTGTGGCCATGGTCGCTCATCTAGCACAGAACCTTCGAGTTTGAGGGTTCCTTCCAGCTCTAAGTCTATTTTACAGGCCAACTGTGTACCCAACATTCGGAGTATGAGGAAGCAGAGGGCACCCTCCCTGCTCCCAGGAATCTTCTAGCAAAGGTGCCAGCTCTCTCAGGAAACACAGGGAACCAGGAGGCAGGCTCACCTGCTGTGAAGCGCTGTTGGCTGCTTGTGAATGACCACATTTCATCAGGCAACATTTGGCCATTTGGGTAAATCATGGTGCATTCCACATGCCTTAACTGTTTAATAGAAGCTGAGGCCTCTTTCCTGGAGAAAGGGGTCCAAGTCCCCAACAACTCATTACAATGTCTCTTATTTGCATAACACCTTTCAAGGTAGGTGGGACAAGGGTTTGGTCTCAGAGAGGAAACCAAGGCCCAGAGAACAAAGGGGTTGGCCTGAACCAAGGTGAAGACTGTCAGAAGCCCAGGGGCTGGCTTCCTCTTCACTCCTGTCCTCCCTGAGGCAGGGGCTAAGAGAGGGGGGAGGGGCTGCCTCCTTTCCTCCTTTGCCCCCACCCAGATATCCCAGAGTGCACCTGAGACCTTTGGGGGCCTCGAAGGGCCTACAGGGGCCACTCAGCAAGACAAAAGTGCAGCCACTCACCTGCCCATGCTCTCAGAAGAGCGCCAGGTGGGAGCACCCCAGGGTCTCACCCCCCACCCCATCCA
Source organism: Delphinapterus leucas (assembly GCF_059928025.1). NCBI lineage: Eukaryota > Metazoa > Chordata > Mammalia > Artiodactyla > Monodontidae > Delphinapterus > Delphinapterus leucas. Next base: position 92,767,077 of record NC_143139.1, on the reverse strand, counting down.
GCCCTGCAGACCCCTGGGAGGACCTCGTCTATCTCATCCTCTCCTGCCTGCTTCATCTCAGTGATGCTCTGGTGCCCTGGGCTGCCAGCGGTAGCTAAAGAAGACCTCAGACTCAGGCACCCTTGGATACGGCACCTTTGACCTGGAGCACATCCTAGAGGCTGCCCAGCCCTCCATCCATAAGGACAAGAGAGGAAGGGGTGTGGGCCCACCCTAAGAGGGCCTCCCGTCCAGAGTGATGTGGAGGCACTTCAAGGTCTCTCCCGAACACCTTCCTTGTCACCAATTTGCCACTTTGCTCAGACACTTGTGACAGTGGGCATGGGGGGGCGGGGGCCACAGGGGTGCGAGCCCAGAGCCCAGAGGCGAGCACGCAGCTGCAGGGAGGCTCCAAGGCTGCAAAGCCCTGCTGTTCCGCTCTGCGCTGACTCACCTTCCTTCTCCCACCTGCTCCCCTTCACAGCCCTCCCACCTCCCTTCCCCTCCCCTGCTCCCTGGCAGGCAGCTCCTCTGATCTCTCCCTTCACTCCCAGCTCCTGGCGGCACCGAGATAGGGGGGATCGCTGAATCTGGGGGTGTAAGAACCTTAGATATATATCACTAGCTTGGAGTCACGGAAGGGGCCTTGAAGGAGTCGCCGAGCCCTTCCTGGCTCCACCCCATCTCCCCTGAGGGGCCAGGAAGCGGAGGCCCTGCCCTGTCCCCTCTCTACCCTCCTTCAGTCACAGCCCCGGGACATCTGGTGGGAGAAAGGGAGAGAGAGGTGAGGGCTCACCCAGCTGACAGCCTGCCCTCATCCCGTCTAAAACCCCACCACTCGGGTCTAATTCTTCTAGGTTCATCTTTGCTTCCTCCTCCCCAGCTTCAGAAAAAATGCATTTTCCTTAAGGAACGCAAATTGCGTAAGGAAAAACAGAAAAGAACCTAGAAGGCGTTCAACTCAGCTGTTTCACCTCGTGGAATTCTCGCCTTACCTTTGTTAGGCTTTAGTTAGATCCCGTGGCTATGATCCCAGCCCCTTCTTCCTGGATCTGGTTTTTCTCACTGTAGCTTTTTCTGAGTACTGATTTTCTTTTGGTATTGATGGGTTCTACACATTTTCCATTTTTTATTTTTATTTGTATAAAGGGTCCTGTGGCCCAGCACTGCTGAGCAAAACCGTGGTGAGGGGAGGGGGGGTAGCTGAGGATACTGGCTGATTTATTTATTTGTTTGTTTGTTTGGGCCATGCTGCATGCTTGCAGGATCTTAGTTCCTTAACCAGGGATTGAACCCACGCTCTCGGCAGTGAAAGTGCAGAGACCTAACCTCATTTTCCATTTTTAATGACAGTATAATGTTCATAATGTTCGATATAATGTTCATAATATCATAAAGGTCAGCGGGCCAACCCGTCGTTTACAGGTGGGGAAACTGAGGCCCAGAGGGGAATAATCTTGAACCCCACTCTCCTGGACCCCAGCCCCGTGCCCTTTTCACCGCACCAACGACACACTTTGCGGGGTCCACTGCAAAATGAAAATGTGTGTCCGTTGTTCACAAGTCGGGAACACTGTGCCATTAAAGGCACTAAAAATCAAACTTTTTCCTTTCTTCAGATTACCTCCTCTGCTCATGTGCGTGCCACATCATCCCACTGGACTTCACTCATAAAACTTACAAGGTCAAAGATAAAATGAAGAATTTCAAGACAGAGACCACAGAGCACTGAACCGAGCTTGGGTCCCTCCCATGAAGCCAGCCCTCTGATGAGCTCTGTGGGCTTAATCCTTCCCCTCCTGTATCCAGATGAACGTCAGCATTTCTCCAAGATACACAGCGCTGTGATCAACATCTTCGTGCCTTTTGTTTTTTTTTTTTTAAACTTTTTCTTCTTGTGGCTGTCTGCTCAGGCTAAGTACTAACAGAATTCTGGACTGTGTTTGTCAGACTCTCTAAAAATGCAACCGCCTGCATCTGAACCTTTGCACAAGGACGGTGTAGAGCTGGGTTCCCAGGATTAGAAAACGGAGAAGTTTCAAAACCAAGCTCCCCCTCCACAGCTCCTCCAGGGGCTCCCTGTGGAGAGGGTGAGCACAGATAAGGAAGACCGGCCGGCAATGGGCACAGCGCTGGTACCAGGGCACGGAGCCAAGAGCAACGGGATTTATGTCAATATTTGTAGAGGAAAGATCATGAGTATGAGAGCCAGGGGGTCCTGCCACTACCAGTTAGTAGCTTTGTGACTTTGGGCAAGTTGATTTATGTCTAGGAACCTGCTTCCTCATCTGTGAGGAAGGGCCATTCATATCTGTGTCACATGCTTGTTGTTTGGGTTAAATGAGATCTCATACGTGACCAGGCACAGCATGGTCTTGGGCATATTACTGGATCCAGATAAGTGTGAGGACTTCCCTGGTGGCGCAGTGGTTAAGAATCCACCTGCCAATTCAGGGGACACGGGTTCAAGCCCTGGTCTGGGAAGATCCCACATGCCGCGGCGCAACTAAGCCCGTGAGCCACAACTACTGAGCCTGCGTGCCACAACTACTGAAGCCCATGCACCTAGAGCCTGCGCTCCACAACAAGAGAAGCCACCGCAGTGAGAAGCCCGCGCACCACAAGGAAGAGCATCTCCCGCTCTCTGCAACTAGAGAAAGCCCGCGCACAGCAACAAAGACCCAACACAGCCAAAAATAAATAAATAAACTAATTTAAATAAATAAATAAATAAAATTTAAAAAATAATAATAAATGTGAGTTGTCTTCCAGTCAGGATTTTGATGGGTTTACCATATGAGACATAGTTTGAAAACTGACCCCTGAGGTTCCTGGCAGCCACGCAAAAAGGGAAAACCGACAGGTCACTCAGCTCACAGGATATGAGTACTGGGAGGCTAGAGAAGGAGTTTGGGGTCTGAGTTACTGTGTGATCCTGGATAATCTCTTCAGTTTTCTGAAACTCATTTCCTTCATCTTCAAAGTTAGAAACTGGACTTAATGACCTCCAGGGACCTGGCACCTATGTTCCTGTGTCTTTCAGAACATCTGAAGGTCTCAGGGAGACCGTGGGGAAAGACAGAATTGGCACTTGGCAAAATTGGGTCGACGCCCAAGCCTATCTTTGCGCCCTCCCGCAATCACTGGCAACCTCCAGGGCCCCCCACTTACTCTGTTCACTGCCTCAAACCTGGTATAGAATCCCTACACAAGCCCTTTGGGATCCCAGCCAGAGGCATTTGCCCAGGTCCTGGCCATCAGCTCACACATCAGCCCCACCCATTACAGATTTCAAAGGCCTTCTGTGTCGTTCATTCATTCCTTCATGGAACAAATATTTGTTGAGCACCTACTACGAGCAAGGAGGAGCCTGGTCTAGCAGAGGGGATTCAGCACTGAACCAAACAGGCAAAGATGTAGCTGGGGCCTGGGCCCACAGACGTTCAACCTTGGGCTGTGGTGTTGGGAGAGAGCTGGGAGGCCTGAGCCCTCTGGCCTCGGCCCTGCTGCCAGTGCCAAATGGGACCATGGGCAATTCCAACACTCCACGCTCAGGCTTGGGACAGCAGCCAGGGCTCCTTGGTTACAGTCGCCATAGCTGTCCACTGCGCTACAGGTACCATGGCAACAGGGCAGGTAGGCCAGAGCCCCTGCTGGCCGGTGTCAGCTCTCACAGTGCCCACAGTGGGAAGGAGGCCAAGAGGGGACTCCTGGTACCCATGGATGGGGGCAAACAGACCCAGGGAGGGGGTTTGAGGCGTCATACAAAGAGGCAGGTGCAGAGCTCAATCCAGAATGAGGCTCCTGACCCCAGACCTGTCACTAGGATTACCTCCTTCTGGGATGTGGCCCCTTGGAGTGAGGGTCTGGAGGACAGCACCTGTGCCTCCTGCTTCTGGAACCTTCCCTGTCAGGCAGAGCCAAGGCTCAGCTTGCTGTCCTCTCCTTCTCAGCTCCTTCCAGGCCTGTTTAAGCCCCTCCTTCCTCTCCCCCTCCTGGGCCTCCCTGCCAACACCTGGACCGGGGGGCTCAGGGCGGGTCCGTGGAGGTAGGAGAGGGTTCAGGGCGTGGGGACGGAACGGAGTGTTCTATTATTATCCCCATTTTACAGACGAGGAGGCTCAGAGAGGCCACGTGAATTACCCAAGGTCATAGAGCAACTCAGGGCCCTGCCAGGGCTTTCTGGCCTTACGGTTGTTGGTGTTTTAGTCCCTGAGCCACAGCGGAGGTTGGCTGATAGGAGAGAGAGGTCGGGGAGGCGGGCGCGTGTCGGGGGGAGGACAGCTACTCTTGGGGGGCTGGGCCAGGTGAGCAGGTGAGTCCGGCAGACTGAGGAGCCTTTTCCTGCAGGCAGTGGGGAGACCTGGGTGGTCTTGGCGCAGATGGGCGAGTGATGGGAGAGGCCTTCGGGAAGCTGCATATGGCGGCCAGTGGGCTGGAGTGGCCGGCAGGTCGGCAGCCCTGATGGGGTCCGGCCTCCATGAAGCCTTTACGCTGCTTCTGGGGCCTCTGTAAGAAGCTGGATGGGGCAGCAGGAACAGATGGGGCAGTTTTCTGGGCTCAGCGACGAGACAGGCGGAAGCGGGGATGCTGCCAGAGGAGCCTCAGCAGGGGGGCGTGGCGGGACGGATTACTGACGGGAAGTGGGAGGGGCAGCTTGGTTCCTGTCTTCTCCCTGACAGGTGCGAGGAGGGAGGACACGCACAGGTGTGCATGGCAAGCGGGCGAGGTGGGAACCGAGGCGAGGATGGACGGGGCTATTTCTAGTTCAGTTTCTGCAGGGAAGGCGTGGGTGACGAGGGGGCCCACAAATGGCCTTGCCGCCCCCTGGCGGCCCAGAACATAGGCTGGGGGCTGAGAGCACGGCCTTCGGCTGAGGAAGGCCCTGGCTCTTGGTGGCGTCAGGAAGGACACAGCAGAAAGGGAAGGGCTAGGAGCCCACAGCCTTGACGTGGGGCCGGTGGCGCCCCTTCCTCTCTGGGTTGTCCTGAGCGATTTGCTTCCCCTCTCTGGGCTTCCGCTGTAAGAACGACCCAAAAACAACTGTGCAACTTCCACAGGGGCCACAGTGTGTGGACTAGATGGCATCATGCATGTGGATCCCGCCACACAGCGTCAGGCCTGGCCTGGGCTCAGGAAATGCAAATTCCTTCTCTTCCCTTGGAGGTAGGTGGGTCTGACTTGAAGATCTGGAAAATGAGTTTGCAGGAAGCAGCGGGCAGGGGAAGGTAGGCTTGAAAAACTCCCTCTGTCATCTTGGCCACCTCCCCGCTGCCAGCTCTCTGTCAGCCTCCCTGGGAGACACGTCACAGACCTGAGCCCACCTCCTCGAATTACAGATGGGGAGACTGAGGCCAGCGAAGAGAAGGGATCTGCCCGTGGTCATGCAGTAACTCAGATGCCCAGCTGAGGCCAGGGCATCCCAAGCCTGACCCTTCTCCTCAGGCCTGTCTGTGAAATGGGGGTGATGATGGCTTCCTGCCAGGGCGCAGCTTGGGCTCACTGAGCTAGTGTGTGAGAGGGGCCGGCACACAGTAGGTGCTCAGGAAACGGCTTCGCCTTCTGCTTATCGAGGTCACGCTCAGGTGCGCCGCTGTGGTTAGCACACAGGCTAGGGCGTCATCTAGGCCCCGGTTGAACCCTGGCTTTGCCACTTGCTGCTGAGTGAGCTTGCACAAGCGACTTGGCCTCTCTGAACCTGTCTGTTCTTCCGTGAAATGGTGAAAGCCCCAGCTCGCCCTCCCAGGGCAGCTGGGCGGACAGAGGGAGATGACGAATGCACTATCAAGCCCCAGAGCAGCACCGTCCTCTCCCTCTTCCCAGCCCGTGCCCCACTGTCAAGGCCCACACCTTGCCACTCCTGCAGGGCGGAGAGCCTGGCCTCGAAGAGACTGAGGCAACCTCTCCCATCTGGCAGGGAAGTGACTCCAGCTCGCCTCAGGCCCCCAAAATAGAGTCCTATTTCAGCTTCCAGCTCCTCCGTGGAGAGGCCCAGAGCTCCGTGCGAGGGTGTTTGGCTGCTGAGGGCCTGCAGCAAACCCCCTCCCCCCTCCCCCATCCTGGCAGGCATTGCCAAGCTGTGACCTTGGGCCTCTCCTGCCTCTGGGACACTATTTCTCCCAGAGGGCCATCATGCGAATCAGGACCCCCCAGTTCTCCACTGTATTATTCAAATGAGGTCCCCGGAGCCTTCAAGCCAGTCCCTGTTTCCGAAGCCCTATCCCAGGGAGAGCAGAAGTTCCCAAGGGGGCAGAGGAGGGAGGCAGGATGCTAGATCAGCAGTGCAGCCGTACAGCTTACTCATTCAGCCCCACAGAACCTTCTCCCCAGTGCTACAGTTTCCTACCTCAGTGCCTTTACATCTGTGGACCCCTCTCCCTTCTCCTCATCTGCAGATGGGATTGGAAGCCAGACTGCCTGGGCCCAGAGTCCATGCTTTTAACCACTCTGCGGTCACTCTGGAAGGAATCTAAGTAGAGGGATGGCATGAGCAAAGCATGGTCCCATGAAAGAAGGGACTGCTACCAATGGGCAGAATGCTTGGGGTTTCTGGAGACACAAGGGGACTTCAGTCTTTCCCTTGTTTTACAGATAAGACACAGGCACAGAGAAGTGCAATAATTTGCCCAAGATCACTATTGAGTGAGGAAGCTGGAATTTGAGCCCGGGGTGGGGTGTGGGGGGGTCTGTCTCCAGAGCCACACCCCACACCCTCATAGCTGGCCTCTGGGAAGGGGTTCAAGAGGTTTGCTAGATGTGGAATGGAATGAATACCTTGATGGGATTCTAGCCGGTGGGCCCACTGCTCACCAGCTGTGCATCTTTGGGCCAACCTCCTTGCTTGGCACACCTGCCTCACCTGTCAGCGTGGCGCTGAGAACTTTCCCAGTGGAAGTAGGGGGTTGAGGGACCCACATCTTGGGGCCCTTCGACTCTCAGATCCTAGGTCTGGTGAGTCGGAGGTGGGAAAGGGGTGGAGATGGGCGGGAGGTGGGGGCAGGGTGTGGCAGGCGGAAGACTGGCCATGCTTCAGCTGCATCCCAGTGCAGGAGCCCACAGGTCAGCCAGCTCCTCTGGGTTAAAAGTGAAGTCACATTTCCAGAAGCCCAGGCTCACAAATGCTCAGCTTCTAAGCAGGCAAAAGGAGACAGGCCCTCTTCCAACAGTTCCAACCCCCCCAGAATCCATTGGCCAGGCTTGAGGCACATGCCCTGAGCCCACCACTGTGGCCAGGGGCATGGACCACTCTGAGTGGCAGGCATGAGTCGTAGGCATGGAGAGGCTCCTTGTTTTAATGGGGAGACTGGCAACCAGGGGGGAGATGGAGTGGGAGGCCAGAGAGGCTGAGAAGGAAGGAAGTAGAAGGGAGGAAGGAAACCAGGAACCAGAGATGAAAGACAACGGCTGGGCAAGAAGAGTCCCACCCTCTCCAGCCTCAGCCAACACCTGGTCAGACGTGAGCACAGAACCCGGGAGTTGCGGACAGGCTCTGCTGGGCTATGTGACCTCAGGCAAACCGCACCACGTCTCTGAGACTCAGTTTTCTCATCTGGAACATGGGTGCAATAGTAGCACCAACCTCATGGGCTGTTATGAGAGTGTAAAGGAGATTAATCACTTAGCTCATGGCAGTTGTTATTTGTATCCTCATCCTTCAAAGTTCACCTTTCAATCCCTGTGCAGGTGTTGACCCTGGCTCCACGCCAGACGGTTGGTAAAGCCCCTTTCCAGCCATCATCTACTGTGGTCCTGCTCCTGCCCTGGGAGGTACTGGTATCCCCGTTTTACAGGCGTGAAAAACAGCCTGGGAGCTTGAATGGCCTACGAGTCAAGGTTCCTCAGCTGGTCGGAGCCGCGACCTCACCCAGACTCTGCAGCCTGAGTTCGTTCCATCACATCAGCTGTTGGTTGAACTTTTAAAAGTGACGGGGGAAACAGTTCCTCGCCTCAGTTTCCCCTCCTGCCGCAGAGGGAACCAGAATGATCCAATCCTCCCCTCCCCGGGGAAGTCCACGCCAGGCAAGTGGTTACTAAAAATTCTCGGGCCGCATGCCAGCCCCGGGGGTCCCTGCGCGATCCCCGGGGTCCCTTCCCACAGCGCCGCCCCGTGGTGGCCTCGGGGGCTGCAGGCTGAGTGCATCCGGTGGACGTGTCCCCTCATTCCGGTTCCTGCGGTGTTGGGAAGCCCCGGCTTGAGCCCTGCTCCGCCCTCTCTCGGTATCCAAACGTCTCCGCGTCCTTCACGCCTCCTTGCCACCAACACGCAGAGGGCGCCTCACACCGTCTCGTTAGATGCTCCTCCACTACCTCGAGGCAGGACAATTCGCCCGTTCTAGGCGCGGAGATTCGAGCTCTGGAGGTGAAGCCACTTCCAAGGAAAGGGCAGAAGGTTGGAGGCGGGATTGGGGCCCAGGTGTCTTTGTCCCCATATTTTGTTTGGGACACCAGAATCTGCTAAGTGCTCTTCACAGACATTATCCAGTCCAGCGTTGCTCCTGCTGTGGCCCCCGGGGAATCCAGACCAGGTCACCGGCTGCGCTGTCAGGTATAGTAGCCACGACCCACAGGGAGCACTTGACTCGTGGCTGGTCGGAGTTGAGAAGTGCTGTAAATGTAAAACACACAACCGATTTCGAGGTCTTAGTACTTAAAAAAAGAATACAAAATATCTCATTTATAATTTTTTATGATTGATTACATGTTAAAATTATACTTCAGATAAATTGGGTTAAATAAAATATGAAATTAAAATATTTTATTTATATATTAAATAAATTTTATGTATTAAAATATATAATTAAAATTTTCTGTAAGAGACTTTTCACCTGTTTCTTTTCACCTTGTTATGTAATTAGTACTAGAAAATCGAAATTGGCAAATGTGGCTTGTTTTTGTGGCTCAGGTTTCCACAGGACAGCACTTGACCAAAGGTGCCCATTCCTGGTTCCCACCCAAGACCCCTGACAGCCTGTCTGGGATGGGACCCTGGGACCTGCATTTTAACAGGGTCTCTTCAGGGATTCCAGAGACCACCAAAGTTTGAGATGAAGCTCCAGAAATATTTTTGGCTTGTTCACTATTATATTTTTCAGGATCTGGCATAGGGCCTGACACATAGTAGGTGCTCATTAAATGTTTGTTGAGTGAATTAGCACATCCAATGCTCATAGTAGGTAAGTAGAAGAGATAAGACATTTAAAAAAAAATAGTAACTATGGGACTTCCCTGGTGGTACAGTGGTGAAGAATCCGCCTGCCAATGCAGGGGACACGGGTTTGAGCCCTGGTCCAGGAAGATCCCACATGCCATGGAGCAACTAAGCCTGTGCACCACAACTACTGAGCCTGCCTGCTGCAACTACTGAAGGCTGCGTGCCTAGAGCCTGTGCTCCGCAACAAGAGAGGCCACCGCAATGAGAAGCCTGTGCACTGCAACGAAGAGTAGCCCCCGCTCGCCACAACTAGAGAAAGCCTGTGCACAGCAACAAAGACCTAACGCAGCCATAAATAAATAAATACATTTATTTTTTTTAAAAAAGTTTGCTGCTAAAATACGTCTAATTAAGAAAAAAAAATAGTAACTATGGAGTTCTGAATACCAGCTAAAAACCCAAAATTAACTTATATGTTCTGAGAGGAAATATGGCCAATATATATTGCTAAAGAACATTATCTACATAATCCCATCAAACAAAATATTTTTATATAAAGGACAAATGGTCTGGTTTCTTCAACAAACAAATTGCAAGGAAAATAAAAGAGTTAGGGTAGGAACCTATAGGCTGAATGAGATGTAGGAGACATTGACCAACTACATGCTTTCACAGGCCTTATTTAGATCCTGAATGAAACAAACGAATAAACAAACAAAATGATATTTGATGATGTCAGGAAATTATTGTTACAGGATGATAATGGGACTTGGGTTTTTTTTAAAGTCCTTTCCTCTTAGAGATACATATTCAAATATTTAAGGAATAATTTATATGACATATGGGATTTGCTTTAAAATAATATGGGATGGGGGAGCTGGTGGGGATAAATATGTTGATTTGGTATATGTCTAAGCTGGTTGATGGTTACATGGGAGGTCATTTATACAATTCTGTACTTTTGTATATGTTGAAAGGTTTCCATAATACAAATATTTTCAAAATAAGAAGTCAAGTCACTTCTCACTAAGACCAACTGGTAGTTCAGAAGTGATTTGACCCAGATAAGAAGAATAGTCCTTCTTTACCTGGGAAAAGATCAAAATCAAAAGATTTATCATTATTTAAACAGACAAACCAAGCTTCAAGACAAAAGCATTATTAGAAACAAGGAATATGTGACTCCAGGAAGATATGACAATTCTAAACTCTTATGCACGTGATAACACAACTTCAAAACATACAAAGCAAAACAAGGAGACATAAACAAATCCATTATCATAATCAAAGATTTTATCACAACTCTTTCAATTGCCGATATATCAAGAAGATAAAAGAATTGTTAAGGATATGGAAGACATAAACAAGAAGATATTAAATATCATTAGTAAACAGGAAAAGTAAATTAAAGCCACAATGAGTTGGAATTTTACTCCCACTAGCTTGGTAAAAATTACAAAGTTGAACACTTCCACATTTGGCAAGGATATGGCTCAGTGGGGACTCTCCTTCCCTCTGGGTGGGAGTAAAAATTGGTTCAATCTCCTTGGAAAATAGTTTAGCCTTGCCTAATAGAGTCGAACATGTTGCACACACAATAATTCAGCAGTTCTCCTCCTAAATTTGTTATTTAAGAGTACATATATGTGACCAACCTATAAGGAAAGTCAGAAGAGGAAGGAGGGTGCAGCTGCGGAGGGGCACAAAGGTGTGCTTCTAAGATGCTGGCAAGTTTTATGAAGGGTGAGTACATGGATGTCTGCATTGTTTTCCTTTGAATTGTATATTTTTTGCATGCACATGTTAACAATAAAAATGCTATGCCTATATATTTGCCTATATCACATCTGTATGTAAATGCACAAGGGGTTGGAAGGAGACCCCAGACTGTTCACAGCAGGCCCTCCTAGGGAGTGTCATGCTGGGGGGTGGGGCAATTCATATTTTATTCAAATATTTCTTGATTGTTTGCATGATTTTACAGTAAGTGTGTATGACCCAGGTAATTTTTTTTTTTTTTTTTTTTGCGGTACACGGGCCTGTCACTGTTGTGGCCTCTCCCGTTGCGGAGCACAGGCTCCGGATGCACAGGCTCAGCGGCCATGGCTCACGGGCCCAGCCTCTCCGCGGCATGTGGGATCTTCCCGGACCGGGGCATGAACCCACGTCCCCTGCGTCAGCAGGCGGACTCTCAACCACTGCGCCACCAGGGAAACCCTGACCCGGGTAATTTTAAAGACCCAATTAGAGCAACGGAAGCAAGACAAAACCCAAATGCAATTAACATGAGAAGAGTGAATATGCCAAAAGGGCATTTTAGGAGGCAGGTCTGTGGAATGGAAAGAGCTGTCACTTTCTGGTAAGTCATGTGATTTCCCTAAGGCTCAGTTTTCTCATCTGTAAAATGGGCCTAATGGGGTCTGGTCTCATGGGGGTCTCTGGAGGACTGGGTGGGATGAGATGAGTGAAGGGCCTGGCTCAGCCCTGGGCCCACCGTGAGTGTTCAGTGCACAGAGATGCACATGAGAGAGGTTCGAGTATTTTGGAGTTCAGAGGAGGGGGTAGAGAGTGTGAGATGGGGAGCTGACTCAGCTGACTCAGCTGGGGGAGGTGACATGTGTGTGCCAGCCTTGGGGAACTGGGAGAATGTGGAGATGGGGTAAAAGAGTGACATATTTAGCTGGTGGATAGGGGGTGAGGAGGAAGGGGCTTGTCCAGGCTGGCCAGGTCTGGGGAGGGGGGCAGTGATGGGGGACGAGGTGGGGAGGGAAGAGGCTTCCCTCAGGATAAAGGCTGACACAGGCTTCATTTGGAACCAGAGACATCATGCAAATATATGCAAAAGACCGTGCAAATTAACCCAGCTGGTGGCCAGTGGGAAGAGGACCCAGCTGGTGATTTTGTTTCTGTAGTGTGGCCCAGGGCCACCTGTAACAGAGTCACCTGGGGAACTTATCCTAGTCCCCTGCCACCCCCAAGTCCACTGCTTCCACCCTCTGGAGCTGCAGCCCAGGAGTCCGTATGTTTAAGGAGCTCCCCAGGTGATTATTTACTTCTGAACTCATTTATTAAACATGCACATAATGTGTTATAATTATAACACATTATGATATATGCACGTCATGATATATAAGATAAACATTCAAACAGAAAAGTAAATCTCCTTCTCTCCTCATTCTCCACCCCCATGCCCAGAGGCAACCACCAGTACCAGTTCCTTTGTGTCGTTCTGGAAGCGTCTCTGCACATTCCCAGGTGATTCTCTCTGACCTTTCAGATCCACAGCGTCTTGGAGTCCTAGGGTGATGTCTCCAGATCATTCACAGACCAAACTGTCATTCATTCATGCCTTTGTTCACTCACTCAAAAATTCACTAAGAGCCTGCGGGACTCATGCGAGGCACAGCCCTGCCCCCAGGAGCTCACACAAGATGGGGAGCCATTCGCAAAGGCAGCACTGCCCAGTGGCTAGCTCCCAGCTCTGCAGTCAAGATGCCCTTTTCAGCAAGACCCTCACTCCCTGAGCCTCCATATCCCCACCTGTATCAGGTAGTAATGGTACCTGGCTCTCAGGGCAGTGATGCTGTGGGTCAAGAGAAATGATGAGAGCAGAGCAGGCTCTTCAATAAATGCTTGTTTCCTTCCAGAAGACAAGCCTTGCCTGGAGCAGAGACAATGAGAACAGGGAGGTTTTTCCAACATAGGCTGGCTGGGCTCGGGGCCAATAGGAATGAATTGAGGGTGGGAAGGGGGCTTTGTTATCTCTCCCCTCTCTCAGGAAGAGATCTCTCCAGGGTGGAGTTTTGGGTGCTCTGGGGCCTGGGAGAGCAGCTGTGACTACAGCATCCCTTGGCCTGGTGCACAGGGACCCCAGGTGATAGAGGAGACAAGCAGCTCACTCTGGATCTCTCTGAATCAGCCCTTACCTTCAAGGCCTGCCTCCTTCAGGTAGTCTTCCTGACCGTTGCAGCCAGAAAGGGAAAGGGAAGGAGTGTTTATTACCTGCCAGGCTTACTAGGTGCGTGTCACTGGGCCTGGCACTTTCATACTTCTTAAAATCTAACTTAATCTTCCCAACCCCTCCTGGAGGGAGATAGTTCATACCATTTCACAGGTGAGGCAGCTGAGGCTTGGGGAGGTGAAGGGACTTACTCAAGGCCACACAGGGAATCAGTGGCTGGGTATTTGTCTCCATGGGGGCTCTGAGCCTCTCCTGTCCTCTCCTTGGGACTCCTCCCCTGAGGGCCTGAATCTCCCAACAGTAAAGTCCCAGGGCCTGTGGAGGGACTGGGATCGCTAAGTTCCTGTAGCTCAGACACTCAGAACTCAGTGACCCTGGCTGATCGGGCCTCTTTCCTCCTCTCTCTAAGCCTCGATGACCTCATCTGTCAAATGGGTAGATTACCTCACCTGTCATAGGGAAGGTGTCTGTGAGAACATCTACACACACAGTCCGTCCTCAGCTCCTCCCCCTGCCCTCTCCAGCTCCTCCAGCTCAGAAGGCCCCAACAAGCTCAGCACCCCCCCAGGCACCATCCAGTTCCACTGCCCCCATCTCCTGGGCCAGAATCCTGAGCTCTCCCTTGAAGTCGCCCCTTCCTTGCCCCCCACACACAGTCACTGAGTCCTGTAGCTTCTCCCAGCAAAGAGCTCAGCAGGCTTCTGCTCCCACAAAGATGCAAGCTCCTCCAAGGGTGGGCCCAAGCCAGGGTCTTAGTTTGAGCCGCTGAGCTCTAGGAAGCCCCTCTGTCAGGTTCCAAAGCCTTGCGGTTTTCGGGCCAGCACATAATTCAGCTGTGGCCTGGACCCCTCCAAGGCAGAACGATCACCAACACTCAGGGCCACCTGTTCAAGTGACATAGCCTCCCAGAATCATCCCAAGTTTCCCAATTGTAAGTGAACGCATTCAGGGCACTTTTAGGGGTCGCAGTCTCAGTCCTGAGAGTTTTGGGTAGTCAGGGCCCGTCTTCTCTCTGCCGGTGCCCCTCGCGTCGGCCCCGGGCTTGGCACCAAGGAGCACCCCCGCCCCGCGTGACCCGGACCCGGCCTGCAGCGCCCGCAGCGGCCACGTGGGGGCAGCAGGCGCGCGCCCTCCGCGCCGCCCGCCGTCAGAGTTCTAGCCCTGGGAGGCAAGCCAGGACGTTGCGGGAGGAAAAGCATCCGGGAAACGGCGGGGGGGGAACCTGGGCCTGGGGCTGGCCGGGCGTTGACTCCCCGCTAGGGCCCCAGGCGGGTCGCCTCACCCCCGCAGCCTCACTTTCCCCATCTATCAAGTGGACACGGCAGTCTGCAAGGGCCTTTTTGACCCTGGCAATCCGGAAACAAGATTTAGTAACAAACGGAGAGGGGCTTTTGTGCCAGGTGTCCCTGCTCACAAAGCAAGGTCCTGCCTTGGTCTGACCGAAACCTCTCATACCCAGGTGGGGAAAAGGAGCCAGGAGAAGGAGGTGAGTCCCTGAGGTCACACCTGACTCCAAGCCCAGCTCCCTGCCCGTGGAGATCCCCATCTGCAGACGGGGGAACCCGAGTCCCCAAAGGGGAGGGGATTTGCCGGTGCTCTCACACGAGGACAGGACAACGCTGAGCCTCTGTCTCTGCCCAGTGCACCCTCCACTGCCTCCCTGGAGGTTTAAGGACTTAGCAATCCCACCTCCACCCCTTACCTTGACTTGGAAAATTAAACGGAACAGGAATTGGCAGCTCACTCTGCACGCAGCGGGAGGAGGGAGAGGCTCCACAGGCCCCATGGGAGGTCCTGGACTCAGGGAATAGCCCCCTTCACAACCTCCGGAGTGTCTTCCATGTGGGCCCTGGCAGACCCTGAGGGCCAGGACCTGCTTCCCACTGGGCCCTCTTCCCACGTTGCCTCAGGGCCACCCTAACACAGCCCCTTCCATCTCCCTCATGGAGAACCAAAGCTGGGGGTGGCCTTCACAGCCCCTGTGCGTGGCCCGTCACACGTGCACAACACAGCAGCTAGGAGAGACGGATGAAGATACTGACGTTCAGAGTGGGTCAGAGGTGGGGCCAGGACTTGAACCTCCCTCTCTCCAGGCTGTCTATACCACTGAGCTGCCCACTCCATACCTCAGAACAGGAAAGGAGGGCAGAGGGGATATTTGCTGAGGCTCTGCCTTGAGCCTGGCCCGGACCTGGCATGCTTGCCTCACGCAGAGCTCCAACTGCGCTGAGAAGCGGCCCCATCATGCATTCCACTTACAGATGAGGACTGAGCCGTGGCCACCAGAAGGAGTGAGCAGACTGGGATCTGAAGCCAGGTCAGGTGGCTCCCACACCTTGGCACAGAGCCCAGGGTCTGACCTATCTCCTGCACAGGGGCCTGCAGGCTGCTTCCCCGTGTGGTCCCAGAGCCCAGAGACCAGCAAGGGGAGCAGGTTTCTAGGGTGGCTTGGGCAAGTCAGGGCACCTCCCTGTGCCTTGGTTTCCCCAGCCCTACCCACTCATAGCACAAAAAAGTACTAAGGATGGGAATTCCCTGGCAGTCCAGTGGTTAGGACCCTGTGCTTCCATTGCAGGGGGCACGGGTTTAATCCCTGCTCAGGGAACTAAGATACCACAAGCTGCGCGGTGTGGCCCCCAAAAAAAGAAGAAAGAAAAAAATGTACTAAGGAGAGCCTTCCAGCCAACTGGGCTAGCGTGTTCCAGTCAGTGCCAGTGGTGGGGGAGAGCATCATGGGCCAGGCTTCCAGGACACGCCCGCCCAGGTTAAGGAGAGAGGGAAGGGGAGAGCATCATGGGCCAGGCTTCCAGGACACCCCCGCCCAGGTTAAGGAGAGAGGGAAAGGGGAGAGCATCATGGGCCAGGCTTCCAGGACACGCCCGCCCAGGTTAAGGAGAGAGGGAAGGGGAGAGCATCATGGGCCATGGTGGGAGTGGCAGGGCCAGAGGATAAGGGGCTGATGTCACGATGGTGACAGAGTTGTGGTCCTCCCCTGCCACCCAGTGCTCAGATCCAGGCAGTGTCCAGCCTTGGCACAGGGTGGTAATAGACACACTCTTGGCCTCCAGGACTGCCCTGGTCAGAGAAATATGTCAGCAGAGGGGCCAGAGATTGCCCACCCTCTTCATCGTGGTTGTCATCGTCATCAGCATCACCACCACCATAGTCATCAACGACTCCAAAGAAGTTCAGAGAATTTCCTCCTGACCCGAGTGAAGCCCACTCCATGGAAGCAGGAGGCTGGGTGAGAAGCCCTCTGGAGGCCTCCCCTGCTGGGGTAGGGAGAGCGGGCAGAGGCTTGAAGCCTATCACATGAATTCTCTGCCTGGGAGTCCGGGAGACTTCTCAGAGGAGGTGGCCTGTCCTCTGAGCTTTAAGAGACAGGTTTACGGCTCCGGCTCCACTCGTGTGCGGTACCTGAAGGAGTCAGGTTCACAGAGACAGAAAGTAGACTGGAGGTTGCCCCCGGCTGGGGGAGGGAGAGGGGGAGTTAGTGTTTAGTGGGCGCCACGTCTCAATTTGGGGAGATGATGGTGGTGATGGTTACACGACAATGTGAATGTACTTAATAACACAGAACTGTGCTCTTAAAAAATGGCTAAAATGGTACCTTTAAGACATATATATTTACCACAATTTAAAACACACACAATTTTCATTAAAAATTTTTTCTTTTTTTTTTTTTGGCCACACGTCCTGCAGGATGTTAGTTCCCTGACCAGGGATCGAACTGGTTCCCCCTGCAATGGAAGCGTGGAGTCTGGACCACCAGGTAATTCCTTAAAATTTCTCACTGAAAAAAATTTTTTGATTGAAAAAAACTTCCAAGAAAAAAAATGAAATTTACATTTTTATTTAAAAAACAAGAACTGAGCTGGAATTGGGCAAGCAGAGCAGGGGAAAGGGGAGTCCTGCAAAGCTGTAGAAGAGGAAAGAGAGTGTGTCCTCAAAAGGCAAAGGCACTGAAGTAGGAGCACAGAATGAAAAAGAGGAAGGAGGTGGGGCAGTGCTGGGGGCGGGGGGCGGGGTGAAGGCAGGCCCCGCCCCAGCCTGGGACCCCAACCTTCCCCACACAGACTCACACTGAACGAGACATTCCAGGCTCCCAAGACCTCTCGGTCATCATAACTCAGGGAGTCTTAGTGTCCTATGGTCCTCCCACCCCTACCCCAGCTGTCACACACAGACCAGCCCTCTGAGAAGACCCTCAGGTCTGTCCTCTGCTGAAAACCTCCTGGGACCCCCGCAGTCTACAGGATAGGATCCAGAGGCTTTGGCCTGGCACTCAAGGCTCCTGGCCCCAGGTGACCTCTGCCATCACTCCTCGGGGGTTGCACCACACCCTGCACCCGCCCTCTGGGCACCAGCGCCACTTCAAGGAGTGGCCCCGTAGGAGGCTCTGCTCCTGGGGTCCTTGCCCTGCCCGCCCCCTCCCTCACCGGTGCCTTCGCTCTCCCTCCCTCTGGGAATGCCTTCTCCCGTGTCCTCCGGCGGCGTTGGCCTTGCTTCCTCTTCTGAGTGCCTCCTGTAGGTCGCGTCTCCACAAACTCCAGGTCCTTCCTGGTGGCAGTGCACAGTAGGAGCTCAGGCGGAATCTGCTGAAGGACTGGTTTAAAGCAACTTTCCCGTCCACCCTCTTAACTCAGTGGGTGCAAGTGGAGCTGGTAGAGAGTCAGGTGTCAGGAGCCCTGGGTTCCTGCCCTGTTGAGATTTGCTGTGTGACCTCAGGCAAGGGTTTCCCCTCTCTAGACTTTGCTTACAACCTTCTAGGAAGTGTGGCCTCCTGGGAAGTCAATCCCGAGGGAGGTGTTCCGTCAGAGAGCAGTAAAGGTGGGGCAGAGGGAGTCATCAAGCACCGTGACCTGAGGGCAGGGCACCCTCATTGACAGGGCCAAGGCCATAAGCCCACAGTGGAGTTTTCTGGGTGCTCCCACACCCCAGAACTATGCCCAGCACTTAGCTGAACCCGCCCTGGCCTGCCGGAATGCCAGGGAGAGGCCAGAGTCCCATCACCACCGCCACTACCGCCGTCATGCTCCATGTCACCGCCGTCATCCTCAACCCACCATCATCAAGAAGCTAGAGGGCCCGCCTCTGGCCTGCTCTCTGTACACCCAGTGGGCTGGACAAGAAGGTCTTTCTAGGCCCCTGGGAGGGGGCTGGAGGGAAGCCCCCGTGATTCTGTCCCCGACCTTCTCAGGAGGGCAAGGGAGGGAAGGGACCCCACTTGACTGAGCACCTGTTGTGTGCCAGGTACAGGGCTCTATTCTCCATAGACTGCAAGGCAGGATTTTTTCCCCGTCTGAAGCAGTGGCTCAGAGAAGTCAGGGTTGCACAGTTGTGGGTGCACAAGGAGGGGTTCAACCCAAGTCATCTCACCTTCAGTTTGCTCATCCCCCTGCCCGGTGACCCCGTGCGCTGTGGGGCTGTGCAGTGTAGTTAGGAGCCAGGCTTGGGAGCCTTCCCGCCGGGGTTCGAGGCCAGTTCTGCCTCTTACCAGCCACGTGACCTTGGGCAAGCCACTGCCCTGAACACCAGAGTTCAGCTGTTAACCGGGGATGCTAATAGCACCGGCTGCCAGGTTGGCCTGAGGGCCGGGTCAGCCTGCGGAGAGCACGTGGAACAGAGCCAGGCACACGGTGGGCGGTGGGCGGTGCATAGGCCTGGGCCAGCAGGATTAACATTTCCCTGCCAGGTAAACTCCTCCTCCTTTAGTACCTTCCTGGCTACCCTCCCACGCCCAGCTGCCCTTCCTCCTCGGGAGCTTTTCTCACCCTTCGAGGTGAGGACCAGTGACACCCCTGCGCCCCGTGCCCCTCCTGAGAGCGGGGTGGGGGGGGCCTGAGTGTCCTGCCAGCCCCTCCCTGCGTCGGAGGCCCAGCCCAGGGCTAGCCTCAGCTGATAATTGAATGGGTGAATCCACATCCGTTTCCTCTTCCCACTACTGCCAGCCACCTCCTCACCTCCCAGAACTTCGTGGAATCTCCCCTGACCTTCTGCTGCCCCATCTCACAGCTCAGGCCACGGGCTCTGCGGTCCTCCCCAGCCCTCATCCCTCCACCCTTCAAGTACAGGAGGGGGCTGTCCCTACAATCTCTCCACCGCCCTGCACAACTCCTGGCCTCAGTCCTGCCTTCCAGGAGCCTGGAGTCCTGACATTCCCCTACCCACTGGCTGTGTGATAGTAAGCAAGGCCCTGCCCCTCTCTGAGCCCCAGGGATGTCAGCTGTAAAGGGAGGAGAAGAACCCACTTCTCAGTGCATTGCTCTGAGATTAAAGAGAGGAGGTGGGGAACTCTTTGTAAACTGTAAAGGGTGGTACACTTTAGAGATCTGTATTAGTGGGTGCTAGATGCTGGCTGGAATGGGAGTGGAGTGGTGGGAGCTTCAGGATGTAATCCCAACACGAGTTGGGTTAGAAATCCCCTCCTTTCTCTCAGAAGAACTAAGTGGGAGGAGGCTTGTGTCCTGTGGCCTTGGAGTCAGAGGACTTGGGATCAGTTCAGTTGAATTCATTCCTGCCTGGCCTGAGCCCCCGCTTTGGGCCAAGACCCGTGCCAAGCACTGGGACCAGGTGAATCCACGGTCTCTGTCCCCAAAGAGCTGAGAGCCTGACGGGGAAACAGTTCTGGAAACCCTTTACCATCAACAGCGTGAACCAGGGAGCCAAACGAGGAAGCGTGACTGCTGTGAAGTGGGGGAGCTGGCGGGTCCTAGAGGGGTTCCCAGAGGAAGCAGGTACTGCACAGGGTGAACTGGAAGTGGCCGGAGTCGCCATCTCCCCCAGAACTCCCTGGTGAGGTCTCGAAAAGCTGCAGAGAGGAGGCAATTCAGTCTTGAAAGAAACTGCCGTAATTCAATCTTAAAAATAATCCCATTAATTTAGTCAAAGAACCACTTAATTGAATTTCTTTCCAAACCCAGGCCTATTCAAAAAGCCAATGAATCCAAATGCTGCTGAATTTAGAGTAAACTCCCAAATAATTTAGTGAACGGGCCAGTCCAGTCAAGTCCCTGATAAATCTAGCCTGAGTCATCCCAGTCCTATGACTGCTCATTCAATCAGCTTATCCTTTTTTTTTAAAAAATAAAGTGTAATTCAGGCAAACAATAGTCCACTTTGGTCAAATAACCAGAAAGTTCAGGATGAAGAGTTCACTGAGAAATCCGTCACGCCTGCCGGCCAGCTGGGGTGGCATCATGCGGTGATGGCCAACGGGAGGGCCGGGAGCCATGGATGTGAACTGGATGTTGGCTGCCCCCTGCACCCCAGCCTTGTGCCTTCAGGGAGTCATTCTCCAGCTCTGAGCCTCAGTATCAACATCTGAAAAATGGGGAGGTGGCTGCGAGAATTAAAACAGGAAAGCAAGGAGAGGGCACCCTCCTTCCCTCGTGCCCTCCTTTACCCGGGGTGTTGTAGGAGAGGAACCTGCAAACTCTGTTGACCCACGAGTTTCCCTTTCTGTAAGATGGGCTCTTAAACTTTTAATTTAATGTAGTTTTTGGAATGGAAAATATTTTCACATGGATCAAAATTCAAAAGTTACCAAAGATGGTACAGTAAAAGTCTCCCTCCCATGACTTTCCCTCAGCCACTCATTTCCTCTCCTGGAGAAGACCCCCAAATCATCACCCTCTTATATTGCCGGTCAGAGATATTCATAATATAGATAGAGGGGCTTCCCTGGCGGTCCCGTGGTTAAGACTCCACGCTCCCAATGCAGGGGGCAAGGGTTCGATCCCTGGTCAGGGAACTAAGATCCTGCATGCCACGTGGCGTGGTCAAAAAAGATAGATGATAGATAGATAGATAGATGATGGATAGATAGATAGAAAAGACGGATGCATGTTCTCTCTCCTCCCTTTTTATATAAATAGTCACAAACTATATACTCTTCTCTGAAACTTGTTTTTTTTCCCACTGAGCAATACTTCATGTAGATCTTTCCCCATTTGTGCATAAAGTGCTTCCTCCTTCATTTATGTGACTTCATTAAGGTCCATTGGATAAATGTTCTATTTTATCAGCTCCTTATTGATGGACATGTTTCCAACACATAACACACACACTGCTATGAACAACCCTTTTCATAAGCCAGTTCCCTCCTGTGCATTGATACCTGTAAGATAAATACCTGGATTTGGACTGAGGTCAAAGGAAACGTGCAGTTCTCATTTTGATGGGTATCGTCATTGCTCTCCTCCGGGGCTGTACACATTTACTCTCCCTGGGATGAAGGGGCCTGTTTCCCTGGAGCCTTGCCATCAGTGTGTTACCCAAATTCTGTATCTTTCCCAAGCTGATGGGTGAGAGTGGAATCTTGGTGTAGCTGTAATTTGCATTTTTCTTAGTTTGAATGAGGCTGCCATCTATTTTTCTTTTTAATATTTATTTATTTATTTGTATTTGGCTGCATTGGGTCTTCGTTGCTGCACGCAGGCTTTTCTCTAGTTGTGTCGAGTGGGGGCTACTCTTCGTTGCAGTGCGCGGGCTTCTCATTGCTGTGGCTTCTCTTGTTGCAGAGTATGGGCTCTAGGCGCATGGGCTTCAGTAGTTGTGGCACGTGGGCTCAGTAGTTGTGGCTCGAGGGCTCTAGAGCACAGGCTCAGTAGCTGTGGCCCACGGGTTATCACTAACCCTGTAATTTGGGCAAACCACTTCTCTTCTCTTAGCGTCAGTTTCCTTATCTGTAAACTGTAGGATAAAATAGCAGACCTAGTCCATGATCATCAGTGGATGCTAAGATCCCTGGGTAAAAGTTTGATGGGGAACTTTATAACAGAAGGATGAGGTCAACAACACCTAAAGCCACTGATCAATCTCAGCATCGCTAAATGGTGGAACAACCCAATACTCTGTGGCTCCTGCTCTGATGCACTGGGAGGGGCACAACATCACCCGTGAAATATCCTTGAGAAAATCATTGAATCCAAATCAAATCAAGCCTCCAGCCTTTAGAATCTACATCTAATTACCACTTTATAGGAAATACGGGGGATAGTGGAGCATGTTAAGAGACACCACAGGGATGCAGTCAACCAATTCTAGACTGTGGGAAACTCGATCTGGAATACTATTCAGCCAGAAAAAGTACTGCATCCCTGAAGTACTGATACATGTGACCACATGGTGGAACCTTGACAGCAAGATGCCAGGTGAAGCCAGTTGCAAAAGGTTGCACATCATGTTATCCATTTATATGAAATAACTAGAATAGGCAAAAGACAAAAGTAAATTACTGGTCACCAGGCACTGGAGGAGGGCGGAAATGGGGAGTGACTGCTGGTGGGTATGGGGTTTCTTTTTCTGGGTGATAAAAATGTTAGGGAGTTAGATAGAGGTAATGGTTGCAAAACCCTGTGGATCTACTAAAAGCCACCAAGTTGTATACTTTTTTAAACGGTGAATTTTATGTTACGTGAATTATATCTCAATGAAAGACAGAGAGAGAGATTTAAAAGCTATATCAACCCTATATAGGGTTGGAGGGAAGTTCAGAGAGTGGGGTATGAATTGAAGAAAACACTCGAGGAATCAGAGGCTCCCCCTGTCCCTCCGGAGATCATTCCTTACCCCAGGTGATTTGAACCTGGAATCCGAGGACCTAACTGCTCTGTGTAAGCGGGGGAGGGGGGTGGATGTGGGGTGGTGGGAATCCCAGCTCTTTCTCGGTGTCTCAAGGGGTCCCTCACTCTGGAAGAGTGGAACCTCCCCTCTCAGTCCGCCCGCCCCCGGGGGTCGCACTTGGAGGCACAGCTGACGGCTGGGGGCCCGGTCCGAATGAGGCGTACGTGTCGGGGGAAGTGTCCCCATCATCTCACCCCGCAAGCGGGAGAACCACGAATCCCCGCGGGGCTGGAAGCCGGGGCGTGGCCGGGAAGCCGGGGGCGGGGCTTAAGCGGTGACGTCACAGCCCCGCCCCAGGCAGGCTACCTCCTTCCTGCGCGCTGCGCCCTAGCTGAATCCTCACCTGGAGAGACAGGTGTGCGCATCTCCCATCTCGGAGGCCAACACGCGAGTGTCAGGTAAGCGTCAGCAGGAGTTCCGACTGGGGGCTGGGAGGAGGGTCCGTGGTGGGAGTCCTCACTGGACGCAGAGGAGAGCCTGGTCAAAGAACGGAGCGGGTCCTGGGTCTGTGAAGGTACTGGTTGATCCCCAAACTCCTACCATATCTCTCGGCTATAGTCACGTTGTACAGAAAACGTAGGCTTTGGAGGGATCTGAAGGAGAGGAAGCTGAAGAGGAAACAGCAGGTTTCCAAATATTTCGACCACAAATTATTATTTTTTTACATGATATCTCTGCTTTGTTGTAAAAGTAATATGCACTGATTGACTCTTTGGCAACTGGACAAAAATAGGAAGGAAATCACCCATGGTACTAACACATAAGCAAAACAACTGTGGATATTTCGATATATTTCCTTTCAATCTTTTTTCTATCCACAATCATTTTAATGTAATTTTATACTGTATTTACAATTTTTGTGTCTTGCTTTTCTCCTCTTAACATTGTGTCATAAGCATTTTCTCATGTTGTTGTTAGTCATTCGTGTATGTGTAATCATTATTTTTAATGGCTGCATGATGTTGCATCTGAAGGATGGGCCATAGCTGGGTACCATTTTGAACCCTTGGAGGAAGGATTTGCGGGGGAGACAGGGAGGTGTAAGAGAAAAAACATGGGCTGCAGGTCAGGCAGGCCAAGACCTCTGCCTGCAACAGTGGGATCTTGGGAAAGATCTTTGCTCTCCCTAAGCATCAGTTTCCACATCTGGAAAATGGCTACATAAAGCTATTTCCCCAGAGTATTGTGAGGATTAAGTGTGCTAATTTATGTAGAAAATCCCCCCCCCCACCCCACCGCATGGTTCTGACAGAAAAAGTTTCCACGTGTTAGTGAGTTTGGAGGAGGGATTTGGACCAGCGGAAGCTGCTGAGGGAGTGGAGTAGGGGAAGAGCTGGGGAGAGGGGGATGGGTTCTTGGGAAAAACCCCAGAGTGGAGAGGTCTCTGGATCTGGGGCAGATGGGCATGAACCGGCATCCACTCTGTGTCGGCCAGGCACAGACAGGGCCCCTAAGGCAGGGCTGGTGACCTCCAGGCCCTCAAAGGCTTCAATTCCTTGGGACGAGCTTCTGGAACGAGTTCAGAGTGAGGGGAGTGGACAAAAAGCAGAAACTGAGGCTCCGAGGACAGGTGATTTGTTCAGGATCCACATAGGCAGCAGTAACAGAGTACATGTGGACTCCAGGGCTCCTAACTTCCCCAGGGGTCTCCACACCAGAGACTATTCAAGGTAGGGGGAGGAAGAGATCAGGGTTGAGTCACCAGCTGCACTTAGACCAGGCCAAGTTGTGCTTAGAGAAAACAGAAGTCTCTGTTCTTTGAGCCTCCATTTTCTCATCTGTGAAATGGGGATAATAACTCTCCACCTACCTACTTAGTACCCACTGCCAGGCCTGTCCATCCACAGGTAGCCAGGGCCTCCTCCACTTTTAGGGGCCCATTCAGTCATATACCCTCACCCTGAACTCCTCATCTTCTTGATCCCCTGGCCATCTTCAGAGGGGGTCTGGGAACCTGTCAGCTGAACCAGGCAGGTACCTGTGGCCACACCTCAGTTAGGGTGGGAAATCCACACTCCCCTGAGCCATCTGTTTCTGGACCTGGGAGGTTTTGTTCTGTGTTTCTTTCTTTTTTTAAAACAATTTATTTAGTTAGTTAGTTAGTTTTGGCTGTGTTGGGTCTTCGCTGCTGTGTGCAGGCTTTCCCTAGTTGCAGTGAGTGGGGGCTACTCTTCGTTGCGGTGCGCAGGCTTCTCATTGCGGTGGCTTCTCTTGTTGCGGAGCATGGGCTCTAGGCATGCAGGCTTCAGTAGTGGTGGCACGTGGGCTCAGTAGTTGTGGCTCACGGACTCTAGAGCGCAGGCTCAGTAGTTGTGGTGCATGGGCTTAGTTGCTTCGCTGCATGTGGGATCTTCCCAGACCAGGGCTTGAACCTCTGTCCCCTGCATTGGCAGGCAGATTCTTAACCACTGCCCCACCAGGGAAGTCCCCTGTTCTGTGTTTCTAATTTGGCTCTCCTGTAACGTGCCCCTATAGCCTGCTCCCGCTGGATGAGAAAGGGCTCTGAGCCCTGGTGGGAACTCCTGAGTATTAAGAAAATCTTGTAGTGAGGGTCTACAGTCCTCTGAGGCTGTCTCTTTCTGCCTGGACTGTCACTCCAGGACAGTAATGAGGGTGTCAGGTTCCCCTAGCAATTGGGTATCTGGGGTCTCTGATGTTCTGAAACAGAATTGGGGAGGTCACTTTCCAATTCACGGAAAATTGGAGGTAGCCCGTTGCATGGTCACAGTTTTTAAGTCATTTAGAGTGACAGTCAGTCCCAGGACCAGAACCAAGCCCCTGCCTTGGGCCTGGGAAATGATACTTTCTGAAACATCCACACCTCTGTTGCCCCTAAGAACCAAATAACGAATACTTATTGAGAGCCTCATTTACCAGCCTCTTGTTCTAAGTGCTTTAGAGCAATACTATGAAACAGACACATTATTGTCCCTGTTTTACAGATGGTGAAACTGAGGCACAGAGAGGTTAAATAAGTTGCCCACGTGGAGTCAGGATTCAACCCCAGGCATGCTGACTCGAGCGTGCATTCCCATTACTGCTGCCTCTTTAGCCTAAAATGGTGTCTGATTTGACACACGTCTGTTTTTCCAAATACGTCTCTTTGTTATCATCTTCTGCGTGGACCATCAGGGCTTTCTGGGATTCCTCACACTCCGTTGGTGTCTGTTGATGTCTTGACCTATGTCTTAACCCTGGTCATACTGATTTCTAATGACTCATTCTGGGTTCTGGATCTCCTACAGCAGACACACTCCACCAGAGCAGGGCCCACCCCAAGGCCCAGATGAGGTTTGGCCCTGCTTCCTGTAACTGAATTGGTAATTACTGCATCTGACACTCAGGTGTCAAGCTCCGGGCTACAGACTTTTTGTCCATCACCTCTTTTAATCCACCTGAGGTGAGTACTACTGCCAATCCCATTTCTGAGAGGAGGAAATGAGGCTTAGGAAGTTTCTGTAAACTCACCCAGCCACATAGCCCGGAAGTAACTGAGGACTTGAATCCAGCTAGTTGAAGCAGGGTCTCTACCACCAATGCCTCTCAAGTGAGAACTCATTGCAGGGGTCCTAAACACTAATGCAAACTTTGGTTGCACACCCAGTCTGTACAAATACTTTTGAACATGACTTTTGTTTTTAAATGTATGTATGTTACAACTTAGGTATATATATATATATATATATATATATATATATATTCTCTGTGCTAATGTGTGTATTATAGCACAAACATTAGGGACTTCCCTGGCAGTCCAGTGGTTAAGACTCCACGCTTCCACTGCAGGGGGCACGTGTTCGATCCCTGGTCGGGGAACTAAGATCCTGCATGCCGTGCTGCACAGCCAAACAAACAAACAAACATTAAAATAGAATATTTGGAAGACTAAGATGAAATAAGAATACAAATTCTGACTTTTTTCCTTCCCACACCCCAGTGGATCACTGCATGAACTTTCTGGGGTTCTACAGGCATCTACTTTGGAGATAGCTACCTTAGTGGACAAGAGAATCCCCTGGATGTTTCCAGAGCAGGTGAGCAGACTCATTCAGTGGAGGCCTCAGGTACACAGGCAGGTCTGGGTTGGCATGCACCGAGGGAGACAAAGGCAGATTGGGGCACAGTCCCTGAGGCAGGGTGAAGCTCCAGGGTGGGTCTGGGAGGGTAAATGGAGTCTTTCATAACCTTTATGAACATTAGGTCAGATTCTCCTCAACTCTCTCAGCCTCGGGCTTCTAGCTGTAAAACAGGTGGGGCGATCTCCAACTCACAGGATTGTTGTAGAATTAAACAAGATTCAATCGTAAGTGTCTAGTGCAGCGCATGGCACACTGTCTGTCCAATAAGCTAGTTCAACTTCTCCCTCTTCTTCTCATCTGTGCGTAAAACTCGAAGCTGCTCTGAGCAAAACGAGTGGATAAATCCCATATTTAGCTGCTTGGAATTGGAGACCCTGCCAACTTCCACCTTCCTTTTCAACCTTCTCCCCAGAGGAAGAGGGATCCCCGGTGCCATTGGACTGGTCTCCCCACAGTGGCTCCCACCCCCAAATATCTGAGGTTCCTTCCATACAACATTCACTTGGACTGTTCTTCCTTATCCTCTGTTTCCGCTCCACCCTCCAAATCCCACCCATCTTCAAGTGCCCCCTCCCCCACCCTCCCCCATGGCAACTCCTGAATCACTGAAGGGGCTTGGGGGCAGTCTGGTCAGAAGGGGGCTCAGGGACTTGTCTGGATGCTGTATTTGTGTAGCATTTCACTTGAAGTTAAGAAAACCCAGGTCGTGTATCTTATAGAATGCCCCGGTGGAGGGTGAGGGGGCAGCTCACCACACTTTGGTGCCTCCGCTGATCCCAGGCCCCGTGGATCTGTCCTCCTGCCCTCACTGCTGGCATGTTCTCTCCAGCATTGGTTTTTTTTTTTTTCCCCACGCAGCGTGCAGGATCTTAGTTCCCCAACCAGGGATCGAACACGTGCCCCCTGCAGTGGACGCTCGGAGTCTTAACCACTGGACCGCCAGGGAAGTCCCTCTCCGGCACTGTTAGTCCGTCTTTTTCTTGGGTATACCCAGACTCCCCAGGCAGATTGTCACCTCTCGGCGAACAGGGTCCCGTGTGGATCTCTCAGGCCCTGCAAGGAGTTGGCATCAGGAAATGTTTGTGGACAGACATGTGACATGCTGAGGAGATGAGTCGCAGCAACGATGCTGAGTTGAGAAGTGTTGTTGTGGGAATCGGGATTATTAGCCGTGGCAATCATCGTAGTTCCCGCAGCCCGGCTAATGAGTGGTTGTGTGTCCCGGGGATGGGATTCTTTGGATTCCCAAAGGATGGAAGGAGCAAGTTTTGGAGAGAATCGACAGCAGTGCGAATGAGGGAGATTGTGCCGAGCAGAGAGGTCAGGTGAGCCCAGAGGGGCAGCCAGGTGACAGGCTGAGTTGAAGGAAGGAGGTGGATGGAGGCATTGGGGGTGGGGTGGTGGGCTGGAGGCAGGCTGATGTGATCCTTTGGTGATGCTGGGTTATTGTTAGTGTTCACTGTGCCTTTGGACACGTGGCAGGCATTCCTAACTCCACTGGGAGCTGATTTCCCTTAAGAAGACAGCAGCCCAGGGATTGCTGAGAGAGGCTGTGTGCAACTGAGGGGGCAGGCCGACAGCCCACTACAAGAAGGCCAAGAAGGCTGGGAGGGGGTGGGGAGAAACCACAGGCCTGTCCCTGAGGGAAGGCTGTCAGGCAACATCTGACCCAGGGATGGGAAGCGCCAGGCCCTGCCTCCACCCCAGGGACCACATACCCGTGGCAGAGTTCGTGGAAGAGTTCGCTCATTGCACAAGTATTTATGGGGCACCCATTACCAACTGAGCACCCACGGAGCAGCTATAGGAGGGTTTCTTTCTCTTGGAGCTTATGTTCACGGGCATTAAAAATAAACAAGCTAACGTTTTCAGCCTCTAGTAAGTTCCATAAAGACCATAAGTCAGGGTGATCCAGCAAAGAGGGACGGAAGGCAAGGGGGACCACTTCAGACTGTGTGGTCAAGGAAGACCCCTGTGAGGAGGTAACATCTGAGTTGCAGTTTGAATCATGCGATGGAGGCAGCCATTGACGACCTGGGGAGATCATTATAGGCAGAAGGAATGGTCAGTGCAAAGGCCCTGAGATGTGACAAAATGAAAGACCAGGGGGAGAAAGGTTCAGGGTGAGATCTGAAAGGCAGATTGGGGCCAGATCATAGCAGACCTGGAAGAGAGCATGGATTTCACGCCGACAGAAGGAGCCATTAGTGTATTTTCAGTAGCAGAGGGACGTGATCTCACATTAACAGACCAGTGTGGTATCCAAGTAATCCAGCCGGGTTCAGCATGTAGTTGGGAGACAGAGCTGACAGGAAGTGCACGTGTTTTGAATATGGGGGTGATGGTGGGAAGAGAACCCTTTCCACTGAGCCCAGATGTGTGGGACCTCAGGATCTCTCTCAACAGAGTGCCGGATGTGGAGCACCATCTGGTCCAGCCTTAAGTTTACAGACAGGGAGACTGAAGAAAGAGCCTTAGAAGTCTCCTTGTCCAGCCTCTTGGGGGCTGTGAATTCTCCAAGGTCCCCCTGAAATTCAGTGGCTGAGCTGGCACTCGAACCCAGGCCTCCTGGGCCCTGGTCCAGGCCTGTTGCTAGCCCGCCCTGCTGCCTCTCAGCTGAAGATGGCAGAGGAGGGAGGAATCACTGCTGGGAATGACCTGACTAGTCACGACGATGTGGTGAGGTCACCCAGGAGAAGCGTCGAAAAGCAGTGGAGACTTGAGAGGGCAGGCCGAGGTGTCAGGACACTGCCATGGAAGGAGCCAAAGGTTGGGGGAGGGCACCCTGGAAGGCTCTGGGGGCAAGGAGCCCAGGTGAATGGAGCAAGGCAGCATTTTCAGGCTGGTATGCCTGAGGAGGACCTCTTAGAGCAGAGCCTGTATGGGCCACTGACCCTTGAGGGTCTTGGGAGAGACCCAAGTAGGAAGACCCCAGAGAAACTTCTTGCAGGGGCTTCCTAGAACCAAGACCACAGGTGTAGACAGAGAGTGGGCAAGGCCAGTGGCTCACCGGGCCCAGCTAGGACTGCATACCTCCAACCCACGCCCACCTCGAAGGGGCTGGTGGCGGACCCTCCAGGGGGAGGTGAGGTAAGGAAAGAAGCTGGAGATGTAGCCTGCACCGCTAGAGAGAATCCGAGACAGGCAGCTGCATTCACTCCCTGTCCACTCCTTACAACAGTAACAGGATCAACATCTTCCTCTTACTCGGGGCTGCTTCTGGACCAGGGTGTTTCTGTGCGTGATCGTCTGCATTATCTCCATTTTACAAATGAGGCTCAGAGAGTTTCAGGAGCTTTCCTAGGGTCCCACAGTTAAAAAGTGGCAGAGCCAGCATTTGAAGGCAGCTTCTTAACCACGGTGGGCTGCTGTCTTGGATTCCCTCTGTGACCTTGAGCAAGGCTCCCTGAGTCTCTGCCTGTGAAATGATGGAGTTGGCATAAATGAGCCCCACTAGGCCCTGTGGCTCTCAACTGGGGCCCAGAGTTGCTTCTCTAGTAAAGGAGCTCAGGGGTCTGATGGAGGGAGCCAGGGCCCTGTCCCGGAGCTGTGTTCTCCACCAGCCTGGGCGAGGTGGTTAAGAGAGTGGGCTCTGCCAGGCCGCTATCTCTGCTGAGGATAGATGCGAGGACCGAATGCAGGTATCGGGCCTCAGAGAGGGCCTGGCACACAGTAGGTGCTCAATAAGTGATAGCTCTTCATGTGTCCTCAGAGAGAGTGGAGGCTGTCCCTTTACCATCCAACCATTCACTCATTCAGCAAATATTTGTTAAATCCCTCCAGTGCGCCAGACACCAGTCTTGATACTGGTGATGCAGTGATGCCCCCAAAGATCTGTAACTCCCTGCTTTCATGCGACTGATATCCCAGTGGGGGAAGCAGACCAAGAAAAACAAAAGTCAAATAAGTACCATATAGAATAAGTTAGGTAGTGGTTAAGTGCCAGGAAAAAAAATGAAGCAGAGAAGGAGAGGCAGATCTTAAATCAGGATTGGAAGGCCTCCCTGTGAAAGGGACTTGAGAGTCCTGACCTGAGGGAGGTGAGGTGCACAGCTGAGGGAAAAGTGCCCCAGGCAGCGGGAGAGCCAGGCCTGAGGTCAGCCTCAGGGCACAGATTGTGTAGGGTCATTTTAAGGACCCTCCCCTGCTGCGTGGTAAATCCATGGTGACCTCCTCCTCCCCACACCCCACCCCCAAGACTCAGGTTGCAGGTCCCTTGGGGGTGGTGCTGAAATCTTTCTCGCCATCACTGGGCACCGCAAGATCCCCAGCCCCATGCTCTGGGGTGCCGGGGAAATAGGAACAAACCGTCTGGAACGGCTCCCCTGACCAGTGCGGAGCAGCTAAAACCCAGGGTGGGACCCAGTGATCAGCTCTTCACTGACACCTGTCCCAGGCCCAACTGCATCTTCTGGGTGGGTGGGTGGGATGTACGGAGGGGGGCTAGGGGAACTCCAGCCGGACACACCCTTGGGCTTTAGAGTTGGGAGTTAAGTCCCAGGAGGAGTCAATGAGAATCCAGTCTGGAGAGAGAAGTCAGGCCCAGAGGCTGCTAGAGCTCTGTTGTAAGTTTTCTTTCCCTTTGGAACCGCCTCCCCTCCTTGGCTAGGTTTTGTGTCCCCTCAGTTTCTCCTGAGAGTTGAGCTGCAAAGTGCTTCAGAAGGACCCATGGGTGGTCTCAGAGGGGAGTAGGGAGGAGGAGAACTTGGGTCCACAGAACAGCTAATCAGGGAGGGGGTGTGGGGAGCATTCTTCCAAGGCAGAGACTGGGGGGCAATGGGATGGGGTGTGTGTGTGTGTGTGGAGAGGCTGGGGGCAGGCCTTCAGGGGAAGAGTGGGTCTCAAGACTGGTTGACCAGGATCTTCAATAGTGGTGCAGAGGGGGGTCAGTTACAAGTTCTGGAATGGGAGGGGACATGTGACAAGATTGGGAGGGGAAGCTGGGACATCTGACTGTTAATGTGTACCCTGAGGCAAAGGTGAGGAGCCTCAGATTCCCCCCTGAACCTGGGAAAGGACAGAGTAGGATTTCATCTGTTGTTGAGAGGATTACATGAGATAACACCTTTCCCAGTGCCAGGTACTTAGTAGAGGCTGGAGGAGTATCAGTCCCTTCCTGGAGAGGGAGGGCCAGGAAGCAGGGCCAGGTTGGAAGGTTGGGGTGGTGAAGACAGAGGACACAGTGGTGTATCCACCCTGCTCAGTAGTGCTGGGGGGCCCTCTGCCTGGGACCCTAGGCCTGGTGTCTTGTCTCACGTAGGAGAACCTGCAGCCACAGGGAGGCCTGGCTTCCCTGGACACTGGAAGCAGGATTCAGGGTCGGTGAGATTGGGATGGAAACAGATGACGAAGGGAAGGGCATTGGTAGCCGAGCCTCGTGGCTGGCCTCTAGGACGGGTCACATTTGGAGACCTCCAGGAGATGAGGGAGTCATAAAAATGGGTAAAACAAGTGGGGGCCCTTGGGCTTTGATAAATGTGGGTGGCTGCCGCCCAGGCCTGCTGAGTATGGTCAGGGCCCAGGGTGCGTTTGGGCCCAGAGTGGCAGTTCTCCCAGTGCTTCGAGAGAAGTAGGGAATACAGACCTGTCATATGAAATCTTCCCATTTTAAAACACTGGGAATCAGTTAACAGAACAAAAGAAATAACGAAAAACACCATGCAAGCCAAGCAAAGCCCAACACTTTTGCTGGTGACCCTCTTCTCGGCAAAAGTGGCTTTGAGGGCAGATCTCCAGCTGACTGCCCCAGGCCTCTCCTGGGAGGCTTGTCCTCACTCTCCTGCTTTTGGAAGTGAGATCATGATAGACTCATCTTCCCAGGGACCTATGAGAGAACAGAGCCATCTTGTGCTGTGTGGTCCCAGGCCAACCCCTTCCTGTCTCTGGGCTGCATTTTCCTGGGCTCTGAAAGAAGAAACCAGTCTGTGGGCCTCCTGACAGTTTGGAGAGTGTGTGTGACTAAGTCCCTCAGGCTCCAAGGAAGGTGTGATTGTTCTTGAAGTGACTCTTCCCAGGAACCTTGCTTCTGGGGCGGGATGCAGTGCACTCCAGCATTTTGTGTGTCCACAGCCACAGTTGTGTGCGTGAATGGATGTGTGTCATAATTTGGAGCTTTGCATGGTACAGTGTAAATATCATTTTAATAACTCTGCCCTGGAATCTTTCATCGCCTGCTCTGGAAGCCAGTAGGAAGCCTTAATTAATTCTCGGTGACCTGGGGAGGGACGGGTGCTCCCTCCCGATTTGCAGATAAGGAAACCCCAGCCCAGAGCTGGGCGGGGACTTGGCTAAATGTGCACCACTTGGGGGACCCTGGCTCAAGTGTTGGCTCCATGGCAGTGTGTGGGGTCTCTCATTAAACGAGTGAGGACAGGATTGGGTTTGAGGTCAGCTCTGTACCCATCAGTTTGAGCTGCCGGAAGAGGAAGAAGGGTGAAGAAAAAGGTCTTTGCATTTGTTTTTTTCCATGGGGGCAGAGCGCAGCATAGCCCCAGCTACCTCTCTGGGCCGTTTGTCAATATCCCTCCGTCTCTTGCTGTCCGGTCAAATCGCTGGCTCCTGAGTCAACCTGGCCTCTGTGCTCTGCAGCACTCAGAGCCCCGAGGCGGAGTGTCCCCCAACACTGTAAACATTCTCCTTTTGCAAACACCGGCCTTCAGAGGGGCCCACTACTAGGGTGTGAGAGGAGAGAGAACCGGACAGAGGGGAGAGGTGTGTTTGGGTCTAGAAGAACCCAGCTTTTTGTGCGCCCTCCTCCTCCCCACCCCCTCCCAGGTTTTTCCACCTGTGCCCCCACTGGATCAGGGTGTCAGTGTCTGTGTGCGCTCCTCGGCCCCACACGTAAGGCCGCGTTCCTGCAAGGTGCTCCTCGCGAGGCTGGGGGGCCGTGTTTCCTGGCTGCGGGGCCCCCCAGCATCCCCGGGAGCGGAGGGCGCGGGCCCTTTAAATCCTCCAGGGCGGCGGCGGCGGGCCCGGGATGACATCAGCGGGCGGGCCCGGGGCTCAATGGGAGCCGGCGGGCGCGCGCCAGGCGGGAGCGCGCGAGCCGGCGGCGGGGGCGGTCGGGCAGAAGGGCCGGGAGGAGGGAGGCGGCGTCGGCTACGCTGAGATCCCAGAGCCTGAGCCCGGCCGGGACGAGCGGAGCGGAGCGCGGCGGCAGCGGCGGTGGCGGCGGCTGGGCCAGGAGAGGCTGGCGCGCCCGGCGGCTCTGCGAATCCTCCGGCATCCGCCCAGGCGGGCCGCCCCCGCCCGCGGCAGCTCCCCGAGCAGCGGCCCGGCACCGGCGCCTTCCCGGCGGGGTAAATATTGGGGGGCCGCGGGCCCGCGGAGGGGCGCAAACCTGGGGGGAAACGGGGCTCCCTCCGCCTCTTTGTTTTTGCGCGAGAGGGAGGGGAGGAGAGGGCGGACACACGCGCGTTCGCACTCGGGTATGGGGGGGCTGCCCGGGCGCCGCCCGCTCGGCCCGGCGAGGACAAAGGCGCGACTGGGGACGAGGAGGAGGAGGGTGACTATTATTTTGCAGACTTGCCCGGGGGGGGCCCCCCCAGTCCGGCCCGTCTCCCCCTCCCCCAGCTGGACCGTTCAAGGCCCCAGCCAGCCGGGGCGGCCACCCCAGGCTGCGATTTGGGGACGCTGAGGGAGGGGGTCCGGGACTGGGGTGCTGGGGTGCACCCGATACTGTTGATTCGGAATTCTCTCCCAAACCATGGGGCTTCGGTAGGGTTCACCAGAGCATTAGCAGAGCCCCCAACCCCTTCGCTCCTGGCTTGGGTGCTCCAGACCTGGGGGTCAGCAAGGCTACTCTCCCGCATGTTGGCTGGGGGCGCTTGGGGGCCCTGGGGTGATGGGGTGTGTGGTCACCCAGCCACCGATTCTGTTTTCCTTTGTGGAGAGAAAGAAAGGGGTGGGGGTTATTTATCAGATCGGATTCTCCCGTTTCTGCGTGTGAGAAATCCATGTTTTGCAAGTCTCTGTGGAACATAAAACTATGTTTGTGCCCGGGTGTCCTTAGAGAGAGGATTCCCAAGCTCTTCACGCCCAAACTCAAAGTGGGGTGAGCCCCCTCCCCAACTTTTTCCCTTAGTTTTCTTGCATATTTTCTTTTTGGATCAGCCTTCGTCAGGGAGATAGATTTGGGAACAGGGGAAGGGGATCCTGAGTGTCTAAGTTGCACCCAATAAATGCCTGTTTGGGGCTCCTTTGCCTGGGTGTCTGGGATGTTCCTCCACTTTTTATTTTAATGGTCCAGGGACAAGGGCCCTGGCTGGGGAGGGGGGTGGGCAGGGAGTAAGAAAACTGCCCATGTGCCGTTCTGCTTGGTAGTTTGTCTAATTTTTTTTAACCAGTTGAAACTCCGGAATCTTCATGTCCGCCTTTTTTTTTTTTTCTTCGTTTATTGCAATGCCAGCCCCCCACCCCGCCCCCCAAAGGAGAGAAGCAGCAAAGAACTGGAAAGCCTCTTCCATTCCTGACTCAAGCCTCTCTCCTCTCCTCTGGGAGGCTTTTGGGGAGACAGTGCTGGGACAGTCTAGGCTCTCCTTGGGGCCCTGGCCCCCCGGGTGTAGGAGGAACGCTGGCGGGTCTGGGTGGTAGCCCAGAAAAGTGGTGGTTGCCTGCAGGGCTGATTGTTTGCACCCTCTCTTCTCTGCCGACAGCCCGGTGAGTGGGGAGGGGTTGGGGGGTCATGTGCAGTGTATTTATGTAAGACACCCAGACGGAGGGCACGGGTATTTATATAACCCGGCGTGGGTATTTATGTAATATAGGATGCGGGTGTATTTATGTTCCTTTCCTAACCTGCGGCTTTCCCGGCTGCCATGTGTGGTCTCTGAATTGGCCTTGGCGGAAGACGGACGGGGCCGGGGGTGGGGGTGGGGGGTTGTTTGTGTGTGTACACACCCGCCCGCCCCCCACCCCCTTCCCCAAGCAGGGCTCACAGTGTATGTCTGCGTTTCTTTCTTCCTTTGGAGTGTACACACGGGACGATGTGTATGTGAGGTGTGTGGCATGTGAGTTTCCCGCATATGTGGAGTGTGTTCTGCTGGCAGCCCTGGCACCTCAGCTGGGACTGGCCAGGCATGTGGGTAGAGGCCCTTGGTGGAGAGCCCGGAGTTTGGCTGGCGCCGGGTGGAGCTCCTTCCTTGTGACCATTGGTGAAGGGCTAGTGGCGGCTCCCTGGGAACTAGTGCTGGAGCTGGATGTCTCTCCTGGGCAGGAGCTATTGGCTCCTTGCTTCTGCTGGGGTGGAGAGCTCCAGCCTGACCAACTGTGGAATAAAGCTCTCCCGTCTCCCCTCCTGGGTGGGTCTGGCTTTTGGGGTAGTACTTGGCCTGGGGAAGGGGCAGAGCCTCTGTGCCGCACACAGCTGCTTTTCCACCTTCCTGTTTTGTTTGCCTCCTGGCCCTGGCATGAAATAGGTCCTGTTTGAGAGGGTGGAGGCTGCCAGGTAGGGCAGCAGGAACCCTGTCTGGGTCTTAGGGGAGGAAACTGTCACTAACTTGCTGCTGGGGTGGGGTGGGGAGCAGGTGGCGTGTCCTCCCTGGGCCTCAGTTCCCTGTCTGCAGGGAGCAGCACCTCTTTATAGTTTTCTGCACTTGCCCTCTCGTAGACCCTCTGAGATCTTAGGGATCCCCCATCCCTCTCCTTATTTCATAGGCCAACCCTCCCCATCCCCCAGAGCAAAAACCACCTCCTCCTGGCCTTTTGAGTTTCCTCCTCTGCTGCCCAGACCTTTGCCCCAGGCCAGAGCAGAGGCATCCCTACCAGGGTGGCCCCTGATGTTCCGTGAGCTTGGACAGCCAGGGTGGGGCACAGGAAGGAGGGAAGTGCTCAGGTCAGCGCTTTCCCCCCAGACCTCCTCCCACACCACAGAAGCTGGTGCTTCAGCTCAAAACCTGGCTTTGGTCCCCTCAGTTGCTCTGCAGGGCCCTCTTAGGAGACCCTCCTAATCTGGAAGAAAACCAGCCCCAAACTGTTCATCCAAAGAGATCCTTGCAGAGAGTCCTTTGTGAGGTTCTCGGTGTTGTGAGGTCGAGAGAGGAAGAGGACCAGAAGGTGGATGTTCTGGGGGCCCCTTTCTTGCCTTCCCCGTGAGTTGGGGAGGAGACCTCTCTGGCAGGGCACACTGCAGACTTGCAAGGTCTGCCTCTGGGAAGACCAGCCCAGGCTGTGAAGACCTGGCCTCCAATTCTTGGTGCTGGAAGCTGGAGGCCTGGGGTAAGGATGGGGGCACGGGGATCCTGTCAGTCCTGATGGGGCTGTCCTCCTATCCCTGGAGGTTGGAATTTGCTGGTGGTTGCCATGGCCGCACCCCCAGGGTGATCAGCTCCTGCATCCCACCTCCCCATCACCCCCTTTGTCCTTGATTTTCCTATCAGGGTCTTTGCCCATTGTGACTGGCCTGCCTCTGAGGCTCCTATCGGAGGGTTCCTGAATGAGTAACCCCCGAGGAGATGCTTGCTTTGCTCTTTTCCTCCTGGGCCTTGTCTCTAGTCCCCCTTCTGCCTGGCTACACTGACACCTGTTCTAATAGCCTCAGCACAGGTGGAGGCTATTGGGCTACCTGACACCTGGTTGCTCTTAGGCAAAGCAAGGCCAAATCCCTTCCTGGATGGTGGGAGGGAGGATGGTGGTATCCTGAGTTTCTCGTGGCTTTTCCTGACCTTTGGTGGGGGAAGAGTGGGCTCTGGGGGCTAGGCCCCCTTCCCAGCTTCCCTCTTCTCTGACCCTGTGTTTCTGCTTACTTTTGCAGCAAGAGTGAACCATGGAGCTACGTGTGGGGAACAAGTACCGCCTGGGCCGGAAGATCGGGAGCGGGTCCTTCGGAGATATCTACCTAGGTGAGTGTTTCTGGCTCCAGCTCAGTGGCTCTGGAGCCCCTGGGACAGCCCTGGGCACTAGGAGGAAAGATGCCAACATTTCATGCTTTGAAGTCAGAACGTGGCTCTGGTGGCATGTTTTGGTCATTTTGTCCCCAGAACCATCCCAGGTGGGGAGGGAAGCAGCAGGCTGGGGGTGAGGCAGGCCGAGGGGCTCCTCAGTCAGGGCAGGATGGGATCCTGCTTGCTGCAGTCTGGGCAGGGGAGTGTATTTTTAACTCTGGTTTCTAGCTGCAGATGAGCTGGGTCTCCAGCTGGGCACGGGAAAACTCAAGCTGGGTTAGCACCCCTGTCTCTTGTCTCCTGGGGGAAGGATGCTGGTGGACAGAAGAGGCTTGAGCAAGCTGATTGCTCCCAGCTAGGCCCCCTCCCTGTGGTCCGGCCTCTTGGAATTCAGCCCAGGAAGGCTTCGGAATGACGCAGGCGCCCCCGTAACCTCAGGGCCAACCTCAGGGCTGGGGCGGGGGTCGGTCTTAGCTTTTAGGATCTCTCTCCCTGGATGTGCTTCCTATTGAAAGTCTGAGTTTGCTCTCTTGTTGTTGATTAAACAAATCACTGACATCTCACCCTGTCCTTGACCCAGGAGAATGCCCGTTTCTCAGCTGCCCTCGGGGTGCGGGGGCACAGTCACGGGGTGCGGCCCTTCCTTGGCGGTTGTTGGTCTGGAGGGGAGAGATTGTGTTGGTAATCGTGGATTGCAGTTGTTAGAGCAAGGTGGCAGCCCCTGGGGTTTCTCCCCATTCCTGTCCCTGTGCCCTTGGAAGCATCTGTGCCTCTGTTTCCCTCCTGGGAAAAGAACAATAAGTCACTTCTGTCCTGGGCTGAGGAAACTGACAGGTCAATGTGCCGTGCTTGTTGCTTCAGAACTCGGGGGGTTTCTCTTACTTAGTGATCTGGGTCCCTGCCCTCTTAGGGTATGAAATCTGCTTCTCAGTGAGCTGCCCCTTCCCCATCAGAGGGGAGGGGGACACGTATGCCCACACTCTCTGGACAGTACTCAGGCTGGGCTGGGCCCTGTTTGAATGCCGTCTTCCCTCACAACAGCCTCTAGAGATGGTGCCGAGCTGTCCCTGCTTCACACATTGAGACGGGGGCGGCACAATCAAGTTGGCCACCGAGGCTTCTCTCCAAAACTAGAAGACAGGGAATTCCCTGGTGGTCCAGTGGTTAGGACTCCGCACTTTCACTGCCAAGGGTGCGGGTTTGATCCCTGGTTGGAGAACTAAGATCCCGCAAGCAAGCCGTGTGGCGTGGCCAAAAAAGAAAAGAAAACAAACAAACAAACTAGAAAAGGCAAACTTTCTACCCACAGCCCTCCACGGGAGTGAGGGTGTAGAGGACAAAACGTGGGAGAGAGCCGTCAGACCTGGCTTTGTGCGGTTGGTGAAGGTTGTGTGATACTGCTGCCTGGCCCACTAAGGACTTTCATGAGGCACAGGTGAAATGGGCGCGTGGGAAAGCATCTTGTAAACTGTGAAGTGCCAGCCAGATGTGCAGGTCATTGTCAGACACCTAGTAGATCACCCTCCTGTAAGCACTGCAGAGCTCAGAACAGAGGGAAGGAACAGTGCAGGCTGGAGCTGTTGGAAAGGTTTGCTCTGTGACTCTGAGCTCCTCTGGGGGGAGGCGGGGAGGCGTTGGGTTGCGTCCACCTTCTCGCCCCAGCGCCCAGCACGTGGGGGCTCAGTGAAGGCCTCTCACATGAATGAAAGAGGAAATGGGGGCTGTGACGTGCAGAGGCCTGTGAAGCGGCTTCACTTACGGCAGGAGAGAAGGTGGGGATATGGGGGCAAGTTCAGGTCCCCAGTCGATTTCTCATGTGCTGTGTGACCTGGGATCTGAGCCTCAGCCTCTCTCTGAGCCTCAGCATTCTCATCTGTGAAAGGGGGTGCCATCTCCTTACTGTGTGTGAAATTGGGGTGGGTATAAAGGACCCTCTTATCATGGAGGCTTTGGGCTCAGGACTGAAGCCTGGAGCCACTGGCTTGAGGGCAAAGGGCAGGGAGAGGCAGCTTTTGGCTGGTGCATACCTGCTGCTAGACAACACCCAGCCCCAGGCCTTCTCTTTGCAGAAGGGAAACTGAGGCCCATAGATGGAGGGGCAATCCAAGGTCATTCAGAAAGTCAGTGTCCCTGGTCCCTGTGGTGGGACCTTGCTGGGGGCAGTACTTCCTGTTTATCCAGTAATCATCTAGTTCATTTTTTTAAAAATATATATATTTATTTATTTTTGGCTGCATTGGGTCTTAGTTGCTGCGCATGGGCTTTCTCTAGTTGTGGTGAGTGGGGGCTACTCCTCGTTGCAGTGAGTGGGCTTCTCATTGCGGTGGCTTCTCTTGTTGCAGAGCATGGGCTCTAGGCGCACGGGCTTCAGTAGTTGTGCCACGAGGGCTCAGTAGTTGTGGCACGTGGGCTCAGTAGTTGTGGCACGTGGGCTCTAGAGCGCAGGCTTAGTAGCTGTGGCGCACGGGCTTAGTTGCTCTGCGGCGTGTGGGATCTTCCCGGACCAGGGCTCGAACCCGTGTCCCTTACATTGGCAGGCGGATTCTTAACCACTGCGCCACCAGAGAAGCCCCCATCTAGCTCATTTTAAAAACTAGGTCCGGGTTTACTCCCCTTTGTACAGGCTTTGGAGTAAATTCTACCAGGGTTTAGGTACTGGCGTTTCTTTTCCTCACTGTATGCCCTTGAGCAAGTGATGACCTCTGCCAGCCTTGGCTTCCCCATCTGTAAAACGGAGTTGCGAGGCCTCCAGGGTGGTGAGAAGTAGTGAGGTCACAGCATGCAAAAACTCTGCACATGCTCAGCCCTGCAGTGGTGCTTTTATGTTGTGTCTGTCCCCCAACCCTCAGTCTTGGTTAGGATTTGCTACTGTCAGGAACTGGGTCCTTTTGGGCCTGAGCTGGGGGGTAGGGAGCTGGTTCTCTGCTGACTGTCCAGCCTTCGCTGGCTGCACAGGCCTCGGGGACCCTGGCCTGATGCAGTGTCCTGCCAGCTCCTTCCCGGGCCCCTCTCGCTGGTGTGGGGATGGTAGTGATTGTAGGGCCTCCCTGGCTGGCCTCACTGGCTCCCTTTGTTCAAAGCTCTGGCCACATTCTTGTCACTGGTGCCAGTGCCAGGGCCTGACTCCAGATGGCCTCTGCAGGTGGGGCTGGGCGCGGCCTGCAGGCCCTGCTTTCCAGGATCCACTGAAGGCGAGCACATTTGTGGATGTGGCCGCAAGGCCTATACTCCTCTTCCAGCCCCTCCTCCCTCTCCCCTCGGCATCGTGCGGGGCCAGCTCTGGTAGGGCCTCACCTTGGCTGCATGGGGTCCGGCAGTGGCCGAGCCTGTGCCACCCACTCTACCAGCCGCTGGCCATGTGCCTCAGGAGCTCTCTACACCTCTTAGTCTCTGGTCCTCAGTTGCAGATGGGGGAAGGAGTGGTGCACCCCAGCGGGTGATGGTGTGGGTACTGCCCGCCTGCAGTCCCGCCCGGCCCCCGGTTGTACCGTCTGTGAGTGAGCCCCCGCCTGAGCTTGATCATCCCCCTCCCCACCTAGAACTTGCCGAGGTCCCAGACCCTCTAGGGCTGGCCAGGTCTGAGCCCTTCTCTACATCCAAGTTTGTTTTCCACACTGACTCGTCCCCCGACAGGGCTGCTTGTTCTCCGAGGGGCCACCTCTGCCGCCTTTGCCTGGCACTTTTCACTTAATCAAAGTTATCCTTTGTTGTTCCCACGGAAGGTGCGCTGAGCTCCTCCAGGGCAGGGCTGCCTCAGGTGGCCCAGGGCTCGGTGTGCGTCTGGTGATTGAATGAATGAGATGCTAGGGAATTGGAGTAGAGAAAAAAGCAGGGGTTCTAGAGACTAAGTTTCAGATCCTGGCTCTGCCCCAGCCAGTTCTGTGTGACCTCAGGCCAGTTACGTATCCTCTCTGAGCCTCAGGTCAGTGGTTGTGAGAAGTGAGGGAGGTCAGAGAGAAGACTGGCAGCTTCCTGGTAGAGTTCAGAGGCAGTGCAGGGGTCTGGTGGTGGTGGGACCCGTAGGCAGCTGTGACAGCTTTCCAGCAGTTGCTTGGGGTCAGAAGCCTTTGCCTAACAGCTTAGGTCCCTGTTCAGGGAAGTTGTGTGGCATTTGGTCATTGACCTTTGGTGTCTCCGTTTCCTCATATGATACAAACAGTAGTACTGGCAGGATGGTGTAAGAGCTCAAGGGGACAAAGGGCTTTTCCCCTCCACCTCCCCATTTCGGGAAGGGATGTTCTCCGGGCACCTCTGCTCCCTGAGCAATCTGCTGAGTCATAAGTGCTGAAGGCCCTGCATCATCCCGTGTCTCTTGGTCTCTTCCCCCTGCCTGGGCGGGGCCGCCATCGACTGGACAATTGCAGCAGCCTCCTTCCGGGTCCCACCCCCCCCCACACACACACCTCAAGTCCTCTCCAGTCCTTTCTAATACACCACTGGGTCTCAACAAGGGGAGGGAGGCCAGATTTTGTCTCACAGGGGACGTTTGGCAAGGTCTGGAGACATTGTTCGTTGTTTCACCTCAGCGTGGGGGTGTGCTGTGGGCAGCGAGTGGGTAGAGTCGGGGATGCTGGTAAACACCCTGCGGTGCACAGGACTGCCCCAGAGCAGAGCGTCAGCAGTGCCCCTGGAGTCTCAGGCTCATGGCCAGGATCGTAGCTCGGCATCTGAGCCCCTTCCCATCTCCCCCTGACTCACCTCTTCCACTGTCTTCTTCAGCCACCTCGAGCTCCAGCTGCACCAGACCACCCAGCGTTCACTGCACCCGCTCCTGTCGGGCCTTTGCACGTGCTGTGACCACAGTCTGGGATGGTCCTGCTCACACAGCAGGAGCCCTTGCAGCCTTTCCTCCCACTGCATGGCCAGTGGACTGCAGTGAGCCCCAGCTCCCCCCCACCCCCACCCCCATCCTCACTGTTGCCTGGAAACGTGTGAGGCTCTCCCCAGTGATGAGTTTTGACGTGTCAAAAGCACTTTACAGTTTGCAAAGCACTTTCTCTCCCATTGCTCACTGGATTTGGGAATCCACTTTTTTTTTTCTTTTAAGTTTTAAGTGGTTCAGAAATGAAAACACAAAACCAAAAACCAAAACACAAAAACATGCTAAGTGAAAGAAGCCAGTCACAAAAGATCACATATTCTATGATTCTCTTTATATGAAATATCAGGAGTGGGCACGTCCATAGAGACAGAAAGTGGATTAGTGGTTGCCTAGAGCTGGGGCGTTGGGGGAGATGGGGAGCGACCACTAAGAGATGCAGGTGTTTTGGGGATGGTGAAAGTGTTTTAAAATTGATTGTGGTGTTGGTTACATGACCTTGTGAATATACTGAAAACCACTGAATTGTACACTTTAAAGAAGTAATTGTGTAGAATGTGAATAATGTCTCAACAAAGGTGTTGAAAAAAATGACAAGACGTAACATGGTATCAGAGAAGTGTCCTTTTCTCCTCCTGTCCTTATCCAACCCTGCCCAGTCTTGACTGGTTTCTCATGTTCCTTTTGAGTGTTTCTTTATGTTGATACAAACAAACACCGATACATATTGTTTCTGCACTTTTTTCTTTAACCACTGAAAGGAGAGCATATAATACATACTGTTGTGTACTTTGCTTTTTCGCTTCCTGTATCTTTGAGATCTTTCCACTTCTGCACCGAGAGAGCTTCCTCTTTTCTTTCTCCATTGTGTTCCGTTTTATGGATGGGCCTTTCTTTATTTAACCAGTCCCCACTGCTGGACATTTGGGTTGTTTCCAAGCTTTTACTGTTGCAAACAGCCTAAGTGGACAGCCTCGTCCAGGCCTTATTTTGCACTGTGCGAGGGTATCGAGTAAAGTCCCCAGAGTGGGAGCTGGAGGGAGCCGAGAGGCCTTGCAGCCAGGCTTCCCCGGTTCACACGGCGACCGCTGGGGAGGAGTGACCCCTCCCACCGAGAGCGCAGGCCAGCTTGGGTGGACGTGGTCTTTTAATATTTATTTATTCATTTAT
The DNA here is from genome assembly GCF_059928025.1 of Delphinapterus leucas. Taxonomy (NCBI): domain Eukaryota; kingdom Metazoa; phylum Chordata; class Mammalia; order Artiodactyla; family Monodontidae; genus Delphinapterus; species Delphinapterus leucas. The sequence goes on along the minus strand of NC_143139.1, from coordinate 92,723,411 downwards.
TGTGGCCGCTCTGGGTCTTGGTTGTGGTACTCGGGATCCTTAGTTGCAGCATGCCTGCAGTACTTAGTTCCCCGACCAGGATCGAAACCGGGCCGTCTGCATTGGGAACTCGGAGTCTCACCCGCTAGACAACCAGGGAAGTCCCTGAGTAAGCCATTTTTATACTAATGATTTCTTTCTTTCTCTGTGAAGTGTGTGTTTGAATCCTTTACCCTATTTCCTATGGAGTCATTGGTCCTTTTCCTACTGCTTTGTGGGTGCTCATATATTAGTGTGATGTTACCTCTTTGCTATTGATAAGAGTGTGCACTATTTCTTAGGACTTTGTTTCTGGTGTTTTTGCCGTGGAGAGGGATTCCTTTTTTTGGAGGAGGGAAGGGAGCCTTTTTTTTTTCTTTAATGGCTTCTGGATTTTAAGTCAGGATAAAAAGCCTTGCCTACCCCCAAATTAAAAGGCAGTGCTCCTTTCTTCTAACATCTCATTGTTTTACTTTTTTATTAAATGTATAAAACATGTCCATGGTATAAGGCATCCTTCCCAACACCCAGTTGGAGGGGGACATTACCTGTCACCTTGAAGGCCCCTGGTACCCCACCCCACCCCGTCCCGCCCTCTGCTTCCCCCACACAGAGGTAAGCACTATCTTGACATTTTAAGTTATTCTCTTCTGTTAGTTTTATCGCATGTTTATATCCCTAAACTATATATATTTCAGTGTTGTGTGTTTTGAAATTGAGACAATTAGAACTGTGCTTGCATCCTTCTGTCTCTTCCTTCCTCTTTTTTTTTCCTTAAATTGAGGTGAAATTCACACAAAAAATTAACCATTTTAAAAGTACACAAGTTAGTGGTATTTAGTACAGCCCGTGTTGTGCGACCACCATCCCTACCTAGTTCCAAGACGTTTTCATCACCCAGAAGAAAACCCTGCACCTATTAAGCAGGCCCATCCTATTTCCCCCTGCCCCCAGCCTGTGGCAACCACCAGTCTACTCTTTGTCTCCATGGATTCGTCTGTTCTGGGCATTTCATGTAATGGAATCAGACAGTATTTCTTTGCCCTTCGGTGTGTGACTTATTCACTGAGCGTAGTATTTTTAAGGTTCACTGATGTCACAGCATGTGTCAGTGCGCCGTTCCTTCTCAGGGACAGGCAGTCTGCTATCCATGCCTCTTTTGATGGACATTCAGGTGTCTCCACCTTCTGGCTCTTGTGAACGGTGCTGCTCCTTGCTGTCTGCACTCAGGGTTCAGATGCTGAGAGCCACCCGCTTAGCCATCGAGTATGCCTTCCACTGCCTGTGGCATCCCCGGGGCGCTTGCACCACCCTGTAGCCATCCTTCTGGTGCTGGACTTTGTGGTCTTTGTTGCTGTGCAGGTCCTTTTGTGTCCTCCTGGTGCTCACGGTTCTGAAGGGCATACACTTGAGAGTGGACTGGCTTGGCCAAGGGTTTGTGTGTGTTCAGCTTTACCAGGTAGAGGCCAACCTGGTTTCCGAAGTGGCTGAGCCAACTTACACTCCGATTTTTTCCCCCCGTACTATATTTTGCTCCACTTCGGACTTCCGGTGTGTGCTGGGCTGTCTTTTCTCAGATGCCAGTTATTCCAAGGACGTTTGTTGCATAGCCCCACCTTGTCCCCTGATTTGAGGTGCCGGCTTTATCCTGCCTGTCCTCAGTTCTTCCAGTCGTTGTGCCCTCCTCCGGACTTTCTCTGTTGTCTGTGTGCTAAGACTACACCGTTTAGTTGTGGCAGCTCAGTCCCGCTTGGCCCCGAGAAGGAGCCAGCCTCTCAGCCTAGCCCCCAGCCCTCCAAGTCAGCCCACCCCTTACTGTAGCTGGGGAAACTGAGGCCAGGTGCAGCGGGGATTTGGGTCTTTCTTGAGACAGTCTTGCCCCCCTCCCTTCTCTCCTCCTCATCCCCACACCCCAATGACCTTACCTGTCTTCAGCTCGGGAGTCCTCAGTAGCTCCCACGCTCCAGGATGAAGTTCCCCTTACTGGTCTGTGAGCGTTTTTCGGCTGTGCCCTGACCCCCCTCGCATCCAGCCTTCCTGCTGCCCCAGCCTCCGGTTCTCTGAATGGTCCATAGCCCTCACCTCCTTCCCCTGGCATGAGCTGCAGCTCTGGCTCTCCCCTCCCACCCAGGCTGGGTCGGGTGCCTGCTCTGTGTCCCACAGTCCCTCCGCTTCCCTTGGATACAGTGCCGGGCCCTCTGCACAGCCTCCCCCAAGGGGCGCTGAGCTGCTTGGGGGCAGACACTTAGTTGGTCCTGGTCTGGTGCTGCCTGCCCAGCTGAGTGTGACCCCGGTCCCTTGCCCCTGGCAGGTGCCAACATCGCCTCTGGTGAAGAAGTTGCCATCAAGCTTGAGTGTGTGAAAACGAAGCACCCCCAGCTGCACATCGAGAGCAAGTTCTACAAGATGATGCAGGGGGGAGGTGAGGGCTGGAGGGGGCTGGAGGGGGGCGGGGCCTGAGGAGCTCTGTGCATGTGCATGCTTACGCTCGTGGGAGGGGCCCTGGGGCTGGGCCGGGTGGGGAGTGACCGACCCTGACAGCCCTGCATCCCCCTCAGTGGGAATCCCGTCCATCAAGTGGTGTGGAGCCGAGGGAGACTACAATGTGATGGTCATGGAGCTGCTGGGGCCCAGCCTCGAGGACCTCTTCAACTTCTGCTCCCGCAAGTTCAGCCTCAAGACGGTGCTGCTCCTGGCCGACCAGATGGTGAGTCCCCCACCTACCCACTCGGGCTGGGGACTGGGCTCCCAGCTTCCCTTCCAACCTCCCCTGCCCCATCGTGCCAGTGGGCACTGGGTACCCAGCTGGAGGATGCTGGAGCAGGAGGCAGTGACAGCGACGTAGGACGGGCCTGGTTCCTGGACCAGGACCACGGGACCTTGACCATCAGCCATGGTTGGGGGGTAGGTAAGGAGGGGGTATTAAAATGCAGGCTCCCAGTTTCCACTCCAGACCTGCTCGGTTGGGCTTCAGGGCAAGGCCTGGGACCCTGCCCTCAGGTGAGTGTAAAGCCTGTTGTCACACAGACCTGGGTCCTGTCCCTGTGGGGTGACTGTAGGTGAGCTGCTGGGCTTCAGTCTCCTCAGGAGCGTCTTCCCTTTGCTGGGTTGTTGTGCGGTCACCTGGGATGCCACACGGTGCCTGGACCAGAGCAGGAGCCCACGGACGAGCAATGCTTAGGTCCTCAATCCCTTTATAAGTTCAAGGGAGGAAAATTTTAGGAAAAGAAAGTTTTAAAAGCATAGAATTCTAGCCCTGGAATGATACGTGGAGATCTTGTTACATAGGGGTCTGTAGCTGTGGCTGCCCTCCAGAACATCTGCAAACATCCTCCAGTTTTAGGCTAGATGTGTGTGTGCAGAGGAGGGTTGTCAGATTCTCATAGGACGGGAGACTCAAAAAGGGTCTAGGAGATACTCAGAAGCCTGAGGCCCAGGGAGGGGACCAACCTGCCAGAGGACCTATTGTGTGCCTATATGTTAATTTAAGTTTCCAACACATTGTTTAAAGGAAGACAAGGGCCTGTGTGTCCGCCTTACTTTGGTGTCCTCTGGAAGCCAGGGGACAAATCCTGTCGGTGTGCTCCATCTCTGTCACCCCTGCCAAGTTTAGGGTTCACTGGTCCTCCTGTTCCCCCCAGTCTGGTTGCCAGAACAGCCTTCGCGATGCCTCTTTGGTCCCTTGAGGGCCTCTCATGTCCTCTGTGGTGTAGAGCCAGGCAGGTGAGGCCTGAATGCCTTTCTGGGCTTCATTTCTAGATCTTGCCATTCGCTTTCCTGCCTTGCTCTCTTTCCTTTGTCACAGCGAACTTGATGAACTCTTCCTTCAGAGTTCCTCTCTACTGTCACTTCCTCCAGGAAGCCTTCCGTGACCTGACCCTTGAAACCATCATACATGGTGATTGCAGACTGATCTGGCCCTCCCCCCGGCCCGTGGCAGGGACCACGGATGTGTTTTCCATCTGTACGGCCCCAGCCCCTCTGTGGAACATGTGCTGAACGACTTGTTCTCCCCTCCCCCAGATCAGCCGCATTGAGTACATCCACTCCAAGAACTTCATACACCGGGACGTCAAGCCCGACAACTTCCTCATGGGGCTGGGGAAGAAGGGCAACCTGGTGTACATCATTGACTTCGGCCTGGCCAAGAAGTACCGGGACGCCCGCACCCACCAGCACATCCCCTACCGGGAAAATAAGAACCTGACTGGCACTGCCCGCTACGCCTCCATCAACACCCACCTGGGCATTGGTGAGTGAGTGAGGCCCGGGAGGAGAGTACACCCACGGGCTGCTGGCCAGGACCCTGGCTTTCCTTCTGCAGCCTGGGTTTATTCCCCTGGCTGGCCGCACAGGCAGGTCTTCTCTTTCACAAGAAGAGCTGTGGGGTGCTGAGCACCCGCCCTCTCGTGCCTTACTCATCCCTGCAGCAGCCTTGGTGCGCAAGGCTGTTTCCCCATTTTTTTTTTTTTATAAATTTATTTATTTACTTTTGGCTGCCTTGGGTCTTCGTTGCTATGCGCAGCCCTTCTTTAGTTGCAGCAGGCGGGGGCTACTCTTCATTGTGGTACGCGGGCTTCTCATTGCGGTGGCTTCTCTTGTTGCAGAGCACAGGCTCTAGGCGCGCGGGCTTCAGTAGTTGCGGCACGAGGGCTCAGTAGTTGTGGCGCACAGGCTCTAGAGCGCAGGCTCAGTAGTTGTGGCGCAAGGGCTTAGTTGCTCTGTGGCATGTGGGATCTTCCCGGACAAGGGCTCGAACCCGTGTACCCTGCATTGGCAGGCGGATTCTTAACCACTGCACCACCAGGGAAGCCCTGTTTCCTCATTTTTACGTGTGGGGAATGCTGGCTCACTGTGTGACACAGGTCGCTTAAGGTCATACAGCTTAGCAAGTGCCAGAGTCAGAACTGACCCCAGCCCTGTCTGATGCCACTGCTTGAGCCTTATCCGCGGGGTGGGCCAGGCAAGAAGGCCCCGGGGTGCCTACTGCATAGTTGCTGAATGAATGAGAGCCTGAGCTGGAAAAACTAGGCCTAAGTTGTGTTGGAAAAGCTCAGCCTCAGGCCCCTTCTCTGTAGAAGGGGGTGATAACAGTGCCTGTTCGTAGTGGGGCTGCAGCAAGCCAGCATGTGACGAGGTGGGGCTCGTGCTGGGTGCACGGGGGGGGGTTGTTCCCCTCAATCAAGGAGCATGTCCTGGAGAAAGGGATCCTGACTCCCACCAGCCGGGAGCCCAAGTGGACCCTGCCCCTCACCTCGTCCTTGACTCTGCAGAGCAAAGCCGTCGAGATGACCTGGAGAGTCTGGGCTACGTGCTCATGTACTTCAACCTGGGCTCCCTGCCCTGGCAGGGCCTCAAAGCGGCCACCAAGCGCCAGAAGTACGAGCGGATCAGCGAGAAGAAGATGTCGACGCCCATTGAGGTCCTCTGCAAAGGCTACCCCTGTGAGTAGCCCAGTGGGGCAGGTAGTTAGCCTGGGACCCCTGAGGCCCCTTCTGAGGGGCAGACGAGCCTGTCCTGGGCTACCACTGCCTGGCACCAGAACGTCAATCACAGGCTCTGCCACTGTTCAGGCACAGCTGGGAGGCCTGGCTGGTAAATAGCGAGTGTCCCCAACCCACACTCCGGCCTCACCTCGTAAGGGCTGAATGTCAGGAAGAACTCCAGACCTTCCTCTTCCTGGGAGTCTCCTTCACTACTCTCACGGAACACCTCACTTCTGACACTTCTGGTCACCAAAGATCTGGGGTTCTTTTCCCCTCAGCAGCCCATTCTCTGACACCAGCCGGGTGTCCTAGAGTTTAACTCAGTTCCGACACTATCTCCCTGGAGGTAGTGTCAGATCCCACAGGGTAAGGGCTCAGTCCCACAAGGCTGTCCCCACCACACTTCAGATGCCGGTCACGAGTCCAGGTTGCCACCTGTGCGTCTGGTTGTTGGGCTATAAATAAACCTGAGGTTCCCATGACTCCCTACTTGGGTTTGATTAATTGGGCTCACAGAAGTCAGGGAAGCACTTACTTGTTTACCAGCTTATTAAAGGATGTGGTAAAGGATACAGATGAACAGCCAGTGGAAGAGATAGGTAGGGTGAGGTTTGGGAGGGTCCCGAAAGCAGGAGCTTCTGTGCGTGGAGTTGGGGGGTGTCACCCTCCTGATGTGGATGTGTTCACCAACTGGGAAGCTCTCCAAACCCCATGCTATTGGGATATTTATGGAGGCTTCATCACGTCGGCATGGGTGATCATTAACTCCATTGCCAGCCCCTCTCCCTTCTCTAGAGAAGTGGGTGGGGCTGAGGGCTGGAAATTCCAAGCTTCTGATCATGGATTGGTCTTTCTGCTGACCTGCCCCCATCCAGGAGCCCTAACCCAGAGTCTCCTCCTTAGAGCAAAAGATGCTCCTACTGCTCTTACCACTTAGGCAGGTACAAGGGCTTTAGGGGCCCAGGGGCAGGAACCAATATGTATATTTCCTATTGTCTCACAAGGGTCCTCTCATGCCTCTGATTTTCAGAGGAGGAAAGGGAAGTTCTCCTCCTGTGGCTTAGAGTTCCCATCGGGCTCTTGACAGGCTGAAGTTCATGGATTGTTGTAGGGAGGACGGCCTCTTGGACCTTGTCTTGACCCCTCTTAGACCAGCAGTATCTGTAGGGACGGTGGCTGGGTGGGACTCCGTCGGCTGTCGGGGGCCCTGGGGGCACACGGGCCTCATGGTGACACCTTCTGTCCCCTCCACCAGCTGAGTTCTCAACATACCTCAACTTCTGCCGTTCGCTGCGGTTTGATGACAAGCCCGACTACTCCTACCTGCGCCAGCTCTTCCGCAACCTCTTCCACCGTCAGGGCTTCTCCTATGATTATGTCTTCGACTGGAACATGCTCAAATTCGTGAGTCACCTGGAGGCCGAGGCGGGCTTGGGGGACTGGACTGGGAAAGCCAACGTGACCCCGTAGCGGGCGGGGCTCCCGGAAGATGGGAGCTATGAGCCGGACAGTGCAGGTGACGTCACCGGGGTCCCGGAGCCCCCGTTCTCCTCCCACTCCAGCGTCGTCTGTGCTGACGGCACGTGCTGCTGCGGTCAGCGGGGCCCAGGCGGGGCACCACCTCCCACCACACCCAAGAGGGCCTGTTTGGGCCTCGAGTCCATCATGGGCGCCTGGATGGGTGGGGCCCGGATGGCGCTGGTGGGCCCCCCTGCTGTCTTGATCGTGGCCTACACCATCCTGCTCTTGTTGCTCTGTACCTCCCAGGTGGCGGCCTTCACTGAGGCCCCCTTGGCCTGCCTGGACCCCTTCATTGTGGTTTCCTTCTTCCTGGTCATGGGACCCTGGGTCTTGCTAGGCGCCTCCTCTCTGTCTCTCTCTCTTTCTCTCTCTCTCAAGAGTCTTGGGGGTGGGCTGGGGAGAACTGTTGTGGTCAGCTGGGCCTAGAGCTCCGGAATCTGTGAAATCCTATGTCTTGTTTCCCGTCTCTTCTGGAAAAGGGGGCTTCCTCGAGCCAGGCTCAGCCCCGTGACAGCGACGCTATTGCACTGCCCAGGCCCCGCCCCTGTGCCTGTGCCGGGTCCATGTACCCACCCACGTACTGGTAAGGACCCTCCGAGACCTAGCCTCCAAGACGTACCACTCGGCGGGGTGAGCACAAGAGGCTGAGCCCCTGCTGTGCTCTCTCTGTCCCTTCCAGGTGCCTGGCACCCCTGGGCACCCAGGACCCTCCAGATAGGCCCATGGAGGAGCTGCCCCCCCCACACTCCTGGCCTGTGGTCTGGACCTCAGGGCCCCAGTTCTGACATCCCCAGGTGTGCCTGAGCCCACCGGGGCTAGGCCCAAGGAGACATCCCTTGGCATGGTGGGAGTACAGTGGAGAGGCATGATGGAGAAGGCCCTGCTGCGAGATTCTTGGGGACAAATCGGCTGCCTGATGAACAGAGCCTGAAGGAGGGACGATGTTCACTGCCCTGGGGGGGCCTGGTGGCAATGGGCCCCAGGAGCAGCCTCAACGAGACCCTGTCGGTGGCCTCTGTATCGAACCTGAACTCATTAAACGCCGCTACATGTACTGCGTTCCATCGTGGCGTGCCTCTTGGTGGGTGCCCTCGGCCTGCCCCACCAGATGCTCAGGACCGAGGCCTTGTTCTCCAGGACGCTGGGATCGGCACTTGGTCTTGTGCCCCTCCTCCCTCTGGCTCTCAAACAGTGGCCTGGTACTGTTTCCTAAGGAGTGGGGCAGAGGTTGGGGGTCCCACAGGCCGAAGGGCCCCAGGGGTGAGAGATGGGCAGTGGGGCACCTTTCACCCCAGACCTTCCGGCTGGGAGCACAGCTGAGGGCCCGGGGCCAGCTCTTCTTGCCCCAGGGCACTGCTCAGGGCACTGCGCACCGGCTCATCCATGTAGAAAGTCATTCCTGAGCCTGGTTCTGGGCTGAGTTTGGCCCTTTTCTCGGTATAGCTCCAGGAGTGGATTTTGCATCGTCCAGGCCTGTGCCCTTCAACGTGGTAGCCACTGGCTACCTGTGGCTAATTTTTAATTAAAATTAATTAAAGCTGAAAACGTACTTCCTCAGTTGCATTTGGCACATTTAAAGTTCTCAGGAGCCACAAGCGGCTGGCTAGTGGCTGCCATACCCAGCAAGGCGGATGTGAACATACCCATCATCACAGAAAGTTCTGTGGGACCTGCTACTCCAGATGGCTCCTCACAGAGCTTCTCATGGGACCATCCAGCCGACAAGATCTCGCCTCAGACCAGGCCGGGAGCACGCTCTCCACCCATTGCTGGCACGCTGACCCCTTCCTGGGATTCCCTGAGAGACAGGCCCTGGACTCAGAAGCTGAGCAAAGGTGCCAGCAGCCTTATCCTGCCCCGATCTCTGACTTGAGGGCCATCGTACTGGATAATTGGGCACCTTTGACCCCATCACCACTGTAGTGAGCTCAACCGCCTCCTGCTGCCCTGGCAGAAGTATCTGCAGACACATGATGGAGACCTTCCACACTTTCACCTCAAGACCAAGCCCCTCCCACATCACCCCTTCCCCCCTGCAAGAAACCTTCATCAGCACCTACCAGCAGGCTGGACGCCATGCTGGACGCCGTGGGCCACAGACTCTTCCATGGGAAGGATCCTGCCCTTGACTGAGAACTTCCCTCCTTGGAGTGGCTGCCTCGTATCGTTTGGCATCAGGGCCCTGGAATCCCCGGATACCCGGAGCCTGGGGTGTTGCTCTCAGCACACAGAGCCGCTGTGTCCCGAGGCCTAACTAGCTGGCCAGGTGGAGGCTCGACACAGCCAAGGACGGGGGTCCATGCGACATTGGTGAATGCTTGTGTGACTTTGATGTTGACCTTTTTGTGTTTTCACATGGGCAAATGAAAAGCCAAGAGACCTCCCTGGTGTGCGTTTCTTGAGGCATCACTTGGGTTGGTTGGAAATGGAGAGAGTAGCTCACCTCAGCCTGCCGCGGGCCTGAGCCTGCCATTGGCCTGAGCCTCCTGAGGTCACAAAGGGCAGGGGCTCCAGCCTTCCGCTCATCCATGGCCCCCGGGCTGTGCAGCTCTGAGTGAATCCCTTGGCTTCACTGAGCCTGAGTTTCTCCCACCAGGGAGTGAGTTCATACCTGCCTTGTGGGGTTGATGTGCCCTCTGCCCATGGGATGGGATGTTTAAGGAGTGGCTGCTGCAGCTCATATCATAGGTTTTGCTGTGCTTCTGGCCGGACATTCTCTTTGCCAGTCTGTAATTGAGTGGGTGGGAACCCGGGGTGAGGAGTGGAGGTCGGGAGATGGTGCCCTGGTGCTTCCATCTTCCAGGCTTGTGGGTGGGAGGGCTGGGAATGTGCATCCCTAGAATGTTCTGCTAAGTCCTCTGGGGGTGCGGAGAGCAGAGCGGGACTGGGTGGCGGAAGCCTGGGTTCACACCCCAGCTCTGCTCTGAGCTGTGTGGCCCCAGGAGGGTCCTGAGGCCTCTCTGGGTCTTGGTTCTTCAGTAGGACTCAGGGATCATTCTGATCCCCAGCCGCTATCTCTCGGAATTGCTTAAAGTCAAAGGGCCACCCCTACCCCATCTCCCAAGGACAGCAGGGCCTTCTCCGCCAGTTCTCTGGGAGAGACAGGGTTGCAGGAGCCCACACCCCGTGGCCCGTGAGCAGGCCCCCAACTCGGCCTGCAGGTCTCTCCACAGATGCGGCCTCCCTCATGCCAGCCCCCGCCCTTCCCTGTGGACGACCCCAGGACCAATTAGGCAACGCGGCCTGGCGCCGCTCCCATGCCGCACTCCTCTCTGGGCCTTCCTCCTTTCCTCCTGCACTGGGGGTGGCCGTGGCCAGACGGCAGAGCCCCCAGGGGCTCACGCACCCCTTCTGCCACAGCCTGCCTGCTGGGCCTCTTTTTCTTCCATGGGGCATCTAGCCCATTCCTTCTCCAGCTCCCATCCCAAGGCAGGCAGCATCTGTGCGGGTCCCCCGGGCCTCTTGGTTGTGGTCCCCACAGCACCTGCCAGAAGCCATTGCCAGGTCCAGGGGCAGGGGAATAACAGCCCTTTGAAAAGATTCCCTGGCTAGGCACTGGGAAGCCTGGTTTGAGTCCTGGCCCCACCTTCAGCTAGCCTTGTAACTCTCTCTCTGGGCCTCTGAACACCTGCCTTGCTGTATTTGGAAACCTTGAGGAGCTGGGGCCCCTCTGTACACGGAGGGGACCCAGGTTGGGAGGGCCACGGAGTACCCTTGGTTGTCTTGGGGCATGCGACCTCCCTCTGCCCCTCGGGCCCAGTTTCCTCTTTCCGGGCAGTTGTGTGTCTTTGTTTCTCTGTGCGGTGTGATCATGGGTCATTTCCAGGTCTCTTGGGCTTCCTGCTTTGTGGGGAGGAGGTCGGACCAGAGGGTTTCTGAGATGCCACTTCCCCAAGACGCCCACCTGGCCTGCCTCCCCCTGCTCTGACCCCGAGGGAGTGCCAGATCCCGGAGCACACTGACCTCGCAGGGCTGACCAGGTCTCATGTCACACCCACAGGGTGCAGCCCGGAACCCCGAGGACGTGGACCGGGAGCGGCGAGAGCACGAGCGCGAGGAGAGGATGGGGCAGCTCCGGGGGTCCGCCACCCGGGCCCTGCCCCCTGGCCCACCCACTGGGGCCACCGCCAGTCGGCTCCGCAGTGCGGCCGAGCCTGTAGCTTCCACCCCTGCCTCCCGCATCCAGCAAGCTGGTGAGCAGACACCTTGGGCAGTGCGCGGGGGCGGGGGGGGGGGGGCGTGGCCTGGGGGGGGGCGCGGGGCGGCCAGGGCCCCAGGTACTGAGGGCAGCTTCCCCCCGCTTCGCCCTCCAGGCAATACTTCCCCCAGAGCGATCTCACGGGTCGACAGAGAGAGGAAGGTGAGCATGAGGCTACACAGGGGCGCACCCGCCAACGTCTCGTCCTCCGACCTCACTGGGCGGCAAGAGGTCTCCCGGATTTCAGCCTCACAGGTGAGCTGCCCTCACGCCAGCCCTTCTGTGCCTCACAGCCGAGCCAGGAGAGGTAACCGCCCCAGCAGGCGGTAGAGCTGGAACCCAGCCCTCTGCCAGGGGCCCAGCCTGCGTGGGCGGCGGGGCGCTCACAGAGGAGGGGCTCGTGGCCCCTGCCATCAGCGAGCCCCCGCCGTCCCGGTCAGCACAGCATGGAGGGATGGGTGGACCCTGTCGGCTGGCCCCACTTAGGGGCCATGTTTGGGCTAGGGAAGTTGGGAAGGGGGAATCCGGGGTTGCCCAGGGAAGGGGTCCGGCAGAGGTGGGCAGGAGACCTGCTCTGGGCCTCCTGCCTGTGGTGGAGGAGTCTCAGCAGGACAGGCCACAGGCTGGGAGTCCAGCGGCTCCATTCACGTGTGGCCTTGAGCAGCTGCTTTGCCGCTGGGGGCAGGGTTCTTGTCTTACAGAACAGAGACATCCTGGGTCCTTGAGATCACGTACCCCTGCCCTTGGCTTGAGGGGCTTGGGTTGGGGGTGGGGCTCCATGGTGGGGAGAGACTTGCCGAAGTGCCGTGGCCAGCAGCTCACCCCTCCCACCTTTCTGCCTCCCTTCCCAAAGACAAGCGTGCCATTTGACCACCTCGGGAAGTGAGGAGCCACCATCGGACCAGTATTTGCTTAGGTGAGCCGATGTCTGCTGCAGACGTAGCCCCGTCAGGTCTGGAAACACCCACGGCCCCCTGGAGGAGCCCAGTGTGTGCGCTGAGCGGGCCCGGCCCACGCCAGCTAACTTCTGCTGGAAAACTCCCTCTTGCGTGGGGCAGTCCTCCATCCCCGCTTTGCCTTAACTATTCTGGAAGGTTGGTAGCAGGGACTGAGCCTGGGGCCCCACACCCCGACCTTCTTCAGGGCTCTAGCCTTGTCCCAGCCTCTGGGCCGTTAAACGCTTCGTTCATGCAGAGCACCTAAGACAGGGCCCTGTACTTAGGAGTTTATCTGCTGTCAAAGAAGGCCCTTGGTGGCTCCGCAAGCCCAAGAGAGGCCCTCTGGCTAGTGTGAGCCTCTATGGAGCTTGTGGCTGCCCGAGGCCTTGAGGTGGGATGTCGCAGCTCTGCACTCGGGCCCCACTTGGGAACCCGCTTGGGGCTCCTTTGGCGGTACATAGGGGGATGTCGGAGCTCCCTGGGGAATATGTACATGGCTGGCAGCGGCTTACATTTCACAGGCTTGACCTCGCACCAGGACATCTTGAGTACGATCTGCTTTTTGGAAATGTATTCCAGAGGTAGCTCTGGGGCATAAATCGGAGTTTACCTTCGTCAGACCTCAGGCCCAGGAACCAGTCCATCCGTGGCAGGGTGGGGCAGATGTGTGGCTAGGGGTTGGCTGCTCACCAAAAAGAGGGAGAGAGGCTCTGTGTCTTTTCTGTGAAAATGGAGCACCTACTTTGTGCCCCAGAGAGGGACCAGCTCAAAGCCTCGGGGGCAGGAAGACAGGAGCTGAAGGCCGCTGGCAGATGGGTAGCCAGAGGCAGATGTGCACCTGATCTGTCTTCTCTCTCCCCCTTTCTAGTGTCTTCACTGTATTTTCTTTTAAAAAAACAACAAAAAGATGGGGAAAAAAAAACCACTCGAACAAAAAGAAAAAAAACCCAGCACAAAACCAACGATGGATTCTATTTCGAGTCTTTTTTTTTTTCTTTTTTTGCCAATGGCAAGAAGATGGGATGCCCTCGGCATAGAGGATCCTCGTCCCTTCACACTTCCCGCTGCCCACAGCCTTCAGGCTGCCAAACGCTCCCAGACATCAGGCTCCACTTGGCGGACGCCACGGCCCTGCCACGGCCGCCGCCTGACATGGCTGGGAGGGGGACACTTCTGCACTGGAGCTGCAGCAGGTCCTCACGGGCCCTCAGGAGGTGGCCTGAGGAGCTGGGGGAATGGATTGGTTGGTCAGAGGCAGGTCCCACTGGGTGTCCATGAGCCTTGGGACCACGGGAGACGTGTGCAGCCTCACCCCCCTGAGATGACGGCCGCCGGCTTTCTGTGTTGGGCTTTTGCCAGTGCCCCCCTCAGCGTTTGGGTCCCTTCTTTGCCTGTCCACAGAGACCTTGAGGAGGGGGTGGTGAGGCAGGGGGGCCAGGAGTCCTTGTGGGCGTGTGTGTATGTATCTGACCTGTATCTCCCAGGACAGCAGGTGTGCCGCCCACCTGCCAGGCCGACTTTGTGTTCTCATGCCCCTGACAAGGACATGGGGGTGAGCGGTGATCTCCATGTCCCTCAAGGAGGGCACAGAGGGTCTTTGACAGCACCGACCCCTGAGACTGTCATAAGCCTGTGGTCCCCCTTTTCTGGTCTTAGGGCAGAATCTGTGGAGACTGCTTCCAGAAGGCATCTGGCTCCTGGGTTATAAATTAATTCCCTGGTCCTGACACTCACCTGGGGTCAGGCCTGGGCACTGGATTTATCCATCCTGCCTAGTTAACACTCGTTTTTACTTTATTTTTGTTTGTTTTTTTCCATGTGTGTATTTCCTAATTTATTTACCTCTGTTTCCCCTTTATTTTCTTTTTCTTTTTTTTTAATTAAAGAGCAAAGCTTTTTATTACTTTGTAATTTAAAAAACAAAAAAAATACTGATGAACTTTGGGGGGAATTTTGTACTTTTTTCCTGTGTAAATATTGGACTTTTTTGAGCTTTATTGTGGTTGTTAATTTGAAGTAATAAAGTAGAAAAGGGTAAAGTGACATGGGCAGCCCTTGGTCCACCCACCTCTTTGCTCTAGGGGCTTCTGTCCAGCAGACCTGGGAGCCGGGGATGGCTGAGGACACTCGGAGAGTACTTGGTGCCTCCCTGGGACTGTTTTAACCCTGTGCTTCAAAGACCACACACAAACCACCTGGGGACCTCGTTAAGAAAAAGCAGCTTCTGACTCAGGAGGGCTGGAGTGGGGCCTGAGAGTCCGCATCCGAACAAGTTCCAGCTCATGTCCACAGCCCAGGACCACACTGAATAGGAAAGTTCAAAACGCTCTTCACGTTATCTTATCCACAATTCTGAGTTATCTTAGCCATTAATTCTGAGTTAGGTGTTAATCTCCCTGCCTTCAGATGAAGAAACAGTGTGAACGTAAAATAACTTGCCCAAGACCACAGCTCTCCTGGGTCCAATGGCACCTGTGCCACAGATGAGCCTGGGCAGTTCCTTCAGCCAAGCTTTGATAAAGGAACAGCCCTCAGCCTTGGCTGCCTTTGTCTGGCCAGCTTATACAAGAATTTGTCTAGCAGTCCATGTTTATCCAGCACACGTTACTTTCCTGCTTCTCATTCATTAACCCAAAAGCCACTGTTGCCACGATCTCCACTCACAGCAACAGCTCAGCCTGGGGAGGGGGTGGAGGGCTCTGAGAGACGGCTTGTAAGTCCTGGGCATCGCTCAAAACCCTCATAATTCAGGTCCCTTCCAGTGCTGGCATTCGAAGACCCTATGACCCCACAGCCTGGCTCAGGCCTGGTAAAGGGTCTCCTGGCCCTCCTTGTGAGGCTGAGGCAAAGGTGGGTCCTTATTCTTAACCACCAGGAGATGCCAGAGGGCCCTGCATTGTAGGCAGTGAACCACAGGGAGACCTGCCTTGGAGCAGGGTGACAGTATAGTTGGTGATTCCTAGCCCCTCCCATCTGACATCAAACAGTGTGATGTTACCAACTGTGGGCCCTAAGGGGAAATACAAGGAGTTAATCTTTTTTTTAAAAAAAATTTTAATTTATATATCTTTTGCAGTGAAAATCTTAGATCCTATTAATACTAATGTGCTTATTTGCTGTATCCTATAATATACGTAAGTTTCAAAATTACAATTTTAATGTTACTACCAAAAGTATTCCTATGGATGGGAATTCCCTGGCTGTCCAGTGGTTAGGACTCCAAGCTCTCACTGCCGAGGGCCCAGGTTCAGTCCCTGGTCAGGGAACTAAGATCCCACAAGCCTTGTGGCCAAAAACAAACAACAACAAAAAAAAGCATACCTATGGAGTAAAAAGTTTTTTACAGGTTTTTTTTTCCCCCTTAGAATGTATCTAAGGAAATACTGTCAGAGTATAGTGCCCAGAAGTAACTTGAAATTACTCTTTTCTCTGTGCTCTGTGTGGTTATTTTATTAATTTAAATAATGAATGGGTGGGGCTTCCCTGGTGGCACAGTGGTTAAGAATCCGCCTGCCAAGGCAGGGGACACGGGTTTGAGCCCTGATCCGGGAAGTTCCCAAGTGCCGTAGAGCAGCTAAGCCCGTGCACCACAACTACTGAGCCTGTGTGCTGCAACTACTGAAGCCTGCGTGCTGCAACTACTGAAGCCTGCGTGCTGCAACTACTGAAGCCTGCGTGCTGCAACTACTGAAGCCTACGTGCCTAGAGGCCGTGCTCCGCAACAAGAGAAGCCACTGCAATGAGAAGCCCGCGCACCGCAAGGAAGAGTAGCCCCACTCGCCGCAACTAAAGAAAGTCTGCACACAGCAACAAAGACCCAACGCAGCCAAAAATAAACAGATAAATAAATAAATTTAATTAAGAAGAAAAAAAATAATGAGTGGGCTTCCCTGGTGGCGCAGTCGTTAAGAATCCGCCTGCCAATGCAGGGGACGCGGGTTTGAGCCCTGGTCTGGGAAGATCCCACATGCCGTGGAGCAACTACGCCCGTGCGCCACAACTTCTGAGCCCACGTGCCTAGAGCCCATGCTCTGCAACAAGAGAAGTCACCGCGATGAGAAGCCCATGCACTGCAACAAAAAGTAGCCCCCGTTCGCCGCAACTAGAGAAAGCCCGGGTGCCACAACTAGGAAGACCCAATGCAGCCAAAAAATATATATATATAAATAATGAGTTAGTGTGTCCCTCCCCTTTTGGTTTAATTCTGTTTTTTTGGAGGTATTACATATATGAACGTCAAGCTATATAAAAGTCAAGTAACAATTAGAATCACTCCCATCCCTGCCCCCTCCACTGTGTTCCTGCCCACGATCCTCATTGGTTTCTGGTTTGTCCTTCCTGTGTTTCTTATTCAGGGAGCTAATGTATAAGAAAGGGGGTGGTGGCTGACAGCCTCTGAGGAAGTGATATTTAAGCTGAGGCCAGAGGAGTGACCAGGATGCGTCAACCATGCAAACAATTTATTTTTATCGAGTATGCCAAACAATTGCCCAGAAGTTTTGCCCAGACTGGAGGGGGCAAGCATGCCACTTGGTGAATCATTTTTATTCATGCAACAAACATTGACTGGGCTTGTGGATGCCAGGTGCTGGGCTGAGGTGGAGTGGAGTGCAGGGGTGAGGGGTGGAGAGCACAGGGTTGGAATCCAGAGGGCTGGCTCCATCTCTCTGTGATCTTGGGCACTGTCTGGGTCTCGGTTTTCTCTGTAAAGTGGAGGTGGCAATACCTACTTCAGAGGTTATAGGATTAAATAAAACCACAGATGCACGTAAGGGCTGAGGAGGCTCCTTGTGCCAGGCCCTTTTCCCACCCTCTGCTCATAACAATCCTATGAGGTTGGTGTATTATGATGCCTGAGGTGCAGTGTCCCATCCTCTTAACCTTCACTACAGTCAGGCACCTCTTAAGTGCTCAGTAATGGTAACTACACATTTCAAACACAAGGTGTGACTTTGGCTTCCAGGGGCCAAAGTTAAGACTCAGGTTAGCAAGTGGTTCCTCCCAATCCAAGATCCAGTGTGAGATACCCAGTGTGAACTAGGGACAAAAGAGGGAGGAATGTGTCTGACGTCATCAGGAAGGTGTTTCAAAGATGCTTGAACTGGGACTTCCCTGGTGGCCCAGTGGATAGGACTCTGCGCTCCCAATGCAGGGGGCCCGGGTTTGATCCCTGCTCAGGGAACTAGATCCCGCATGCATGCCGCAACTAAGAGTTCACATGCCACAACTAAGGAGCCGGTGAGCCGCAACTAAGGAGCCTGCCTGCCACAACTAAAGGAGTCCTCCTGCTGCAACTAAGACCTGGCACAACCAAATAAATAAATAAATTTCTTTTTAAAAAAATAAAGATATTTGACCTGAGCCTTGAAATGTGAGTTTACTGGGTGGTGGCGGCCGGGTTTGGGAAAGGTGGTGAGGTGGAGACGGTCATTACCAACCAAGGAAACAGCATGTGCAAAGGACCAGCTTGATACAGAGTTTCCAAGCTCAGAGGGGGAAGAAGATCTATAGCAGCCAAGGCTGGAAGAGGCAGAGGCCAGATCCCAATGGCCTGCTTTCCATCCGCCAGCACCTGCACTGCGGGGGACCGCTGATTAGAGAAGAGGACACCATGGATGTGAACTTGAGGAATGTGCATCTGGGAACAGTGGATAGGGAGATTGGAGGATGGAGAAAGGGGACAGGGAGAGTTGTTAGGGAGCTATGGTCACAATCCAGGCAGGAGGCAACCAGAAGGCAAGGATGACTGAACCGTCTCAGAACGCGGTGTGCTTAGCCAGCTGAGAGAGGGAGTCGGAGGCTCTGAGGTTCCCTGCCTGGGATCCTGGGAGCACAGCAGGACCACTGATAGAAAGCTAGAACACCGATGGGGGACGTGCATTCTCAGCTCGAAACTAAGGGGGCGCGGCCACGGAGGGAGGAGCAGGGCTGGGGGCGGGGCAAGAAGGAGGAGGGTGTGGTCAGCGGGCTCAGCCACCGGGCAGAGGAAAGGGAGGCTGGCAGAAAAACAAGCTTCCTACTGATCATTTTCCCCTAGTTCTTTTCCTTTTTCTTTTCTCTTTTTTAAATTGAAGTATAATTCGTGTACGAAAAGCGCACACATCTTAAGTGTACACGGATCCATAGCTTTTTACCTGTTTCTATATAGCCGCGTAACCTCACCTGATGCAGATGTGGGCGGTTGTCAATACCCCAGCGAGTTCGCCCATGCCCCTTCCCGTGCAATACTCCCCCTCACAGACACACAGGCGACCACTCCTCTAAAAATCAACAGGTGACCTTTCGACTGGGGTGGGTGGGAAGTGGGGGGAAGAGGCAGCTGAGGGTGAGGCGTGGAAGGAGGTGGTTTTGAGACTCCAAGAGGTCTGCCCTCGTTTGGAGGCCAAAGAACCCTGGAGAAGGGGGATTGACGACTGGATGGCAGAAGGTTTGGAGGAGGAAGGAGGGGAGGAGACACCGGGAGAACTAGGTCTGGGACAAAAGGAGGGACTAGGCTTCCTCTGAACTTGGTTCATTCACTCTCCCCCACGCCCCGTAAAACACGAGCCACCCACGCCCCGCGGCTGCTGCCTCCTAGGTGGTGGCATCCCCTCTCCTTTCCTACCTACCTTTTGATGCCTTCCCCCTCCCTCCGCAAGCCAGGGCCTCCCATGGAGGAGTGGATGGAGCAGACCACTGCTGTCAGCTCCAGTCGGGGGCGGGGTCACTCCAGCGTAGCTTTAGAACCTTCCACTCCTGTGTTCCGTCTCATTCCCTTGCCTCCCCCTCCCCCACCCACACTCTATTTCAGAAACAGATACAGGAATAGTTACAGCCAAAATGCTGAGCCCCCATGTCACATCCTCTCCCAGAGCCTGTAACACAGGTTCCCGCAGGAACCCATCTAATCCTTCCAAGGAGTAAACCCATTCCAAGCTCCAACCTCAAGCTGCCCAATCACCAAACATCTACCCTCGCTCAAGCCACACTTCTCTGGGGCCTGCTTTCCTGGCTGCACGTGAATTGGTGAGGGAGAAGGGGTCTGGCGAGCCGGATAAATGTTGCCATGGTGACACGGAGCCACCTTCCTCCTCTTCCTCTGGCCTGCTCCCTGCCATCCTTCCTTTCACCCTAGCCTTGAGGCACCAACAGCATCTCCCTGTCCTCCCAACTGTCCCATGCGAGGCCATGTCCCGTCGCCTATTGAGGTTCAGGAAGCTGCACATCTGGAGCCTGGCTTCACTGAGGCTGCGCTACCCATGCAGGAGACACTGATGGGACGGGA
Source organism: Delphinapterus leucas (assembly GCF_059928025.1). NCBI lineage: Eukaryota > Metazoa > Chordata > Mammalia > Artiodactyla > Monodontidae > Delphinapterus > Delphinapterus leucas. The sequence continues at coordinate 92,703,986 of NC_143139.1, read as the reverse complement.
GAGCAGTCCAGCCAGCAGCCAGGGTGAGGGGAGCAGAGGGCCGAGTCCTGGGGTACTGCCCGTTTAAGAAGGCCCCACTGGGGACCTCTACAACAGATCCCTGCAGATAGTAACTTGGGCTCCTGCAGGCTCCTGGGAGAAGAGCATCTCCGGTAATTATGCCTCTCAAAGCCTTTCATCCCAACATCTTCAAAGCACGTATGGTCAAGGTGCAGCCCCTCCGAAGTCATGCCCTCCAGGTCACTGCGGCTCTGAGGCTGGGACACCAGGCCTCTTGCTCCTCCCCTCCTCTCCTCCCTCTTTGTTTTTTTTTTTTTTTTTTCTTTGTGCAGTACGCGGGCCTCTCTCTGTCGTGGTCTCTCCCGTTGCGGAGCACAGGTTCCGGACGCGCAGGCTCAGCGGCCATGGCTCACGGGCCCAGCCCCTCCGCGGTATGTGGGATCTTCCCGGACCGGGGAGCGAACCCGTGTCCCCTGCATCAGCAGGCGGACTCTCAAGCACTGCGCCACCGGGGAAGCCCCTCTCCTCCCTCTTATTAAAGGCTTTCTCAGGAAAGCCTGGACCGAGCTTCCCTAGCTCCTGCATGTCCCTGGCCTGTGGGAGGAGGACCTCCCTTTCCTGATGGCAGTGCTCGGGATAGTTGGTTGCAACCTGGGGTTTTGTAGAGAAGCTGAAACAAGTTCCTAGTGATTCCAAGGAAACTGGCAGTAAATCCTTCTCTTTGTTCTGTTTTCTTTTGCTTGTCTTGGCTAGGTGAGTTTGAAGTGGGACTCACCTCACCTCTGTTGGAGGTACAGGTGTGCACGTTTGTGTGTGTGTGACTGACAGGCAGAAAGAGGAAGCTCCTTCTCTCTGTGTCTCCAACTCAGGGTCTTTTCACAGCAACCTGTAAATCATCACCAGCCACATCCCTGATTCACACACACACATACACACGACCTAGATGGTGTCCCCAGGAATGGCCTTGTTCTGCTTGCTGATGGCCACTGATGCCCTGAAGATCACCACCCTAAGAGGAAAGGCTTTGTGAAGTCAGAAGCATTTTCTCTCACTGGCTGATTTTCCTAGTTCCCTGTGGGGGCTACTGTGGGTTCCGGGTTCATTTAACAAACATTCACGAGGGCTCCCTGTGTGCCAGGTTGCTCAGGTGTGACCTTGGCCAAGTAATGATGCCAAGGTCTGTGCCTCAGTTTCCTCATCTGCCAAACGGCCGTCACTGCTGCTTGTTGAGATAATGAGGAGCTTAGTATATGACGAGGAGCTGCCACATAGCAACTGCTCAATGAAAAGGAGTTGTGATGAAGATGATGACCCTGTGCATCAGGTTCTGAGCAAAGATGACTAAGACCTAGTCCTTGTTTGCCCTCTGTTCATGTGAGGGTCCATTCTCATGAATTCCAGAAAGTTACTACGCATTTTATTTCTTTTTTAATTTTTTAAATTTTTTGGCCACACTGCACAGCTTGTGGGATCTTAGTTCCCCGACCAGGGATTGAACCCACACCCTCACAGTGAAAGTACAGAGTCCAAACCACTGGACTGCCAGGGAATTCCCTACTATGCATTTTATTTATTATTTTAAAAAATATTTATTTATTTATTTTTATTTTAATTAAATTTTAAAAAAATTTTTGGCTGCGTTGGGTCTTCGTTGCTGCGCGCGGGCTTTCTCTAGTTGCAGCAAGCAGGGGACTCTGTTGTGGTGCGTATGCTACTCATTGCGGTGGCTTCTCTTGTTGCGGAGCACGGGCTCTAGGCGTGCAGGCATCAGTAGTTGTGGCTCACAGGCTCTAGAGTGCAGGCTCAGTAGCTGTGGCACACGGGCTTAGTTGCTCCGCGGCATGTGGGATCCTCCTGGACCAGGGATTGAACCCGTGTCCCCTGCATTGGCAGGTGGAGTCTTAACCACTGCGCCACCAGGGAAGTCCCTATTTATTTATTTATTTGGCTGCACTGGGTCTTAGTTGCGGCTTGCGGGATCTAGTTCCCTGAGCAGGGATCGAACGCAGGCCACCTGCATTGGGAGCGTGGAGTCTTAACCACTGGACCACCAGGGAAGTCCCCCCTACTATGCATTTTAAATCATACACACACACAAATAGACATACACACATATATTTCCATAAATGATACACCTAATACTGTTCTGTATGATATTTTCTTTTTTCCACTTAATGACATACCCGGGGGAACCAACGTTTTATCAGGGACCTGAGGGAGGGGCAGGAATTAACTAGGGAAAGGAAAGGGTGTGAGAAGAAATGTGTTCCAGGTGATGGGAATAGCAGCAGCAAGACCCTGACACCAGACACAAAGTGGCTGCTGGGGATAGACTCACTGATGGCAGAGTTTGAGGCAAGTTCATCAAAATCATCTCAGTTGGGCCTGTTTATGTTTTCAGTTGCAAACAGGAATTTCAAAAAAGGGCTTCTTACTGTTTATATATATTAAAAACAGCACTTCCAGGACTTCCTTGGTGGTCCAGTGGTTCAGACTCCGCAATTCCAATGCAGGGGGCGCAGGTTCGATCCCTGGTCAGAGAACTAAGGTCCCACATGCCATGTGGCGAGGCCAAAAAACAAAAAAACAAAACAACCCCCCCCAGCACTTCCTGAGTGCTTATAGCATGCCAGGCCCTGTGCTAACAGCCTTACTTGTGTTATTTCATCTTCACATCAGCCCTGAAATGATGGTGTGGTTATTAACCCCATTTTACAGATGAAGAAACTGAGGCTCAGAGAAGCTTAGTGATTTGCCCAAAGTCTCACAGACTGTCAGTGGTGGAGTCGGATCTGAACCAGGCAGTCTGGCCACAGTACAGGCTAAAGGCTTCCAAAAAGCCACCCCATCCAGATGGCTCTCGTAGCTCCCTCCATCTCTGCTCTGGTTGAGGTTACACTTCTGCCTGTCCCTGATCTTCCTTTCTGGGTGACCTGGAAGAGCCACTTAAACTCCCTGAGCTGCTGAACATCTGAGGTTTTTTTCCTCCCCAGCACTCTTTCTTGGTTCTTTTGGTCACGGCATCCCATTTTCCTTAGGGGGCCCACCCTCCGTCTCAGTGCTTTTGGTTCGGTAGGAACTGACTCCTCCCACTGGCTCCAGGGGCGGAGCCATTGACCTAGGCCTGGCCAATTGGAGCACTGCAGTTCCTGGCTACAGTGATTGGCTCAGAGATAGGAAAGAGACCCAAGATGGGCCAATCCGAGGCAAGTATGGAACAGAACTTTCGGAATTCTTAGGAAAGACGTATTCTCTGTGCCTTTGCGGGGTAAAGACCACCTGGGAATGAGGCCGACACACACACACACACAGAGACACACACACACACACACACACACACCAACAGAATGAGAGAAATAGTGTCCTAATGACGGTGTGTGAGGCTCAAATCCAGCTCTGCCTGGCACTTCCTAATTAAGTGAGCCCTTAAATTCCCTTCCTTTGTTTAACTTAGCTTGAATTGGGTTTTAGTCCGTTGCAACCAAAAGGGTCTGATTCAGGTAAAAAGTTAGCTGGGCCTTCAGCAGCCCCATGCTATAGACTGCAGCATGATCGTCAGCTGCGTGCAAAATACCGTGTCGACATTTTCATACATATTGATGGGGAAACGGAGCCTCAGAGAGGCAAAGCCACATGCCTAAGATCATACTGCTAGGAAATAAATGGAGCTGGCCCTGTGCTCTGCCCTCCACACCACACTGCCTCTCCAGGACACCTGGCCAGGGCTCCCACAGCATCCTTGGGGAAACGTGGGAGACGCAGAGACTGCAGGTAAATGGATTCAGAGTGCTCTGGGCTCTGGACCACTCATTAGCTAGCACCAGTGAAACTGGAGGGAAGGGGGGCAGGGCACAACCTTTGAAAGAATGACATAGCCTGAGGACATGACATAAACTGATTAGAACCAAATGGGTTCACTATGGCAGACAAGTCACTTCCACTAAACCTTGAGCCTCAGTATTCGATCACATCAGCAAGCTAAATGACACACCCACAGGCACTGTGACAGTTCCAAGACAGGCCATAAAGATCAAAGGTGGATGGTGGCCCAATTCCTGGAAATCCCCGCCCCTTCCTAAAATAGCTGGAATACCCCTCCCAATCATTAGCCTACGAAATTACCCACCCCCATAAAAATTGACAACCCCGTACCCTGGTGCCTTTCTCACGTTCTGAGATGGCCCACACCCTGTGGAGTGTGTTTCTCTCTAAATAAATCCACTTCTTACCTATCACTTTATCTCTCACTGAATTCTTTCTGCCATGAGACATCAAGAACCTGAGCTTCATAAAGTCGAGAAACCAGGTGTGTTATCTCAGTTGGAAAACTGGGTTTTGGCCAGGTTCGAGTCCCAGCCACGTGGGTTCAAGTCCGAATCTGAGGTGCACGGTTTCACCAGCACCGCTGAGGCCCTGGCTCTTTCCTCTGCACTGCCCTACAGATGCTAGGAGTGGATTTTGGATGCAGAGATAATCCAACTTGATCCCTATTACCCTTGAGAGGCCCTTAGTCTGGTGGGGGAGACAGATGCATTCAGATGAATTATGATGCACAGAGAGAAGAAAACAGAAGGGAACAACACACCATTTCTTCTTCTTTTTTTTTTTTAATAAATTTATTTCTGGCTGTGTTGGGGCTTCGTTGCTGCGCACGGGCTTTCTCTAGTTGTGGTAGGCCGTGGCTACTCTTCCTTGCGGTGTGGTGGCTTCTCTTGTTGCGGAGCACGCACTCTAGGTGTGTGGGCTTCAGTAGTTGTGGCACGCAGGCTCTAGAGCGCAGGCTCAGTAGTTGTGGCGTACGGACTCAGTTGCTCCGCGGCATGTGGGTTCTTCCCGGACCAGGGATGAACCTGTGTCCCCTGCATTGGCGGGCAGATTCTTAACCACTGTGCCACCAGGGAAGTCCCAGACCATTTCTTTAAATAACTTTTTTCTTATTTTGAAGAGATTGCATGCTTTTTGCAAACATTTTGGAAAATACAGAGAAACAAAAATTAAGTAAGGGAGAGAGAGAGAGAAGGTAACCAATATTCATAATTCTGCCACTTAGGAGAACCCACTGTTAACATTTTGTTATATTTCCTTCCCATCTTTCTTCTAAGCCTAAAAAAAAAAAAGTTTTTTTTTAAACAGTTCAGTGGGCTTCCCTGGTGGCACAGTGATTGAGAGTCCGCCTGCCGATGCAGGGGACACGGGTTCGTGCCCCGGTCCGGGAAGATCCCACATGCCGCAGAGCGGCTAGGCCCGTGAGCCATGGCCGCTGAGCCTGCGCGTCCGGAGCCTGTGCTCCGCAACGGGAGAGGCCACAACAGTGAGAGGCCTGCGTACCGCAGAAAAAAAAAAAAAAAAAAAAAAGATGTAAACAGTTCAGATCAGGCTATCATGCAAATTTATTACTACCTTTTCCAGTCAGTATTATTCCTAATCATTTCCCCTTATTATTTGAAATGTGTAAAGTGGCTGTTTCAGTATCTACACAATATACCATTGTATGGATCTACCATAATTTGCTTAACTATTCTTTGATGAATTTCAGCTTATTTGCGATTTTTTTGTTGGGGAGAAACTAATTAGACCAGAATGGAGGAGAGGAGAGTGAGGGAGGTGAGAATCAAGAAAGAACCAAAAGATGACATCGGATTTGGCCTTTGAAGGAAGAGTAGTTGGTTGCTGGAGGTGGAGAAAGGCTCCTTCAGTAGCCAGTGAGCTGGGGTAAAGGTGACTAGTGGGTTGGGGGACTGTTATAATTGTCCAGAAATACGGGGACCTGAACCAGGACAGTGGCCCCAGCATGGAAGGGAGAGGGGCCGAACTGAGTGGCATCTTTGAGCCAGGGTGAATGGGCATTTGCACGGAGTGGGGTGGTGACTGAGGGGTAAATTTTTACTTCTAAATTAGACAGCCTGGGGAGAGGATGAGGAAAGCCAGGGAGCAACAAACTAGGGCTCACAGTGCCACCTGCTGCTGACCTGCCATGTCACTCAGGCCAGGTGACTTTCTGTCTTTGAGCCCCTTTCTGGCAACCCAAGCCTAAAACTACCCACCACCTGCCCCTGCCCCTGTCAGCCTAGGGCCTCTGTAAACTGAGACTCAGAGCGCCCTTAATGAACAGGGGCTAACAACTTGAGTTAGGGTGTGGTTTGGCCTGACCACTCTGGATGTCAAATCGTGTCGGTTTCTATGCTAAGCATAAGATATGGTGGTAATTAAGACAAGGACTTTGCCCTGGGGGGGGGGGTCATGTGCAGGGAGGAAGAGCTGGGAAGCCATGAACAAATGATGATGACGCAATTGATGATAAGCCTTGTTTGTGTGCTGGAAAGCCCTGAGCAACTTCCTACCTGGGGACTGGGAAGGACTTTTCCTAGAGGACTCTTCATGCTACAGAACATCTTGAAGCATGTTCTCTATACCAACCCTTGTACTAAGTACTGGGATTATATCAGGACACAAAAAGGACAAAAATCTTTGTCCTTGTAGCGCTTACGTTTTACTGGTGGAAGACAAACAGTAAAACAGGCAAACTATGTCACGATAGAAATTAAGTGATGTGGGAAAAACTAGAGCATGGAAAGGGGGAATCGGGACCGCATGTAAGGGGTTTGGCAAGTTTACTAGTGTGGTTAGGGCAGGCCTTACTGAGTGGGGAACACGTGAGCAACCCCTTGAAGAAAGTGAAGGAGGGGGCATTCAGGTGTCTGAGGGAACAGCAATCCCAGCAGAGGGAACATCCAGTGCCAAGGATTTGAAGTCAAGCGTGCTTCATTTGTTCTAGGAACAGCAAGGGGTCAGTGTGGAGGGAAGCAAGAGGAGGAGATGAGGTCGGACACTGCTGGGTGGATGGAATGTTAGATGAAGCAAAGCTCTGCAGGGATTTGTAAGAACTTTGGCTTTTATTCAGAGTGAAATGCACAGCCAATGGCAGGCTTTGGGCAAAGAAGTGCAGTGTTCTGACTTAGGTTTTAAAAGAATCCCTCTGGCTCCTGCAATGAAGTAGACTGGGACACGGGGCAGGGCTGGAAAAAGGGAAACAGGTTAGGAAAATGTTGCAATAACCCTGATCAGCTTGGGCTGCTATAACAAATTACCATAGATTGGGTGGCTTATCAACAACAGACATTTATTTCTCATAGTTCTGGAGGCTGGAAGTCCGAGATCAGGGTGCCTGCTAGCGTGATAGATTCTGGTGAGGGTCCTCTTCTGGATTATAGACTGCTAACTTCTTACCGTATTCTCACATGGCAGAAAGAAGGCTAGAAAGTTCTCTGGGGTCTCTTTTTTAAGGGCATTAATACCATTCATGAAGGCTCCACCCATATGACCTAATCACCTCCCAAGGCCCCAGCTCCTAATACCATCACATTGGGGGTTAGGATTTCAGCCTATGAATTTTGAGGGGATAAAAACATTCAGTCCATAACAAGAATATTGCAATAATCCTGGACAGAAAGTGGATGGGGTGGTGGCAGTAGAGATGGGGTGGAAGAGGTCAGAGTCTAGATATATTTTGCAGGTACAGCCAACATAATTTCCTGCTCCAGCGGGTAAAGGGGTGAGAGGAGGGATTCAAGGATGATTCCAGGAGTTCTAGGCTGGGGGCTGGAAGGATGGAGCTGCTAACCGTTCTGGTGGGGAGGCTGTGAGAGTGCAGGTCTCTGCGTTTGAGAGGAAATGGTTCTGTTGTGGGCATGTTGACTTTGAGATCCTATTGGAACCTCAGGTATGAGACGGTGAGTACACAGTTCACGGGAGGAGCCTGGGCTGGGGATAGAAATACATTTGGGGATCTTGAACACACCAAAGCCGGAACTTGATTGGATTTTATGTTTTTTAGTTGAACTGAGTTGGGTGTGAACCTGGCAAACAGAAATGGGCTAGGCGGTTTGAATGATATCTGAAGAATTTGCTTGTTAGACCAGCTAGAGCTCGGTGGGGCAGGAAGGAAGCGCTGCTAGGTGGAGTGGGAAGAAAAACCTCTTTCTCTGTTTTGCAATTTCATTTCGCGTTATTGCACACAGCACCTCAGTATGCATTCATTCCACAATTCCACATGCATCCTTCACTCGACAAATAGCCGTTAGATATTGTTTCATCTTCAAACAGGCCCAAATGGAGGAAAAGAGGTGAAGCTCCATACAGCCAGCGAGTGCCAGGGACAGAGCTTGGAGCCCAAGACTCTGTCCCTGCACCCCAAGAAGCTCACTGGTGGGCAGGGTTCGGGGTGGGATGGAGGTTGGGGAGGCGACTCTTGACTGGTTTACGATCGGCTGGAGGAGAGCCGGGATCGCACCCACCACCTGGGGTTTGGGACGGCGGCTCCTTTAAGGCCGGGAGGGTGATCTCAGCCTCGCGCTCGCCGCCCCGCCCTCCCCGGCGGCGCGCTCGGTGCGCAGGCGCGCCGCGGCGGCACTCTGCTGGGCCCGGGACGAGCCGCCGGCGGCGAGATACTAGGGCTGTCGTACCGTCAGCCTGCCTCGCTCTCACAGTCCGGCTGCCGCGCGTCGCCCGCACACGCGCCGCCATGGGCTCCTGAGGTACCCTACCCACCGGCCCTGAGCTGGAGGCCCCGAGGGGGTCGGCCGAGGGCTTCCGGGGGCGGCGGGGCTGCCCCGTTCTGGAGAGGCCCGCTCGGGGGGCGCCCCGCGGGTCGCCTTGGCCGCGGGTCCCCGGGCGGGGAGCGGACGAAGGTGGCCGGCCTGGCGGGGAGGGAGGGGGCGTCTGCGGCCCCGCCCGTCTCGCCCTGCGCTCTCTCCCCACCTTGCGAGGTCGCGGGCCGCCCGTGGGTGTGCGCTGCCCCCTCCTCGCCAGCGTGGCGGGGCCCGCGCCTGGAGTGTAATCGGACCTGCCCGTGGGGGTGGCCGGGAGAGAGGGGAAGCGGATGGACAGGCCCTTTGCAAGTGGGATGGTGTGCGCCCGGTGGGTGTGCTGGCGCCTGGCACAGCCTAGTGAGTGGGGGAGTCGGCCTTGCCCTGTGCGGGTAGCTGTGATCTGGGCTGGTGGCTAGCCTGGCGAGGCCTCTGGGGATGCGTGCATGAAGGTGTACACGCGTTGCATACAGGTCAGCAGTTTGGAGGGGCACCGGCAGGAACCTGGGGCTCCAAGGATATGTGCTTGGAAAAGGAACACAGAGACTGGTTTAGGGTGTGTGCATCCATCCCAGACATTTCTTCTCTGGGCACACTGCTTGGGTCTAGTGCTAGTTGACTCTAGGCCAAGGCAAGGAGATGGGGTTGAGAGGTGGGCGTGAGTATCTGTTCCCAACCCGTATCTCCTCTGGGGTTGTGCAAGGCCAGACATTACACACCCACACACACGCACACACCCACACCCAGGGCACTGTGGGGCAAAGCAGGTGTTTGCACGTCTGATACCTGCGTGTGAGGAGAAGGTCATGTATTATTTATCTGACTGCTGGGTGCTTTATGTAAGGAAAGAAGCAGCAATCTGTGTCCTGGAGGCCTTGTGCTGTGGAGGCAGCCAGGCAAATAAGCTCACGCACCTGCAAAGGCAGTGCAGGTCTCAGAGGTGTGACTCCTGCACAGCTTGTGTGTGCAGCGTCCCTTCCTATCTCCCTTCCTTTCCAGCGTGCTTGGTGGGCCCCCTGGGCTCTGCACATCGGGACATCTTGCTGGAGGGTGCCGTGTGTATCAGAGCTGGGACCGTGGGGTGGGAAGGCCCCAGCGGTCAGGTCTGTGTGCCCATTTTATTAGGCTTTGAACAGAAACACATGATGCCCCTGGGATCCAGGACCTCTCAGGTCGGTCGGGGAATCAAACTTAGAATCAAGTAGTCACAATGATGTGAAAAATATAAAGCAATAGAGGGAATGCAGAGTGGGTTCAGTGCTGGGGGAGGGGAAACGTGGCCAGCAGAAAAGGTTCCAACATGGGGTGGAGGGGGCGAGGGGAGCTGAGCTGAAACTGGAAGGCTGACTAGCATTCCTCTGATGCTTTGGTGCTTTCCATGTATATTTCCCCACTTAATTCTCTCGGAGGCTGTGCGTGTACAGAACTGTTTGTTATCCCTCTTTACAAATGAGGAAACTGAGACCCAGAGGGAGCACATGACTCCTTGTCCATGTATGTGGCAGGCCTGGATGGAGTCATCCATGAACCAGGACCTCTCTTGCTGCCAGGTGTGCTGCCTTGTAACTTACTGAGCATCTACTACATGCCAGGTACTATGCTAGGGGCACAGGGGTCTAAAGATGAATGGGACCTGGTGCCTGGCCTCTAAGGGCTTCCAGTCTGCTGGGGAGATGGACATAGACAGTGACCCCAATCCAGACACAAGGCCCCCATAGCCAGTGTGCGTGTAGAAGTCACCATCAATTCCCCCCAAGAATTGGCCACAGGCAACCTGGCTTCTTTGTGCAGCCTCTGGGATTCTGGATGTGTTTTAAGTTGCTCCCATGTGGTAGTGGGTTACCCCAGGAACCCCTTCTAAAGGCCTCCAAGTGGGTGGGAAGAAGAGCTTCAGGGCAGAATGGGTGCAGGTGATCTTGTCCTAGTTCACTGGTGTTGGCCGAGTTCTGTGGAGCTCGGGCTTCTGTCTGGAGGCTGTTTTCTCTTCCTCTGCCTTTGAGGTTTTGCTCCTGGTTTCTGGCGGGCCGGCCGAGCTCTCTTCCGCAGGAGGAGCTCCATGCTATTTCCAGTCCCTCCTGTGCTCATTTCTCCCTGTGAATTCCCTGGAGTGGGAAGGCAGAGTACGGTCCTTTATTGTTTTGAAACCAAGTAACTGTGAATACCCTTCTCACTCTGCTGGGCCTTGAGACTGGGGATTTGGTGTGTGAGTTGTGGAAGGCCAGCTGCCGGGCCCTGGGAGAACTCTGGGGGGGGGGGTCTACCACTGGACCTTCACAGGCACTGAGCACTTGCTGAAGACCTACTGTGTGCCCAGCACCGTGCTGAGTCGTGGGTTGTGTCTTTTAAGAGGCTGTGGTTGGCTGAGGCTGTCCACCGTGTAACAGATATGCGACAGAGAGTGCTCTGCTTGTGGTGGAAACAGAGGGCCCTAGTGGGGCCGGAGGACAGTAGGAACAACAGCCTGTTCATTAAGCACTTACTGTGCGCCAGGCACAGTTCAAAGTGCTTTCATGACCGACTGAGTTTCATCCTCCCACCACAGTGAGGTGGGAACAGTTACCTTCACATTTTGCAGAGGAGGCAGCCTAGGAGGGTAAAGCTGCGCTGGGCCGTGGAGCTGACCTTGGAGCCCACGCTCTTCCCCCACTGACCCTGGGGTGTGCCCGACATCATCGTAGAAGCGAAACCTCCTGCACCTTGAAGGACGACGGGGAGTGCTCTGCCTGTGGAGGGAGAGGGCATTCTAGGCAGAGGAAGCCCCCATGCGCAGAGGTGCGGAGGCCTGAAATACCTCGCCCAGACATGGCTATGGTGGGCCCAGGGCGTGAAGACCTTTGAAGGCCCCACTAAGGAGTTTGAGCTTGACCCCGGTGTGGTCACCAGGGAGCCCTGAAGTTTTCCAAAAGGAAGCGACAGCCTCAGCCGCGTGTTCCGGGACAGTGTGCCCGCGTCTCCTTCTTCCTTCATTCCTGCAGGTAACTCCAAGGAGACTGGGCCTTTCCCTCCTTTGCTTTCCCTCTGGTCACTGGCATCCTTTTCGGTCCCTGCTGCCTTTCGCTTCTATTCTTCCAGCAGCTTCTGGTCCCGACAGCCCTGTGTGACTCAGGACAGGCCTCTGGAGCTCACTGCTGTAATGGTGGCTCTACCCTGGCCTCCGTGGCTGGCGGTAGGGTGGCCCCCTGAACTGGAACCGGGTTATTCCTGGCCCTCCCGGGTCTGGCAGGTCCTTGCTGACCTCTCACACTGTGGCTGTGGACAGGATGGGCCGCTCCTTTTCCCCCATCTTCCATCCTCCAGGCCCCCATGCTCATCAGTGCTATCAGCCTCCCTCCATGGCCGAAAGACTAGGGGTCTTCGCACAGGATGTCTGCTGAAGCACAGCTTTGGCTCTGGGAGCCCATGGGTGTAGGACGTGAGGGGAGGAATCAAGGAAACCTTCTGAATTGGGTGCCTGGGGAGAGGAGGCGGAGAATTCAGGAAGGGGACAAAAATGGTCACTGGGAGCATAGGAGAAAGAAGCACCCCTTTGGGCACCGGGGAGAGAGGGAGGTAAGCTGAGCCTTCTGGAGAAAGAATTGGGAGCTGCGGCTCTCTTATTAGCTCCGTCGCCTTGGACAAGTTGCTTACCAGGTTCTGATTCCCATTCTTAAAGAATAGCGGGAGATGATGCAACTTCCTTCATTTGTAAAAGAGGAGTAATAATAGTGCAGCCGTGATACGGCTGTGACGCTCTGATGTCTGCACGGAGCTCAGCACCGCATTTGGCTGTATGTGGTACGTGCTCAGTAAACACTGGCTTTTATTGTTACCTTACAGGCTGTTTAATTTATTCAAGAAAGAGGTGTTGCACGCCTGTATGCCAGTGCAGGGAGCTGAGTCCAGCTGGGGAGAGCCATTCCAGTTGTCATAGGTGCTCTGAGGGAACACTGAGGCATTCCCGCCTGGGCAGGCACTTCTCTGACCAGGTGACATTTACGCTGTCACCATGTATAAGGAAGCAGGTTCCAGGCAGAGGGAACAGCATGTGCAAAGCAAAGGTCTGAGTTCTTTGTCTGCAAAATTGTTTGGCATTGGGGCTCAGCATGTAGTAGGCCCTCAGTAAATGTTAATTGAATATGATCTTCTTGGCCTCAGAGAGGACAGGAAGGGGAAGAAGTAAAGTGTGAGGGGCCCTGGAGAGAAGATTTGGAAGGTCCCCCAGTTTCGGATTGTCTCCCATTTCCTGCCCATTTTGTCTACCTCTGCCGGGTGGCATGTGGTGTAGGTACCTTAATGCAGTGCAGCTAAGCTGCCAATGTTCTCTTCAGGGACTCGTGCTAGGCCCCTGCTTTGTCAAAGTCCTGGGAGGGGCGGTGCTGGAATTAGGCTGCGTTTGTTCACATTCCTGTTTGCTGCCGTTTTAGTGCATCTGAAACCCTGTGCTTGGGCAGAACTTAGAAGGATGACATGGGGCCTCTGTCTGGTTGGTTGTTTTTCCAGTCTTGGATTAATGGTGGCTCAGTGTCTGGCACGATGCCTTGCACAGTGTAGGTGCTGAAATCGCTTTGACTAACAAACCAACAGTTGGATGGGTTAGTATCATTGCCACACAGGATAAAGCTGGAATTATTCTTGAGAAGTGATAGGTGCGAACAGGATTATTTATTAGAACTGAGTTATATCAGGAGCTGACAGGTACATTAAACAGCCTTGGGTATGTTCAAGGACAGGCTCCGTCCAATGGTCTGGAGGTCTCAGGCCTGGGCTGAGAGGCAGGAAGCCCCACAGTCACCTCCTTTTCCTTCTCCTCTGGGGCGGAAACCAGAGAGGGAAGATCCCACCCAGAAAACTTTTGTTCCTAACCTACTAATCACTTCCAGTTCTACCATGTTTTTAAAAAGTCACACACAACAAAATGAGTATTTCATGGAGGGTTTCAGCCTGTGAAAAACAATGGGGTTCTCTGCTTTTGAAAATAGTACTTGTTGATTATAGTAAATTTGGAACCCAGAAAAGATTGGAGGATAAGAATAGAAATCACCCCAAATTTCTAATAACCAAGAAATAATCACTGTTGAAGAGTGGGCATATTTTCCTTCTAGGCATCATCCTGCATTAGCTCATTGTTCACGTAACACCGAATTGCTAGCGTTTACCCATGACATGAAAGTTAGCCGTAGATATGAAAGAATCAGAGAAGTTCTAAAACAGAGCCCCTTGGTGCTTTACTTCAAGGTCTGTAGGAAAGACGAGGTCTCCACCCTTTTTGCTGGATGCACCATGATGTGAGGAGCAGGTGGGGCACTGCACAGAGTCAGAGAACCTGGTGATGACCTTGGGCCAGTCACCTGCCCTCCAGTGGGGTTATTCATCCTCCTCTGCCCACCTCCTGGCTGTCGCAGGGCTCAGATGAGGTCCCAGGTTAGAAAACCTTGAAATCCACCCCGCCCACAAGAGGAGGGCCTGGTTTCTGTCTTGGAGGGAGAGCCGGTCTTCACCGTCAAGTGAAGATGGATAGAGAAGGGGTGCGTGTGTGTGTGTGTGTGTGTGTGTGTGTGTGTGTGTGTCTTATTTTCCAACCTGCAGTCTGTTTTGTGATCCCCCTGAAGACTTCAGTATCCTTGTTCGGGAGCCACGATCTGAGGACCGTGTAGCTTCAGGCCATGGGTGGTCCCAGGATGGCTGTCCCCAGCCCTCACCTCAACGAAGCGGGTGGAATGAGACCTCTGGAAGTTACTACATCTGCCGCCCTGAAAGTGATTTTCAGATAAGACAGCCTCCCCACCCTGGGAGAAGTGTGTGGAGTTTGGTGCCTTTATTTTTCTCCTGCTACAACCCCTGTGGGCAGCCTGCACCCAGGGAGGCCCCGTCCTGTTGGCAGGTGGCTGAACACCTCCACTCTGCTGGGTGGGGCTGTTTCCCAAAGCCCTCTGGGTTATCTCTTACAGGAAAGCTCTGGGGGGAAAAATAACTAACCCCACAGCTGCTGCTGCTGTAGCCACTGGCAGAGGCTCCTCGTCTCCATCTCTAGCAGCCGTGGTTTTCTGTCTGGAATGAACAGAGAACCTGGGATTCCATCAGCAGTCATTTCGGGTGCCTGCAGGCACAACGATAGGTGTTGGTGAACGGATGTGTGTGAGGAAATTAATATTAATTAATGTTAACATACTATTTAGTACTAATGTTACTTTTTTTTTCTTGTTTTTAATCTAGTTTTTTAAAATTTTTATTGGAGTATAATCGCTTTACAATGTTGTGTTAGTTTCTACTGTACAGCAAAGTGAATCAGCCATACGTATACATATATCCCCTCTTTTTTGGATTTCCTTCCCATTTAGGTCACCACAGAGCATTGAGTAGAGTTTCCTGTGCTATACAGTAGGTTCTCATTAGTTATCTATTTTATACATAGTATCAATAGTGTATATACGTCAATCCTAATCTCCCAATTCATCCCACTCCACCCCACCCCTTCCCCCTTGGTATCCATACATTTGTTCTCTACGTCTGTGTCTCTATTTCTGCTTTTTATTTATTTATTTTAAAATTTATTTATTTTTGGCTGTGTTGGGTCTTTGTTACTGCACATGGGCTTTCTCTAGTTGCGGCGAGCGGGGGCTACTCTTCCTTGCAGTACATGGGCTTCTCATTGTGGTGGCTTCTCTTGTCGTGGAGCCCGGGCTCTAGGCGCGTGGGCTCAGTAGTTGTGATGCATGGGCTCTAGAGCACAGGCTCAGAAGTTGTGGCCCACAGGCTTAGTTGCTCTGCGGCATGTGGGATCTTCCTGAACCAGGGGTTGAACCCGTGTTCCCTGCAATGGCAAACGGATTCTTAACCACTGTGCCACCAGGGAAGTCCTCTGCTTTGCAAGTAAGATTATCTGTACCAGTTTTTTCAGATTCCACGTATATGCATGAATATATGATATTTGTTTTTCTCTTTCTGACTTACTTCACTCTGTATGACAGTCTCTCCGTCCATCCACGTCTCTACAAATGACCCAATTTCGTTCCTTTTTATGGCTGAGTAAGATTCCATTGTATATGTACCACATCTTCTTTATCCATTCCTCTGTTGATGGACATTTAGGTTGCTTCCATGTCCTGGCTATTGTAAATAGTGCTGCAGTGAACATCGGGGTGCATATGTCGTTTTGAATTATGGTTTTCTCAGGGTATATGCCCAGTAGTGGGATTGCTGGGTCACATGTTAGTTCTATTTTTAGGTTTTTAAGGAACCTCTGTACTGTTCTCCATAGAGGCTGTATCAGTTTACATTCCCACCAACGATGTATGAGGGTTCCCTTTTCTCCACACTCTCTCCAGCATTTATTGTTTGTAGATTTTGTGATGTTGGCCATTCTGACCGGTGTGACGTGATATCTCATTGTAGTTTTGATTTGCATTTCTCTAATAATTAGTGATGTTGAGCATTTTTTCATGTGTTTGTTGGCCATCTGTATGTCTTCTTTAGAGAAATGTCTATGTCTTTTGCCCATTTTTTGATTGGGTTGTTTGGTTTTTTTTGGTATTGAGCTGCATGAGCCGTTTGTATATTTTGGAGATTAATCCTTTGTCAGTTGCTTCGTTTGCAAATATTTTCTCCCACCCTGAGGGTTGTCTTTTCATCTTGTTTATGGTTTCTTTTGGTGTGCAGAAGCTTTTAAGTTTCATTAGGTCCCATCTGTTTGTTTTTGTTCTCATTACTCTAGGAGGCGGGTCAAAAAAGATCTTGCTGCTCTTAGTACTAATATTACTAATCCTCACTCGGATTGGTGTAGGGCTTTGCAGTTTGCAAATTGCTTTTCACATATATCATCTCATCTAATCCTCCCAATGGCCCTGGCCCCTTGGAATTATTGTGCCTACTTTGCAGACGGATAGATTGAGGCTCAGAGGGGTGAATTTGCCTAAGATCCTGTGGAAGGAAGCACCCAAGTTTTTGATTTCGAACCCTGTGTGCCCTTGCTCCTCTGAGTGATCCCTTCAGCACAGCCGTGGCCCCCAGAGAGCCTGCATTCCCACTGGGAAGGCCAGCAGGTGGAACTGCTGCTTAGACTTGGAAAGAGCGTTCATAGAGGATCCGGTCAAAGCTGTGGGGGCCCCAGGAGACAGCAGTCTGCTCTGCCTGCCGGTGGGCGGGGGGCCCAGGCTCCCTGGGGGAAGGGCAGTTGAGCTGGGGGCTCTGATGGACAGTGGAGGTGGGCAGGTGGAGAAGCAGGGGAGGGCTTTCCAGGTAGCAGGACCACCTGGAGCACAGGTACAGGCAGGTGAGCAGAGGAGTGGAGGGAGGGAGCTCTCCCAGAGCAGTTGGCGTCAAGGCCTCGCCTCCCGGAAGAGAAATACATCTCTACATGTTTGTCAGTAGGTTTTAAACAAATAGGGCGTGTGAAAATCTAGATTTAGCAAAACAGTACATACTTGCTTTACAAAGAAAGCTTGATGCCCTGGGCAGTGGTTAGAAAAATGTTAATGGCGATATAACCTCGGTGCATTTAAGTATGATTCGATTTACAGGCGTTCCTGGCTGTCCAGTCTGTTGGAGCAGAGCACGGGCTGGGAAACGGGAAGGTCGGCGAGGGTTCTGCCTCTCAAATGCTGGCTTTGCTTTGCCAAGAGGCGTGTCCCGCTTGGTTGGGGGCGGAAGACCACTTCTTCCATTTGCAGTTCTCAGTAGTTGAGCCAGACTCGTGAGGGTGGGAGGAAGCCCTGCCCTGCCCGCTGCGTTTACCCAGCTATCCTCACTCACAGGGAGGACACTAGGTATCCAGAGGCCCTCCTCCATCCTCTGCCAGCCATGCTTGATGAGTGAGGTTTAGGTGGCCGTGGCTGTTACCTAACAGGTCCGTGATGGACACAGCAGTAAATGTCGTGGAGCCTGAGTGTGTCTCGCACGGCTGTGGTGTCCCTACAGCTCACGCACGGGATGTGGCCAGAGGTGCTTGCCACTCGTTCAGGATAGCTAGACTGGAAGCACCCTGCCGTCTCGGGCTCTGCGCTCCCACCTGTCCCCTCCAGACCTGCTTCTGGTGCACGCTCCGTGGCCTGCCTGCTCTTCCCATGGCGCCTTTGCCCAGGGAGACCAATTAGGGCCGGGTGTCGTGGTGACTCCAGTCATCTCCCACACTTGCCCCTGTCCTGGGACCAGGGCACCAGAGCCTGTCCGTTCTGGGAACGGCCGAGGGGCTGAGCGGGTCTGGCCCTTCACTCACAGGTGAGGAAATGCGAGTCCATGGACCAGGACGCTGGGCGAGTTGGGGCTGATTTGGGTCCAGAGCCATCTTCCGACCTAGTGCTCTCTCTGTGTCTACTGTGTCTTCATCTGGGCATCCTTGGAACTACATGTTGTCAGTATTTTCCCCAATAATTAGGCTTATTTTTTGGATGAGCAATTAAGATGTATCCTGCCTCTCTAGCAACATTTTCAAAATTACAGATCCTTGAAGGCTTTCACCCAGCAGTTGCACTTCTAGGAATTTATCCTACAGATGAGTTACCACGTGTGCAAGGTTAGTCATGGCTGCCTCATTTTTAATAGCAAAAGGTTGGAAGCAACCTGAAAGTCCATCAGCAGGGGCCAGGGACAAATTATGGTCCATCCAAACCATGGACTACTGTGCAGCCATAAAAAATAAGATGGAGACTCCATGCACGGGTACAGGACAGTCACCAAGATAGATTGCTGTGAAGGCAGCGGGTACAGGATGTATGTCTGGTGTGCTTCCATCTGCGTGAAAGTGAAGGGAAATAGAAAGTGCATTTGCTTATGTATGTGCTCAGGGTCTCTGGGGACTCACACGAAGTTGGTGACTGCAGTGCCTCTGGGATGGTGGCTGGTGCCGGGAGACTGTTCACTGGAGACCCTTTGTACGCTTTGAGTGCCAATTCGTGTGAATATGTGACTTTTTCAAAAAGTTAAACCGAGTACAATTAAATAAACAAGAACCATAAGAAATGTATCCTCACCCTCTTGCCCAGTGCAGGAAGGTCAAGGCTACCCCCTCAAGGACCAGCCATCCTCATTCAGGCCCCTGACCATCAGCTAATCAAGAATGCAAGCTTGGGTGTCAGGAAGGGGACCAGGAAATCTGACCCGTGGCCCCAGCCCTGGAGAAATGTAACCACCTCCCTGTTGTCTGGCTTGTCATTTAAATCCCTGCTCTGATATGCTTATTTCCCCTGAAACCTTCAGGGGCTTCCCCACTGACACATAAATAAAGACCCTGTCCCAGGCCCTGTTTACTGGGTCCCCTGTTGTTGGGCCACACTTGACTGGTCGCTGTTTTCTCCACGTGCCTCCTCGCCTTCCCGCCTCTGTGCCTTTGCTCATCCTGTTCCCTCTGCCTGCTTGCCTTTCCCTCTCTAGCAGTCTCCACATACCCAAATCCTCTCTGCCTCTCAAGGCCCAGCTCAGACCTCCCCTGCTTCTTTATCTGTTCCTCTCCATTGGCACTTAAGCCTTTTACATTGTGTCCTAGGTGTCTTGATTCCCCACTGGGCTGTGGGCTCCTTTAGGGCAAAGTCCACATCACAGCCCCTGTTTTGTTAGATGTTTGCCGAGTGGGTGAATGGTGGCTGCTCTCTTCATGGTGGGATTGGGAGCCATGGGGGGCGGGGCCCGTTTCACATCTGTGAACTGTGGTGCCTGGCACAGGGCAGGCCCCCCCCTGCAACAGGAATAACAAGTCTTATGCCCCAGTGCTTTGTGTACATTCTTTCCCTCATCCTCACAAGGACCCATGAAGTGCTGTGGTTCAACTGTGGTTCCCCCGTAGCATGAAGAAGCAGAGTGAACATCTCGTCCAGGTCACACAGTTAGAAATAAGATTTGGACACAGGTCTGGCTGCCTCCAAAATGCCTGCATTTGATCAGCTTATTCTACCACTTCCCCTGACTCATGAGTAATACTGATCCCTTGGCCCACTCTTATTAACTGCCCCACTGGCCACGGGCAATCTTATATTGTTATTTGAGTGTATTTTCTTCCCCACTGGACTGTAAGCTCTTAAGCAGTTAGTCTTGCTGGAGATACCCTTTGGACTTAGCACATAGAAGGTGCTTGAAAGTGTATGTTTATTAACCTACTCCAATAAAATATACAACTAGATGTACAGTGCGATGGATTTTTACCTCTGTAAATACCCGTGTAAACCGCTGTCCAGATCAAGCTGTGGAACATTCCCAGCCTCTCCCTGGGGGCTCCCTGGAGCCTCCTCCATCCAGGTCATGAACCTCTGAGGTAACCACTATTCACACCTCATCACTACTGACTGTTTTTGACCTTTTTGCAAATAGAGTCTCATACGGGAAAACCTGTAGTGAGAGTCACCCAGGTTGTGTAGAGCAGTCCTTGCTCACTGTGCCACGGAAGTTCACACTGTTTAAATATACAGTTGACCCTTGAACAGCATGGCTTTGAACTGTGTGGGTCCACTTATACATGGCTTATTTTTCAATAAATACGTACTGTGCTACATGATCCACGGTTGGTTGAATCCGAGGATGTGGAACCGTGGATACAAAGGGCTGACTATAAGTTATATGTGGATTTTTGAGGGTCGGCGCCCCTGACCCATTGTTGTTCAAGGTTCAGCCATCACTATTCATTCTGAGGATAGGCATTTGGGTTGTGTCCAGGCTTTTTCTGTTATAAACAGGCCTGCAGTGAAGTTTCTTGTTCTTGTCTGTGTGGCACACATGGACTCCTGTGGGCTGTGCACCTGGGGTGGAACGCTGACTTGCCTGACTCAGTACACGTTGGCATGGATGAAGTTCAGGCTAGGATTTCTCACCGGGCTGGAGCGGCTGCTTTTTTTGAGTTTTATTTTATTTATTTATTTATACAGCAGGTTCTTATTAGTTATCCATTTTATACGCATCAGTGTATACATGTCAGTCCCAATCTCCCAGCTCATCCCACCACCCCCACCACCCCGCCACTTCCCCCCTTGGTGTCCATATGTTTGTTCTCTACGTCTGTGTCTCTATTTCTGCCCTTGGAGCTGGGCTTCTTGTCAAAGGGGTCCCAGGGGTCAGGGCAGGTTCAGGGATCTCAGTTTAGACAGCCTGCACCCAAGGGCTAGCGGGACTGTTGAGGGTTCCACATCCAAAGGGGACCCGTTTGCTTAGGGCTGGGTGGGGTTTAGCTGGATGAAAAGGTGGTCTCATTAGAGGGACACAGAGTCTAGCTAGAGAGACCGAGCACTGGCCCATCCGTTCTCAGTTTGAGAGAAAACCGTAAAGATCAAAATTTGGCCTGGTATGTGTTGAAAAAAAAAAAAAAAAGACTTAATTACAAGGCTGAATTAAGTAAGTGTTTGCTGAAGGATTTTGGATTACTTTGTTGTTCTCTTTTATTTCTGCACCTACCCCCTGCCCCCAACACCATGTGAAGGAGAGATACATGATTGGATGGTTTTTCTTTCCTGTTGAGAGATTCGTGGGAACTTGACCCCAGGAGAACAGGAACAGATGTGGAACCACTAGCGTGGCCTCAGCTTGTCCGTGTTGATCAAAGGGGCGTGGAACTGAGAGATGGGACCCTGCCCCCTCGTGAGGGCATGTGATCCTTTTTCCAAAGGCTAACCAGGCAGCACCGCCCAGCCCTTGGCTGCGCTTTCCCTCTAATCTCTGGAGAAGGGCCAGGCTGTGGGTTGCTGACCTGCTCTAATGTGGGTCAGCCTCCCCCAAAAGATAGCCACCCAGAAGTCCACAGAACAAACAGCCCCCAGAGACCGGAGGGCCCGTCATCCCCAGGCAACTGAACTGAGAGCAGTGGCCAGTTCAGATTAACCGTGCTCAGGTCAAGTGCTGCCTAGTGAGCTCCGCGAAGGTGGAGATTCCTCCGTGTATCTTAAATAAAAGAACCGAAACCCCTCCCAGGCTGCGTTCGTATTCCGTATTCTGGAGATGTGCGTGCGAGCGTGTTGCCAGCCCAGCTTGGCCCGTGGGTGTGTAGCAACTGCCCGAGCGAGCACTTCATGGGTGCAGCTCAAGAGGCTTTGGATCTGAAACTGATGAATGAAACTATGACCTCAGAAGATTTAAAAAAAGAGCCAACTACCAGAGACAGGACTGGCCCGGGTCTCAGAGGCCGTTGGGAGTGTGCTCTCTCGGCCTGGCTGAAGGATGCAATGATTGAAACGGGAGTGAATCATCACAGGTAACGTCGTACGGTGCCGGGCCCTGTTCGCAGTGCTTTCCTTATAGTGACTTGTTTCGGTGCCGGGCCCTGTTCGCAGTGCTTTCCTTATAGTGACTTGTTTCGGTGCCGGGCCCTGTTCGCAGTGCTTTCCTTATAGTGACTTGTTTCGGTGCCGGGTCCTGTTCGCAGTGCTTCCTTATAGTGACTTGTTTCTTCCCTACAGCTCCCTCGGAGCTAAGTGTGGCTGCAGCCCATTGTACCGCTGAGGAAGCTGCAGCAGGGAGAGGTTGTATAACTTGCCTGCAGACGCAGAGCGAGTAAGTGACGGAGCTGGAAGTCAAGTCCAGGTGTCTGACTCCAGAGCCCACGGCTCTTCAACAGCCCTTGGATATCTGGGCCCCTGACAGGACGGCACGGGCAGCGTGAGGAGCCGTTTACCAGGATTCTGTGGACTTTAGCCCTCCAGGCCTCTGTTTCCTCATCTGTAAACTGGGTGTATTAGTTTCCTACTGCTGCTGGTAACAAACTGCCGGAAACTTAGTGACTTAAAATGCAAACTTATTATCTTCTGGTTTTGAGGCCAGAAGTCTAAAATGTATTTCACGGGGCTAAAACCAAGGCGCTGGCAGGGCCGTGTTCCTTCCGGAGGCTCAAGGGGAGAATCTGTTGCCTTGCCTTTTCCAGCTTCTAGAGGCCACATGCATTCTTTGGCTCTCAGGGCCCTTCCTCCAGCTTCAGAGCCTCTCTTTCCCACTCCTGTAAGAACCCTTGTGATAATATCTGGCCTACTCAGATAATCTGGGATAATCTCTTTATCTCAAGATCCTTTACTTAATCACACCTGCAAGGTCCCTTTGGCCATTTAAGGTAAAATATTCACAGGTTCAGGGGTTTAGGATGTGCACATCTTCGGGAGGCCATTATTCAGCCTTCCAGGCAGGAAATCCGTGGGAGACACGAAACAGCAAGGTGTCTCCCAAGCATGAAGCGAAATGGTCAAATAAGATCTGGGTGAGATGGTGAGATTCTCCGAAATACCTAAATTCCAAGGCAGGTGTCTGAGTCTAGTGACTACACAGAGCTCTGTAGCTTTTCTGGAAAAGGTGGGTGTCTTCAGAAAGGGAGTCAGCCAGAGACATCCTTCCCAGAGAAAGACGGGGTGGGGCTTGTGTTAGGGGACGTGAGCGTTTGCATCACTCCGAGTTGTTTGCTAAGGCGTGGCTTGGTTCATCAGGCCTCGCCAGGGCCTGGTTGAATATTACTCGAGACCCCTCACTTCCCTGTACTCCGATCCTGTTCTCTCAAGTGCCCTTCTGGCAGCTAATAGGAGGTGGACAGGACATTCATGAACTGGCACTCCTCCCTTTTCTTGGGAGCTGGGTCTGCCCGACCCTGTTCCCTCGATCCCCTGAAGCTTGGCTTTCTGCACCCACAAGGTGCACTCTGTCCAACCTTGCGGCTTGGTGCTCCCCAAGGCCCTCTCCGGGGACCTTGATACCCCTGCCAGGATGTTCTGACTGCAATAAGACCTACTCCACACGGCTGTCAGGAGTGCTTTGTCAACTGTAGAGTGCCACAGGCCTGCTCTGGGTACACCCCTGGCCGAGTGTCTGTCAACATATCCCCAAAGCAGTCATTCAGCAAGTACTTTTTCATCACAGTACTTGGTCCCTGCCCTCATGGAGCCCCACTCACAGGATGTTAAGGGAACAAATCTAATCACAATCATGGTGAAGACCAGGGAAGACATGCCACGTGCAAACTGTAATAGGCCGTAGAAGGGGATAGCTACAAAGGCAGGTGGGAATAAAGATCTGGGGGTGTGAGGGGGGAGCAGGATAACATGCCATTCCCGGGACTTGGTACAAGGATGGTGGAGGGTGTCAAGGAGTTTTAGAGTTGGAAGGAACTGCAAAGCCCAAACATTCATTCGGTTGCCCTCTTATCCAGCCAAAGCCTGTTGAGTGCTAACCATATCCAGGCCCTGACATAGGTGCCGGGGATCAGAGCTACACATAAGACATGACCTCTGACCTCCAGAAGCTTGCAGGCTGGTTGGGGAGAAGACAGGGATGAGCGATCACCCTTCAGAGGTTCCTTGATCAGTGTTCCTGCCAGGAGACTTCTAGCCCTGTTTGATTGGGAGCTTCCTTATTCTGGCGGAACATTGCTAGATTGCGCCAGCTGGTAAAAATGTGTCTACCTTGGCAGGTTCTCACCTTCCTGTTGCTCGCACCAGGTGGACTGGGCTGTGTCCTGATGGAGGCACATAGAACAAGTTCTTTGCCCTCATTGGTGTGGCTCTCCACGATGGAAGATGTGTGTGAGATGGTGTGACTCAGCCTCCATCCTTTGCCCTCACCCAGCCCATCCCTCCCTCCAGCCAAATGTCCAGGTCCTTAGCTGAGCTCTGGATGGTGGGGAGGGGACCAAGTGACGGAGAGCCAGCAGCGTGCAGCACGTGGCTTAATGCCGGACATTCATCAGTCTCTGATTGATTCTTCTCTTCCAGGTCCCTGCTGTGTGTCTGGCACTGTGCCAGGCCTACAGAGAGATGACTCAGGTGTGGGGAGACGGGAACACTGTCAGAACAAACCTCATGGAGCGAGCACGGTGCGGCTGGGCGGGAGTGAGTGGGCCGGCCCTCGGTGAGGCCGTGACGTTGAGGATGACCTGTGAGTGAAAGTTGTCACCCGCCACGAGGACCAGGGCAGAGGGGAGGGTGCGTTGGCACAGGGGCCAGAGCTACGTGTGGAGGGACCCGGTATTGCCAGCACTTAGGGAGGGAGGCTGGGACCCAGCTGGCAGGACCCTGGGCTCTGCAGAGGAGTCAGGACTGCATCCCACCTTCAGAGCCTCACATGTTCTCAAAGGATTTCAGGTCAGGAGGCGGGATGGGGTCATGTTTGAAAATAAGTGAAAAAATAAACCACACTGGATTCCTGCTTCCTTGAGCATCAACCTCCCTGGAGCTCTGGAGGATGGTCCACGCCCAAGTCCCTTCTCCACCTTTCTGGAATCCAGAGCACTCGAAATCCCAGAGGTTCTTCCTAAGTCTGCAGCAAGCTAATTTCGTGGCAAAAATCTGACCTGAATTGATGCGAGACTAATTAGGGTCTTTAAAAATATCTCACCTTTCTCTGTGGAAGTACTGTGTGTTTGATTTTGAGGTGCCGCCCAGACCCCTCTGGGGGTGTTACTGCCTAAGCACCACATACAGCACCGTAATCCTTCCTAAAGTCTGAAAAGCTCTGAATTCTAAACTCATTTGGCCCAAGGGTCCTGGTTATAGCACGATGCACCCAGGAAACAAATTCGGAGACATCCAGTCCCGGCAGGGTGGTGGCGCCAAGATTCCAGCTCAGTTTCCCCGACTCAGAGCCTAGGATTGCAAGGGAGGCGGGTGAGTGAGGGCCTGGGTGTGGAGCCACCTTGCCAGTAGGTGGGCCACTGGGAGAGAAAGGCAGGACCGGGCCTTGACTGGGCTTTTGGTCTGATTCAGCCTGGGTCTGAGGGCGGCGGGAGGGCAGAGGCAGAAACATTGCAGAGAAAGTTAAGAGAAATGTCATCGACTGGCTTTTCCCACTGCTTACAGCACCACTCTTTAGACCTTCTCTACCCACACATCCCTATCAGTAGAAGAACTTTGGGGGCATGCACCCCCAATATATGGATAGTGATGAAGTTATTCTATACTTGTATTACGTTAGTTATACTTTGTATATCATAAAACCTACACCAAAAACAGAAATCAAAGGATGAGTTAAAGATGTAATAATTTTTAAAAATTAAAAAAAAAAAAAGTTTTGTTGGTGGTACAAAAACCTTTTGAGTTCATGTACTTATTTTTGGAAACTGTCCTCTGATGCTCTGGGAAAGAGCCGTTTGTTTAGATACTTGGTTTTAATGGCCGCCGTCCCTGAAAAAGATCCCTGCCCAGGACATGTAGCTGCACACAGAGGAAATGCATCATTGGCTTTTTTTCTAAATCGGGTTACTCATTTTTCCATCCCATCCACTGTGTACGCAGAGGATTTGTTGAAATTTGGCTAGTACATTTCCATCGTCCCTGATGCCAATCAGATGTTCTTGTGAACTAAATGGAAGGTATTTTAAAGTTCTTAACACATGAGTCCAAAACCCACTCAAATGCTTTGGAAATTTTTAAACAGATTAGAAAATTCTGTTACGTAGGCTTTTAGGAGCTCAGATATGAGCGTTTTTTGTAAGTTACAGACATACTGTTTTTGGTGATAAAATCCTACAACAGGAGAAGCATTTTCACATATACTTTTCCAGAAAGCTCTGCCCTAACTGAGGTTTCTTTCGAAGAGCAGTTCCTTTCTCATTCATTGTGATAACATGCCTTTCCTGTGAAGGGACATATTAAATATGCCTTAAGATGTTTTTGAAACATCCCTGGGAAGCATCTTTCTGATAACCAGTGGTCATAGGAAAAAATGGGGAATTGGAACTTTTTTTTTTTTTTGGTAAAAGAAAGATGTGTTGGGCTTTCCTGGTGGCGCAGTGGTTGAGAGTCCGCCTGCCGATGCAGGGGACACGGGTTCGTGCCCCGGTCCGGGAAGATCCCACGTGCCACGGAGCGGCTGGGCCCGTGAGCCATGGCCGCTGAGCCTGCGCGTCCGGAGCCTGTGCTCTGCAACGGGAGAGGCCGCGGCAGTGAGAGGCCTGCGTACTGCAAAAAAAAAAAAAAAAAAAAAAGATGTGTTGAGCTCCATTGTTAGGTTTGACAAATCTTTCTGATTGCATTTCTACAAGATAACCAGTAAATCTCTGATACAATTTCCTGAGTGACTGCCCATCTCTTTACAAATTTGGTGGAAAATTTTACTGTTCTACAGTCTAAAGCTTTTTATTATGGAAAATTTCTAACACAAGTAGAGTGCATAGTATTGATAGAATGCATTTCTACCCGTCAGTCACTCAGCTGCAACAGTTAGCAACATCTGGCAATCTTGTTGCATCTGTCCCTCTCCCCCTTTTCAAAGAGCAAAAGCCCAGATGTCATGTTCTTTTTTGCCCTTAAGTAGTTCATTGTACATCTCTTCTTAATAAGAACACTTTAAAAACTTTTAAATTTTGAAATAATTATAGGCTCACAGGAAGTGGCAAAAATAGTATGTAGAGTCCCATGTACCTTTTTTCCCCCCAATGGTGACATCTCAAATTACTGTAGGACAGTATCAAAACCAGGACATGGACATTAGTACCGTACTGTTAACTAGACGAGAGACCTTATTCAGTTTTCACTGTTCTTATGTGTGTGTAGTTCTATGCAGTTTTGTCTCCTGTAGACCCCTGTAGCCACCACCACTATCAAGATACAAAGTATCTCACCGCCTGGAGGGAACTCCCTGTGTTACCCTCTGGGTGCCTGTGCACCCACTTTGCTTGCTGCCTCCGCCAACCACTAATCTGTTCTCCATCTTTATAGACCTGTCATCTTGAGAATGTTATATAAACGGAATCGGGCAGTATGTGATCTTTTGAGATTGGCTATTTTCACTAAACATAGTGTCCTGAGATCTGTTTGGACTGTTGCCTGTGTCAATAGTTTGTTCCTTTTTGTTGCTGGGTAGTATTCCATGGTCTGGATAGAGCAGAGTTTAACCTTTCACCCGTTGAAGGACGTTTGGACTGTTTCCATGTTTTGAGGATTACAAACACAGCTGCTGTGAACATTTGTGTATACGTTTTTGGGTGAATGTACAATCATATCTCTAGGATAAATGTCTAAAAGTGATTACTGGGTTGTATGGTAGGTGCATGTTAGTTTTACAAGAAACTGCTGAACTCTCTTCCAGAGCCACTCAGCCATTTTATACTCCCACCAGGAACGTATGTGAGAGCCAGTTTCTCTGCATCCTCACCAGCATTTGATGTCACTATTTCGTATTTATATGTGGGTAGTGATATCTCATTGTGGTTTTAGTTTGCATTTCCCTAATTGCTAACGTTGAACAGCTATTTATGTGTTGGCCACGATCCTTCTTGAGTGAAATGTCTGTTCGTGTCTTTTGCGCATTTTCTGATTGGATTGTTTGGGGTTTTTTTGGTTTTTTTTTTTTTTTTACTGTTGAGCTTTGAGCATTCTTCCTATACTCTGTATTCTAGGTGCTGGTGTGTTGGGTATGTGGCTGGAAGATATTTTCTTCCACTGTGTGGCTTGTCTTTTCATCCTCTTCACAGAGCCACAGCATGAAAGTTGTTACTTTTAGTGAAGTCCAGTCAATTTTTCCTTTTACAGGGTCATGCTTTTGGTGTCAAGTCTAAGAACACTTCGCCTAGCCCTAGGTTTCAAAGATTTTCTCCTGTGTCTTCTAAAAGTTCTGTAGTCTTACACTTTACATTTAAATCCATGATGCGTTTTGAATTAATTTTTGTATATGGTATAGGGTTTAGGTTAAGGTTCTTTTTCTTTTTTGCTTCTGGATATCCAATTGTTCCTGCACTATTTATTAAAAAGATTATTCTTCCTCCATTGATAAGGACTTTTATTTTTACATACCCACCATGCACCTAACAAAATCGTCAAGAATTCCTGTGTGCTGTGTATTTCAAAGAGGTCTTCTTTTAATCATTGGTTTGTTCGCATCAGGACCCAACAAGGTCTAGTAGACATTGCATTTAGTTGTAATGTCTCCTTGGCTTTGTTCTATAACAGCCCCTCAGCCACCTTTGTTTATAAGCCCCTAATTCCTGGGAGAAACCAGGTCATTTGTTCCATAGACCGTCCCATGGTCTGGCTTTGGCTGCTACTTCCTGGTGGTATCATTTGTTTTGCTACCCTCTGTATTTCCTGGATACTGGTGGTTAGTTCTAGCGACTTGTTTTGATTCCAGTTCACTTTTGGGATGAGGTCCTTCCTAGGTGGTGCTGTGTGCTGCCTGTGCACCTCACTAGGGGGCTCAACACTTCTGGCTGCCCCTCTTTAGTGATGTTGACCTTGACTGTGGGTTTGGAGGGTGCTGCCTGTTCCATCCCTTATCAAGTTCCCCATCAGCCTCTCACTTAGTGGCTTCATCACCCACTGATGGTCTGTATCTATGCCCATTATTTGTGTTAGGAGTTGCAAAATGGTCATTTTTTTGGTCGCGTTCTGTCTCCATTTACTAATGGGCTTGTGTAAAGCGGAAAACTCCCCCGACAATGACGTCGTTACCCTCAAATATTATAGATGAAGCAGCTGAAGCTCTGAGAGATGAAGTCAAGCCAGCAGGCGGTGGAGTCCGGCAGGAACCCGGCTTGGTGACTTCACAGCTGGAGCTCCGTTTCACTCCATAGAGACTCTGCCCCAAAGTCCCTGCCCCTTCAAAGCCTGCCCCACCCCTCTCCCCAGCCTTGGCCAAGTTGGTGCTTCCTCGGGGCTCCCTGGGTGCTCGGCACTCACCCTTGTGCAGTGCGGTGGGGTAAGTAAGGCCTCTGGGTACCCCTGTTGCATCGAGCAGGCGTGTAGAGGAGCCGTGAGTCCTTGAGGCTGAGGCCGGGTCTTCCATGGCCAGCACAGCACCCAGAGGCCTCCGGCTGTGTTTGTTGGAAAGATGACTCCAGTGTGTCCCCTCAGGCTTTCTGCCTGACCCTGGCAGAATTTTAACGTTCAGTCGATTAAGAAAATACAGGGGACCTGCCAGAGCATCTGGGGTTCTGAGCTGCATCCGTGTATCCCCCCCTCTGGCATGTGTGTGCCGCGTTGAAGAAAGGCAGCCGGGGGGGTGGGGGAGGCTTTTCCCCGGGGAGCAAACTCCCACTTCTCCCAGGTCCGGGGCTCCACCGGGCCAGTGTCCTGCTCACCTGTGGGACCCAGGCAGGCAGAGGTCCTTTCCAGGTAGGTGCCCATCCCGAGTGTGAAAGGATGGGACCCCAGTGTACATCCTCTGCCACCAGCACCCACGTCTGTGAAGTTTGCGGGGTCTAGTGCCGTGAGCTGCCTGGGGTCCTGGTAACAGGGTGAGCTCTGGGAGGCAGCCTGCCAGGAGCTGCCTTCACCTGCCTCTCTGGGTGCCGGGGACCCTGCGTCTGTAAGTCAGAGCATTGTCTGAAGTATTTTGGGGGGTTATTATGAAAACCCTCAAGTCATTTGGTGCTACCCCGGGAAGCTGTAAAACCCAGTTTCACATCATTTTTCTCATCTCTAAGATGTAGATAGTGTTACTTACTTCAGAATTGCTGTGAGAGAAAGCATGAGATCATGTTGGGGAAAATGGTTTGCAAACAGCGAGGGCGGCCCGAGAGTGAAGTAAATGGTTTGTATATCACAGGGCCCCCGGTACGAAACGTGGCCAGCGTGGGTCGGGCCGCCGGAGTGCTCGCCCAGGTTGTGGCTTCCCCTCCTGGGAAGTACCTCCCTCCCCTTCCTGCAAGAAGAAGTCAGGGCCCTGGTGAGACGGCCATGACCCCTGTCCTGGAAGGGGGCTCTGGAGCCCGAGGGCAGCTCATCCACGGCCTGGGTTGGTAGACAGTAGGCACCTAAAACGTGTTATAGGACCTGGGTTTAAGTCCAGCGTCTAATTTGGGGGCAAGTCACCTGCCCTCTCTTGAGTGGACTTCTTGGGAACCAGATGACCTATATAAGGAGGGCACTTGAGTGTGAGGAAGCAGAGTCCTAGCAAGAAACAGGGCGGAGCCTTCATCAGCTCCCACAAGCTACATAGATGCCCTGGAGGGTTACCTGTGGTGCAGGTTAGGGTGGGGTCAGAGCTCAGCCATCTCCCCTCTGGGGAGTCTGTACAGGGCCTTCTCAACGCTGCCGTTAGTAGAGGACAAAACAGCCTTCGACACACCCGGCCCTTGCTCAGAAGGAGAAGATTGGGGAGTATTTGTACTTCCTGAAGCCCCCCCTCCCATTTCCTTGTGTTTGTTCATTTAATTTGGGATGACAGACAAAGACGATGATTTACAACCCAAATCTTCTTTTTCTGGAAATATTTCTGGCACTGCTTTTCAGTTTTGCAACCATACTTACAGGAGCTATTCTTAGACTTGTCACTGTGTCTCTTTTTCAAAGCACCACCAGTCTTTATATAGGCACCTTCTCCAGTTTTGAGTTTCTTTATATAGATGACGTCTCCAGTTTTGAGTTTTTAATCTAGATTCTTCTCTTGGTTGGTGTGTTAGAGATCATTTATTTTTATAGGAAAATAGCAATATAGAGGGCTCTCCTGGGGTAATAACTTACAGCTAAGAGCAGACATGGCTCAGATGGGGGCAGAAGGGTGGGGAGATGGTGGGCAAAGAACCTCTTCTTCATTGCGGGGTCATGGTGCACCCCAGAAAGGCCCAGGGAAACCTCCCGTTGGTGTCAGAATGTTTTGGCTGAGAATATCAGCTCAGACTGGGAAGGCACTGGGAGAGGTCATCTGGGCTGACCTCAGGGTTCAGGCTGAGATGGTTGGGTTTGGGGGTTTGGCCATTTTCTGGGTCAGGCAGTGGGGACCCTCTGGGCCCAGTGAGCCCGTGCAGACACACGGCTGGTTGGGGTGGAGCTGAGACATGAGCCCCGGCCAGGACTCTTTCAACTCTCACCTTTGCATCTGTTTGCATCAGTGGTTGGTTGGTCCCCTGGTCCATTGCAGGTTAGTCTTCCAGGGCCTCTGTTGCCAGGAGGCTCCGTGGCCCCAGGACGGCGTGCCTAACCTGTCAACAGGTGGCAGCACTGAAAGGCACTTCCGTCAGGTCCGTGGGTCTCGGAAGCTCGCGGATGCAGGAGTGGCCGGCCCTCCCAAGAGCAGTTCCGGGTGGTTCTGACAGAATGGCTTTGCTCTTTGAGAGCGGTTCTAGCCCCTGGCCAGCATTGGTCCCTGTTTGTAAACTTGCCAGGAGATCCCTAACAACAGCTCTTCCCGTAATATCTGGGTTACCATCCAGCGTGAAACCATTAACTTGTTGCCACCAGGAAGTGCGGGGCTGACATGACAGCCCACCTGGGGTAACTGCCTGGGACCCTGGAGTGCCATCCTGTGTCCCGCCCACTCGCATCTCTCCCACCCAGAATCTTCCTTTAGGCCAGCTTCCTCAACTCTGTTCTTTGCTTCTCTCTGAAGTACCTCAAATTCCTTTTGGAATAAGTTGTGAAAATCAATAGATAATAAAATAAATGTTACAAGTGGCCTTGGTGCTCAGCTCGGTGCTGGGGATTTAAAGATGGAAAAGTGGTCTTGCCTCAAAGAGTAGGCAGACTTAGGAGGATAAATGCGAGCAAATGACAGAACTGCGTGTTACGTAGAACAACAGAGGCGGGTGAAATGCGTGGAAGTACCTGACTGGGGAAGGTGAACAGGACAGGCTTTTAGGAAGAGTGATACATGAGCTAAATTAAAAGGTGAGCAGTTTGTTGGTGGGGAAGGGCCGCAAAGTCTCCAGAACGGCACAGCTGGTTGGTGAGGAGTGGATGTTAGCCATTAGGGAAACTGGGGAGAAATGGCAAAGAAAAGACACATACCCGTAGAGGGGATGCCTCAGTGCTAAAGTGATCTTGCTAGACCCGGAGGTGTAAAGATGGGCGGAGCCAGCAGGTAATTACTGAGCGCCTGCCGTGTGCCCACCCTGTTCCAAGTGCCAGAGATGCGGCCATGAGCGGAGCGGGGCCCCTGCCCTCAGGGAGCTTGTGTCTGCTGCAGGGGGTGGTTAACGCACACGTGCGTAAGGTACAGTTTGTCAGATGGAGTCGGATGGTAGTGAGTGCTTTGGAGAGAAATCGAGCAAAGCAAAGTGGTCAGGAGCGCCTGGGGTGAGGGAGGGCTTGCCACATTTGAGCAGGTGGTCAGGGCAGAGGCCTAAAGGAAGTGCGGGAGCGAGTTGTGTGGCTGGGCAGAGACAGCCAGTGCAAAGGCCCTGTGGCAGGAGCAGGCTTGGCGTGTCCAGGAAACAGCAGGAGGCCAGTGTGGCTGGAGGGAAGGATCGAGATGGGAACTGTGATGAGATCAGAGAGCACGGAGGGCCCATGTGCTCTGTAAGGACAGCAGCTTATACTCCGACGGAGATGGGAGCTGTTGGAGGGTTTTGAGCAGAGGAGGGACCCAATCTGGCTAACATCTTAGAAGGTTCACACGGCTGCCCTGTGGGGATGGTGTGGGCAAGGGCAGAAGCAGAGAGATTGGTCAGGAGCCTGTTCCATTAATCCAGGGGAGACATGCTGGGGGCTGGAGTGAGACGTGGTCAGGGTCTGGTCACATTTTGAAAGTGGAAGTAGAGACCTGGAAGGTTCTTTCCAACACCGCCACTGACGCTTGGAAGGAGGCTAACGTTGCGGTTCCCTCTCTCTAGGCCAGCTCATCGCTTACCCCGAGGGTTTCTCTCAGGAAGCCCCCTGCTGCCGGGCACCATGACTGTGAGGGGGGCTGCACTGGCCCCAGATCCAGCGTCGCCCACAACAGCAGCAGCCTCGCCCAGTGTCTCCGTGATGCCCGAAGGCAGCCCCACAGCTATGGAGCAGCCCGTGTTCCTGATGACAACCGCCGCTCAGGCCATCTCTGGCTTCTTCGTTTGGACGGCCCTGCTCATCACCTGCCACCAGGTACCCAGGCCGGGCAGGAGCCCCTGAGCCAGTGAGCCCCAGCCCTCTAGGGAGGTCCTGAAAGGTTTGTTGTCCAACAGAGTATTAGTTAGGCCAGGCCGGGCTACACTGCAGTAAAAAATAAGCCCGAAATCTCAGGGGCTTCACCCGGGGTAGTCAGGTTCCTGCTCAGTCAGCCCAGTGCAGGTCAGTTTCCGTTCTGTGGCTCTAGCATCTTGCAGCTTTTAAGACATCATCCATCTGACAACTGTGGGGAGGGGCGTGTGCAGAAGGCACTCTGGGTGTTTAACTTTCTCAACCAGAAATGGCCCACTTCCAAGGGCCAGAACTGGTCATGTGTCTGGCCTAAACTACAGGGGAGCCTGGGAACTGTTCAGGGGCACAGGATGGCAGTGATCCCTTTGCAGATGAGAAAATTGACACCCAGAGACGGAGGAGGGAGGGGAACTAGCCTAGTCACGTACAGGTTGGTGGCGGAGCTGGGATAGAAGTCAAGTCTCGCGTCCCCCTGTGCTCGCTGTCCCCGGGGAGGCTGCCATGGGCTGGGATGTGCCTTGGCTGCCCCAGGAAGAAGGTTTGAAGGTTGCCAAGCGAAGAGGGGAGGCTGAGCCTGTTCGGGTCCCAGTGTTCCCCGTCCCTTCTAGAACTCGACTGCTTCCAAGGTGGTTGGCTCACAGCAGATGGGGAATACTTTGTTCTCTTCCTCCCAAGCCCAGGGCTCGGCTGGGCCAAGCATGAAGTCATGGGAGCGGAGACGAGAGACTCTGGCTGCTGGGACTGTGCATCGTGGTTAGAGCAGTTCTTGGCACTTGTATGCAGCTTTTTTTTTTCTCCTGCTTTCTAAAAACCACATTGCATTCTCCCAACTTCCCAGCAAGGCAGGCAGCACTGCACCTGTTCAACAGATGGGAAAATGAGACAGGCCATCACTGCAGCCATTCAGCCAGGAAGTGCTCCCACCTTCTGTGAAAGTGAGGGTCCCGTCCCTCCCGCCCTCTACACCATAAGTTAGTTAAGGGACGGGGTGGGGTGGGCGACCACCTGGACGCCTGTGTGTTAGCTCCATGCCCTAGGGGCCAGGTGTTTAGAAAGGCCAGGCGGCGGAGGGACACGCACACGCATGTTAATAGCCTCCTCTGCACCAGGCACCCAGTTCCCAAACCTGGCCGTGCACACGGGTCCCCAGGGAGCTTGTCACAGCTGTGGATGCCGGCACATCCCTGGCTGATGTGCACGGTCTTGGGCGTGGCCTCGTGGCCGGTGTCTGTGTGGTGGCCCCGGCGCCACCACGCGCAGCCTGCAAGCTTCACGCGCCCTGTGGTTGATGCTCCCACAGCCTCACGACGGAAGTTTTGTGTCATCACACTTTACAGAGGAGGACACCAAGGCTCAGGGTTGAGTAACTTGGTCCCAGCGCTAGTGAGGACGGAGCTAGACACGGGCTGGTCTCCTCCTTCTGTGGAGCAGGCGGGCCAAGGCGGGCCGTGGGCCCTGACTGACCCGGCCCCTCTGCCCCCAGATCTACATGCACCTGCGCTGCTATAGCTGCCCCAACGAGCAGCGCTACATCGTCCGCATCCTCTTCATCGTGCCCATCTACGCCTTCGACTCCTGGCTCAGCCTCCTCTTCTTCACCAACGACCAGTACTATGTGTACTTCGGCACCGTGCGCGACTGCTACGAGGGTGAGGACAGCGTGAGCGGCGCCGGGAGGGCCAGGGGAGGGGGGTGCAGAGCTGGGCCGGGAGCTGTGCACCCACCTTGTCTGGGTGTCCCAGCTTCCTCCCTGAGGGGCCAGCCGTCACTTCTTGAACCCCTTCACGGTTTCCATCCAGGTACCAGCACACATGTAGCCAGCGTCTCACCTGCTGAGGCGGCCCCCAAACACCTCCACAGATACCTGGGAGCAGGGACCCTCCACCTGTGTCCCATTTCTCAGTGCCGGCATCTCTGATGGGGGAGCGGGCAGCAAATAAGTGGTCCATTTGTAGGTAGAAGACCCAGGTACAGACGGGTAAGGGGCTTATCCAGGGGTCTGTGGTAAGGTGGTAGCAGGACTGGACCTCCCTCCCCACGTGTCTTAATTCTGAGGGCTTTGTCCCTGGAGGAGCCTGTGCTACTGGGACAGGTGACTCGCTGCCTTTCAGGGGGCAGTTCTCATGTGTGGTGTGAAAGCATCACCCGCTCCTATACCGAGTTGCAAGCACCGGCCAGGCCCTGTGCTGGGCCCTGGGCAAGCCCGCCCTCAACCCGCCTGCTCTCCGGACGTCTGTGCCACCTAAACTGTCAGCACAAGGAGACAGGGACACTCTCTCCCAGTGGCCCTGGCCTGGGGTGGGCAGGGAGCAGCGTCTTAGAGAATGAGTCAGCGTCCACCATGTCGTACCGTGGATGAGCATTCATTCTGGGCAGAGAGGAGTCCCAGCGTGCTGGGCTGGGAGGTGCTGGGAGCTGTGCAGGGGGCCGGCCACAGCCAGAGGAGAGACCAGCACCTGGAGGGCATTGCCATGGGAGCAGGGACGGGGACATACAAAGCCTTGTGGGACATAGAGGGAAACTTAGATTTTCTTTTTACTGGTGATACACAAAAATACGATGTGATTGGAAACTGCAGTTTAGAAAATCTCCAGGTGGTGGGTGGGTGAAGGGGAGGGGGTGGCCAGAGGCCCCAAGACAAGTCACAGGCCAGCGATGCTTTGGCCTGTACCCAAACAGGCCAGCGGGGATAGGAAGGAGGGCCCTTGAATTCAAGATCCCTGCTCTGATGCCCACCCTCCTCTCATGGTCCTGCGTTTTCCTGTTTTCTCCCCATACCTGCACTGTTGGTTTCGGGTAGAGTGACCAGACCTGGTATTCCTTATGCCGAGGCCCGGCAGCTCTGACCACGACTGGTTATTTGCTTCCCAGACCCCAGAGGGCTTTGCCCCAGCCCTGGGCTCAGTGGATATTGGGGTGCAGCATGCTCATCCCCAAAGAAGCTAGTCTCTCTTCTTGTCCCATTTTGAACCTGTGCATCCCTGAGGACTCGCAGGGCACAGGAAATGCCTTTGGACTTGGCGAGGGAATGCAGGCACCTGACAGGCACAGACTGCGCCCCACCAGCCCTGCGGTCACATTGACCCCTTTTCCCGCCCACCCGGCACATCAGTTTCCCCAGTGGCTGCAGAGCCTCCTCCTTCATCTTGCCTCCAGCATCTCCTCGGAAAGGCCTCCCCGTCGCTCCCGCTCCCAGCCCCCTGTCCGAGTCCTCTCGGCCTCACCGCGGTTTGCAGTTAAGCTCAGACAGCCTGCGAGCCCGGTTTGCTCCGTCTCCCTCGTGGACTGTCAGCTCCATGAGGGCAGGAATGGGCGGAGAGCCTGTGCGACAGAGCCAGGCACGTGATGGGCGCTCACTCCTTCTGCATTTTTCGAATGAATAAGGGACTTGATTGAGCACCTGCTGCATGCCTTGCGTTCGCCCACATGGGGCCTCATTGAATCCCCAGGCTGGCCCGGCTCTGTCAGGTGAGAACACTGCGGCCAGGCGGGGACCTGCTCAGGGCATAACTGGGGCTCTAGCGCCTGGTGTTCCTGGAAGCGGTGGAGTCCCCAGGGAGACCTTTGGGCACCTGGGGAGCTGTAAAGGCTGGGGATGGGGAAGGTGGGGCTGAGACCCTTTTCCGTTCAGCTGCCAGCCTTGCCCGGTGCTCAGGAGCAGCCAGTGCCGACTGGTTTCTTGAGAAGCAAAGAGCTGATCCCTGCTGGGGGCGGAGGTGGGGGGTGTCTCCTATGTGATGGGGGGCAAGTATAGGCTCCTCTCTCTCCTGGGCCCTGAAGTCTGGGGCGCATGGCAGAAGGGGGGGCACCGCCGGGGCCTCCGCACCATCCTCACTCCAGGCCTCAGAGGCGGCAGCAGTTGCTTGGGAGCTCCCCCCACCCCAGAAGCCCTTTTGTTCAGGCCCTGCCTGTCCCAGCTTTCCTCCCAGCCACGTAGGGGTCCTCCCGGGAAGCCTGCTGCCCTGCGAAGCACATCTCCTAGCAACGCTATTATCCGCTTGGCCTCTCCGAGGGAGTTTACAAACAGCACAGCAGCTGTTGTGAAGTTCAGGCTGCCCCCGAGTTCACCAGCCGGCAGTGTCTGAGTCAGTGGGCTTGGCCCTGGCCTGGCCAGCTCGAGCACCTCTGCTCTGTCTCGGACCCTCCCCTTTTTTGGTCTTAACCTGCAGCTGCCAGCAAGAGCTTCCCCTGTAGAGTTGGTGATGGGGTGTGTCCCTTACAATTCAAAAAGAAGCCCCCTCCCTGTTCATTCCTCCTCCCACCCTTCCCCCTCAGTGTCCCAATGCCTGGAGCCAGCCCGTCCCGCAGGCCAGGTCACAGCCAGACTCTCTGCCGGGCATCGCAGAGACATTTGCTTTTCTTTTTAACAAAATTAAAACAACTAAAATTTTACTTTTATTAAGGTAATACATGCACATGTTTGAAACACAGAACTGCCCCAACTCCTCCTCACTCCCAAAGTCACCCTACTTTAAACTGGTTTCTTTTTCTAGAATAACCTAAAAATATGATTATACTGTTGTTTCTTGATTTTTCAACTTTATGTAGTGTTACATAGTGACTTCCTGCTGTGGAAGGTCCTGATTTAGGTGTGTTACCTCCAACTACACACACACACACACACGCGCGCGCGCGCGTTTTCTTTCCTTCATGTTTTTAATGTGACCATATCATGATTTTCCTTAGTCTGTGCTCAGCGTGTGCGTCATTACACGTCTGTACATGTTGTTCAAAGCTGAGCCTTACAGTGTCCCAAGACGACGTTTCCTCGTTTGACTTCATTTTTCCTCCGGTTACTACTTGTCTTGCTTTTTGGTTTGCTCTGTTTTCTGTGTCTCTATCATTACTTTATTCCGCAAATGCTTCAGTCAAGTGAAAAAAGAAGCCCTCCTGTCAGTGACGCCAGACACATCAGCTCGCCTCCTAGCTCTAGGGTTTCCGGGCGGTGGTGCTCCTGGAGCCCTGCCCTTCTTGCTCCCGTCTGCACTGCTTGCCCTTGAGGCCTCCTTCTGCTCAGCTGTTGTCCTGGGTCTTTCCTTCACCGTCATCCCGGGAATCCTGTCGCCTCTCCTGTCCTGAATCACCTGCTTCTTGGATGCCATCTTTTCCACGTTTGATGTCTGCTCTCTTCTTAGTTCGCGCACATCTAGGAGCTCCCTGAGAAAAAAAGTTGCATGGGAGTTTTGTTTTTTGAAATCTGAAAATTATCTGCAAATACCTTTATTATATTGTTGATTCGATTGGTGTTCAGTGGGAATATGATTCTAAATTGGAAATCATTTTCCCTCTGAATTTTGAAGGCATGTTTTTCACATTCTCTTAGTTTCCAGTGTTGTTTTTGGAAAGTCTGCTGGATTCTGATCCTTAATGATTGTATGTGACCTTTTTTTTTTTCCCCCCTGGCTTTTAGGATCTTGCCTTTATCCCCATTGTCCTGAAACCTCACAAGAGGTGGGATGTTCATTGTGCCGGGCACCTGATGGGCCCTTTCAGTTCAGTGTGGAAGCAACTCCCGTCCTGTGGTTCTGGGAAGTTTTCCTGAATGTTTTTTGATCATGTCTCCCCTCCACTTTATTAGCCCTTTTTCTGGGATTCCTGTTAAGCAGAATGTTGCACTTCTGGATTGAGCCTCAAATTTCCTTTACAATTTCCTGGGATTTTCCATCTCTTTTTTGTTCTGCTTTTCAGGAGGTGTTTTTTTTTGTTTGTTTTGTTTTTTAATCTTTACCTTTGAGTTTTTCTGTTGAAGTTTTTTTCTCTCTCTCTTTTTTTTTTTTGGCTGCATTGGGTCCTCGTTGCTCTGCGCAGTCTTTCTCTAGTTGTGGCGAGCAGGGGGCTGCTCTTCGTTGCTATGTGCGGGCTTCTCATTGCAGTGGCTTCTCTTGTTGCGGAGCACGGGTTCTAGGCACACGGGCTTCAGTAGTTGTGGCACACGTGCTCGGTAGTTGCGGCTCGCGGGCTCTAGAGTGCAGACTCAGTAGTTGTGGTGCACGGGCTTAGTTGCTCCACGGCATGTGGGGGTCTTCCCAGACCAGGGATCGAACCCATGTCCTCTGCATTGGCAGGTGGATTCTTAACCACTGTGCCACCAGGGAAGTCCCTCTGTTGAGGTTTTATTTCCTTTATCATGTTGTAAAATGTCAGGAGCTCGTCCCTGCTCTCTTTTTCCTAGCCTTGTTCTTGGTATTGGTTCTTCTTTTTCTGGGGATGCTAATTACAGTTTTCTTCTGTTCCCTGCATTATCTGTGTCTCCTGAGTTCCTTCCATCTGTTTGTTTGCTTTGCTCTTTGACCTTTGGGTAAGAAGCTTACCTCAAATGTCTCATGTCCTTGGCTATTTTTTATATTTAAGAATGGGGGGCTTCCCTGGTGGTGCAGTGGTTGAGAGTCCACCTGCCGATGCAGGGGACACGGGTTCGTGCCCCGGTCCAGGAAGATCCCACATGCTGCGGAGCGGCTGGGCCCGTGAGCCATGGCCACTGAGCCTGCGCGTCCGGAGCCTGTGCTCCGCAACGGGAGAGGCCACAACAGTGAGAGGCCCGCGTACCGCAAAAAATAAAAATAAAAAAAGGATGGGGCTTAAAACTGCTGGGCCTCCTCCCAGTTGGGTGATAGGACACGGGGCGTTTCCTCTTCCATTTTCGTGTGGTGGTGGGGCAGACACCAAATGAAGGCTTTGATTCTGGACCTGTTTCCCCAGAGAATAATGTTCTCATCTCCTGCCTGGGAGGAAGGAGCTGAGGGGCTGAGCTACAGGTGCAGGCCGGGAAAGGCCTTGGACATCTCCCCTTGGTATTTAGACTTCCTCTCTATATTTTCTGCAAGACTTCGCATTGCTGTCCTCAGCTGGGCCAAATTCTGTGAGGACAGAACCTTCACAACCTGTCTTGAAAGTAAAAAGCCAAGAGCTCCACGTGGACACTTGTAGGCCAGCGTTTCCGTTTGCACCCCTACCCACAGCCATCAGAGCTGCGTGGTGCGCCCAGTCTTCGGGTTCCTGGGGTTCTCACTGGCTCCCTCCTGTCCCTGAGGTTAGTGACCGTGCCGCATCTTCCAGAGCTTTGGTCGACATCCCTTGTTTGCTGCCTCTGGTGCCATGTCCTTGTCCTTGAAAGTTTGTACCTTTCCCCCCATTTGTTCTCACTTCAGGGGCATTTCAGGGGAGAGTGGAGGTAAACCCTGCGAATTTGGAGGTAGTGTTTCCATTTTCCAGGGAGAAGTGAATGCTTGTCCACGGTGCCCCTGCTCTGCATCTACTACCTGGTAAGGACCGGAATTCACAGAGCCTAAGGAATGTGCCACCAGG
This sequence comes from Delphinapterus leucas, assembly GCF_059928025.1. Lineage (NCBI taxonomy): Eukaryota > Metazoa > Chordata > Mammalia > Artiodactyla > Monodontidae > Delphinapterus > Delphinapterus leucas. Next base: position 92,663,404 of record NC_143139.1, on the reverse strand, counting down.
GTATAGGGGGCAGGCAGATGGTGGAGGGGTAGAATCCAACCCCCTTACCTACATTTAGTGCTTGATTGTGGTTGGGGTGAGAGGTAGCCCCTAAAGATGACTCTGAGACAGCCTGGGGAGCTCTGTGGGCAGACATGTGGGTGGCCAGAGCTCAGACGAGGGAGACGCCCTCCACAGGTGTTTCGTGTGGCACTTTTTTTAATAATGTTCGTGTGGCACTTCACAGTTTACCATGTATTTTTCATTACTGTTAGCTCATTCTCACGTCTCAATTACCTGGTGGGGTATATATTATCACCCCCGTTTTACAGATGTGAAAAAAAAATTCACGTAGGCTAAGAAACTTGCCCAAGTTACCCAGAGAGTGATTGCCAGAGGCTGGACTCAGCCCTGGGTCTCTGAGGCCCAGGAATTGCTCTGTGCCAGGCTTGGTGAAGGAATACAGGACAAGTTTCTCCCCTGCAAAAGTGTGAACTCTTGTTAAGGGAAGAGATTTTACATGCATGAAAGAAGCAAAGAATGATGCCTCATTTTCTGAAATCTGTCCCGGTTTCAGATTTGGGACAAAACTTAGCTTCCTGGAATCTGGCCCAAGTAAAACGTCTTCCCAGGTAGGGAGCACACAGCCTGGATGAATACAGCTGAGGACCACAGAAGACCCAGAGGCCAGTGTGCTGCCAGGGGGACTCACGGGCTGGTGGTGGCCCTTGCTGGCCATGGCTCTGAGAGAGCCAGGAATCAGAAGAGCTCAGCCAATCAGAATAAAGGCAGACATCCGGAAGAAACCAATAGAAAGAGGGACCAGAATCAGTGTTTCCGGTGGCAAGAAGCATCAATGAGCAGGAACGGCAAAGGACAGAAAAGCTGAGGAAGGAAGAGCAAAGTGCTGTTGGAGCAGCTCAGTGTCTGGGGACAGGTGCTTAGGGAGGACCCCGCCCACCTGGCTGTGACACGTCGCATCCGTCGTTGTCAGTGGTGATCACCAGTCACAGAAAATGCGGGAAGGAATGTTTGGGTGCCCCTATTTACTGAGCAGAGAAGGTTTCTGTCCAAAGTGGTCAAAATTAAGTTTTCCGGGCTCATCCACAAGTTACTCTGAAATACATCTTTCCAAATAACCAAAGTATTTCTGTGCAGCGAAAAGGCCTAGGCCCTAAGGCCGGCTTTAGGGGCTGCGGGTGTGTGAAGGAGGTGAACTGGGGATCGTCAGTGACCTGTAGCCAGTGTCACTTGCAGTGGGGGACTCATGAGGACAGTCCCCTGCAGCTAGCAGGGACAGTCAGAGTATGCTTCTTAGCGGGTCCTCTCTTGAAGTCCCTCGGGCCCCTGAGGGCTGTGTGGTTGCAGTTGTCAGGCCAGGGGGGATGCTGGATGGGAGGCTGGGTGGAGAGTAACCTCTTGGTCTGCAGCTTCCTGTCCAGACAGCTCTTGGTGGGAGAAGTTGCCAGTGAGGAAAGAAAGCCTCGCATCTCAGCGTCGGAAGGGACCTGTAAAATCCTAGCTGCTTGGAACCCCTTTAAGGTCTCAGCTCAGAGGCTGCCTAACCTCTGATTGCATGCTTCCACTGGCAGGGAGCTCACTACCTTTCATCTCTGAAGACTACCTGCCAGAAATTGTTTCTTATACTAAGCTGAAGTCCTAGGATCTGCCCCTGGGATGAGTGGGTCCTGTCTGACCCTCTGGATGAAGGTGGTCATCACTTATATGAAAGTGATCCCTAATGTCTTTTCTCCAGGCCTCAAGTCTCCAGTGCCATCCTCCTTTCATCTCCATTCTGGTCCTTTGCCCCTGATTGTGTGCATTTGTCTCTAGTTCCTTTAAGATTTGGTATCTAGAATGGAGCTGAAAGTTCCAGGTACCTGATTTTCCAGGGCGAGAAAGAGAGAGGCCGGGGTGGGGTGGGTGGGAACCCATCCCTTCCCTCATGCTGGATGCTCCCTGTGGGCCCCTTGGTCACTTGTGTGTCTGGGGCCTCTCAAGGGGACCAGAACTGGAGCTGTGGTCAGAAGCGTGGTCAGGCGACAGTGCTGCTGGCCGAGAACCCCACTCATAATCTTTTTTGCTCTTCTGATGTCCAGAGCCAGCATATCTCTGTGTTTGTTCCTGGGGTGTGTGTTGAGTTGTCCAGTTTAAACATGCCAGCTGGGGTGGGGTGGGTGGTATTTTGCATGGCTCGGAAGGGCATTGATTTGTCCAGATGGTCAGTGGGTCTTGGTGTGGGCTGGTTGAGTCATCTCGAGGAGATTCTGTCTTGTCTCCCTTCTCCGAGATGCATTATTGACTCACTAATGACTCTTTAACAGACACCGTCAGCAGACTGGTATTTGGCCAGACTGTCTGGCCCCATAGCACTGTGAAAAGGTCAAAAGTCCTGAACTGAGAGAGATGGATGAAATTTGATGATCCGACCAGTTGAATGCAGAGCTGCATATGGACAGACAGGTGGAGCACGTAATCAGGAGCGTGCTGCGTGTGCTGTGACACAGGAAAGGATGTGAGCTCAGGCACCAAGCTCTTCCCAGGAGTGGATTGCAGGACAGCCTAGCTTGGTGGTTCTGGACAGAGAGGCTGATGAACCTTGGGCCCCTGTGGCCTCGCCTGAGGGTTTTGTCTTTGGGGACTGGAAGTCTGATCACCTTGGGGAAGGTGCAGCTTCCCAGGCTGTGACAGGATGAGCTCCTTGAGCGCAAGACTGAGTGTTGGCCATACCCGCCTGCCCCGCCTCTCTGAGCCTCACCTGGAGCTGTGGCCTGTGTCCATCCATTCGTTCCTTCCGTGTTGATTGAGTATGGAAGTGTCAAGCCCTTTGGTAGTTGTTGTGGGTGGGCCTCAGTTCCTGCCTGCAAGGTGTTTACAGAAGACAGTGGGTAACACTATGGACTGTTCATTGTGAGCACAGGCTTATAGATAAGGCATCACACTCCCACCCCTAAGGCCCATCCTCACAGCAGCCTCACCAGGAAGAAGCTGTTGTTATCCCCGGCTTAGAGATGAGGAAACCGAGGCACAGAGCACTTAAGAAACTTGCCTGAGACCACACAGCTCCTAAGTGGTGGAACCATGATTCACATCCAGGCAGTCTGGCTCCGGGATCCATGGCTTTCTGGCTGCTTTATGCTGCCTCTTGTACTGGAAGGATCAGACAGATCAGCAGAGAGATTGTGGGGTGTGATGTGAGCATGGCGACAGGACAGGGGAGGCCGCCAAGGACAAGGTGGCATCTGAGCTGGGTCTGCCTCTGGGGTTTAGCAGAGAGATCGGGATGTGCCACCAAGGGGAGGTGTGAGAGATCACGGCGTGTCCTGGGAACTCCGGAAGTGGTTTTATGTACATTCCACTTACTGTAGCTGTGTACATAACTACCCCCAAACAGACTAGTGTAAAACAGCCATGTATTGTGTTCATGGATACTGCACGTCAGGAATTTGGACAGGGCACGCTGGGGACAGTTTGGTCCTGCTCCGTGGTACCTGGGCCTCAGCTGGAGACCTGAAGGCTGGGGGAGGGGCCATCTGATGTCTGGTTTACTTACGTGTCCAGTTGATGCTGATGTCAGCTGGGGGCCTCACTTCCTCCCCCACATGAGCCTCTCCACGTGGACTCTCCACGTGGGCCAGCATGGGCTTCCTCACCGCATGGTGGCTGGGTCCAAGGGCACGCGTCTCAAGAGAGGAAGAGCCAGAAGAAAGAGGCCTTTTCTAACCCCAGCATCAGCTGTCTCCATGCTTCGCTTCTGCCGTGGTCACCCCAGTTCACCCAGATGCAAAAAGAGGGAAGAAGACCCCATCTTCTGAGAGGAGTGTCGTTGTCATGGGATGTAGCTGCCTTTGGAAGATACCATCAACCACAATACAGCTGGACCCAGACTGGAATGGGCACATCCCCTCTACTTGGCCTTATATGGTTTTGGACGAAGGTTACTAGCAGGCTGACATCAGATTGGGCGTGATGCCCCCCGCCCCCTCACCCCCCTGCCTTCAGATACCCCAAAGTTTCTGTCAGTGGAGGGTGATCTGGAGCCCAGTCAGTGGAGATTCCTGCAGCCACCAAACATCCTGAACTGCTTCCGTGTCGGACAGGCAGCTCACAGGGCCCTCAGCCCCGTCAGGGGACAGATAAACAGTAGTGGCCATGACAGCCAACACCGAGTGCTGACCCCTCTTCTGAGCACTTTGCATACTCACTGAAATCCTGCCACCTCCTAACTCCGTAGGGGCTCTTTCTGTCTCCATTTTAACAGGTGAGGAAACTGAGCCACAGAGAGGCTCCCAGCAGAGTCACACTGCAAACCCTCTGCTGTGTGTCTCTAGGGGGACGGTTGCAGCACAGGTGACAGATGCTATGGGTCATGTTTATGCAGGGTGCCACTTGGGCCCCTGTTCCCCAGCCCCAGACGTGAAACCTTACTAGGTTAGAGCAACTGAGGGGCGTACAGCCCGCAAATATATTCCTTTCCACGTTGCTGAAGGCCAACTTCTACCTCCAAACGTACGGCCAGGATTTCCTGTGTTCCAGTTTCAGGCAGTCAAGCGTTTGTGGTGTGGTTAGTATGTGCCGAGGGCTGGGCCCATGCTCGAGGGAGAAGCAGGCTCCCAGTCGGTAATCACACTCCGGGGGTGGGCGGGGCGGGGGCTTCTCATGGTGGGTGGTGTCTGACGGGTTGACGGTACCAGGAGGCCAGAGGGCAGGGCGTCCAGGCCGTAGGATCTGCAAGGGCAGAAACACAGAGGGCACGAGACCCTGCCGAGGGGAAGGGGGCACCTAGTGTTGCTGGGAAGGAAGTGTGACGGGTGGGCAGGGACCAAGCCACCTGGTGAGATGAGCTGAGCCAGGGGGCTGCACCGGGGGGCCTTGAAGGCCCTTCTGCTGCACCGGGGTTGGCTGGTCAGATAAGAAGGAGCCCGCTGGCTGCAGGGCTGCTGGTGCCTCTCCCTTGATCTTATTATCCCCTGGCCCCGCCTTGACCCTCCCCTTGGCCTCACTCCTGCGCTGGACACGTCTCCTGTCCCCCTGCGCTAGGTCCCTGATCTGCCTCCTGCATCCTCTCCTCCGTGGCGTCCTCCACTGTGCACCTTGTCCTCCCCTCCACGCCCTGTCTCCCTGGCTCCCGGCACTTCTGTGTGCTTCTAGCACCCTGCAGGCAGCAGCCTGCATTTGCTGACCCCGCAGAAGTCCTCTGACCAGGAGACCAATTACAACATAGTGCTGTGTTTGCAGCGTTTACAGCGTGCTTCTACTGGGCCCTAGGTTGCTGTTGTAAATTTTGGATCTCTGTGGGTGATGTCAAGCTGTGTCATGATTCAGGATGAGCTGGCCCAGCTTCCTAAGAAATTTGCACTGTATTTTGTGCGCCTCTCATAGGTTTTGTTACAGCTTGTCATGCTGTGCTCACTGAGATGCCGCTACACGCTGCTGAATGCATAAGGGGTTCTATCTCATTCTTGCTGAGAATTTCTCCTGAGATCCCTCTGGAGAAAGTTTTATTGTTGCTTTGTCATAAAATTGTGATCTGTGACACACAAACAGAAAAGTGCATAAAGCTAATAACTAACTGTAAAGCCGAAACCCAGACCACGCACACTGCCAGCTCCTCAAGCCCCCAGCACCCCGTCCCGACCTCCCCTCCCACAGCTTCCCACACGGCCCTGGATTTGGTGCTAATGACTTTCTTGCCTTTCTTTGTGGTGTGACCAGCAGTGTGTGTGCGCCTCCCTGAACAGCATGATTTAGCCGTGACTGACTTTGATTACAAATGGAATATTCACTGCGGATTCTTACGTCCCTGAGGTTCCCTCCCCGTTGCTGCCTGTGACTGTGGTTCTTTCACTTTCGTTGCTGTTTAGAATTCCACCATCTGTTTATCCATCCTGTTGATTTGAGTGGTTTTTCTCTGGACATTGTTTTCACAGCCTTGGTCATCTATAATTTCCTGAGCCTGTGCTATGAATACCTTGGGGGGGAAAGTTCCATCATGTCAGAGATCAGAGGGAAGCCCATCGAGTGAGTATGAAGTCCCCCCAGAGCCCCCCCACACCACCCTGTTTCCCGGGCCTGACGTTCTCCGAGCTCTCCTGGCGTCAGCCGGTCACACAGACCATCTCTGCCCGTGACCTTGACCTCTGCCTCTCCCACACTTCCTGAGCGAGGCCATTCATTGGAACTCTTAGGAGGGCCTGCCTGGCTCTTTCTCCTTCTCTCTCTTCCTGTCCTTTCCTGTTTGCCTGTTTCTCCCTCTTGTAGTTTTTACATTCAGTGCCTTTTAAGTTGGTTTGTTATCCCAAGGTCAGTGTCTCCCCGCTCCTGCATATACCCTACTGCATATGCAAACACTCTTCTGCTTCTCTCCCTGTGCTTGGCCTTGTGCTCAAAGACTGCCCAGGATCCAAGCCCCATCCTCACCCTACCCCGCCCTACCCCAGCTTGTCTGGATCTGCAGGAGGGTGAGGGCGGCCTCCCCCAGCCCTGCCTTCCTGAGTCTGGCTCTTTGCTCACCAACCCCTTCTCTGCTTGTCTCTTCCAGGTCCAGCTGTATGTATGGCACATGCTGCCTCTGGGGAAAGACTTACTCCATCGGATTTCTGCGGTTCTGCAAGCAGGTGGGTACCCCCAGCAGCTGCCCTGGTCAAGAGTTGCAGGCCAGGCACCAGGAGCCTGGGTCTGTGCCCTGGAGTAGCAGCTGCAGGGGCCGTGCTGCCCCTGGTTGACATAGGGACAAAGACGGGCATAGGGCCCACCTGCAGGGTTCCCATTTCCTGTGAGGCACCCCAAGCCCCAGCACCCACTCCCTGAGCAGTTAGGGATGCACCTGCGTGGGTGGGGTGTGCTCAGAGGGGAAGCAACAGGTCTCCCAGGAGTGCCCGATGCAGCCCTGGGCAGGGAGTGGTCCCAGACTCCTGCTCACTTTGACCAAGTTGTGGCGTGTGAGTGTCTGAGGAAGTGCATGGCGATTCTAGAATCTCAGTTCAGAAACTTCTGATTAGCTGCGGCTAGAGGCCAGGAGGGTTTCTGCATTAAAGAACATGACAAAACAGGTCTGAGCAGCCTCTGGTCCCTTCCCCCATTTCCCACTTGTCAGGCAGTCTAGCAGCTTCCAGTTTCCAGAGCTGCCGCCCCAGTGGCCTCGAGTGGCCTGGGTGGAGGCAGTGTGGTGTTGTGCCTAAGTGCACGGGTCTGGGTGTCTGACCATCTGAGTTTGAATTCCAGCCTCTCCTGTGACTGTGTGACTTTGGATAAAGTACGAAACCTCTCTGAGCCTTGGTTTCCTCTTCTGTGAGATGAGTGTAATGATACTCACCTCAAGGGATGGTTTGAGGAACAGGTGAGGGAAAGCCCTTAACACAGCCCTGGCTCAGAGCCCGCTGTCCCTTGCCCGGGAGGCAGTCAGGCACCACGCCCAGCTGGCATGACCTCGATTTAGTCTCCTCTGGGGCTCCACAGGGCCTGTCAGCCCGTCCAGCATCATGCAGCGTCGTCACGAGGGGAAATGAAACCCACGGCCCATCACCGTGACCTGCGGGAGGACTGGCCTTTCTGCTCCCTTTTGGGCGGGGCCGTGCCCGCAGTGCAGACGCACCCACAAAGCACTGCCTGGACGGCCCAGTCTGCAGTTCTGCTTCCAGATCCTCCTTCCCTAGGGTGTTTCTAAATTCAAAACCTCCCCACAGGACCTGCAGGGAAGGAGTTCAGACTGTCCGGGGTTCAGGGTGGGGCCTGTCAGAGCCATTGTTTACCAGCGCTGGCCCAGCTGTGACTCACCGCCTTCTTTGATGGTGATGTTGTGTATGAAGTTTTGACCCCAGATCACTAGCTGGGTTGCCTTGTTGCACATTATTCCCCAGCCCTGTGGGCTTTGATGTTCCACTGCTGTTCCTGGAAGTGGCAGGGTCAGGTAGTAAAAGGAAAGAACTGAAGAAGCCTCCTCCCCCCTTTCCCACGTGAGAGAGGACACCGCAGCTTTGTCAGCAGTGCCGGCGCCCGGGTCTGAGTCTCCTGGAGAGTTTGCCTCTTCTGCCACTTCAGCTTCTCTGTGCCTCAGTTTCCTCATCTGTACCCTGAGGATGCCGACAGTACTTATAAGTCACGGGGCTGTCGTGGGCCCCAAGTGAGCTGACCCGGGGCAGCACCGGCCTATCGGCAGGCTCGCAGGGCTCGCTTGGGACACGCTGCTGATCCTCCCTTTCCCCAAAGCGTGCTGGTCCCGCTTCCTCAAGGGGGTGGGGGGCAGGGGAGTTTTGCGGGGTTTGCCGACCGCAGCATCGCCCCTCAAGCCCCCGTCACACACGCCTCTCCTCCTGGCAGCCACACGGCTCAGGCCGCCCCGGGCTCCCCTGCAAACTGCACTCGAGCCTCTTTCGGGACAGAAACTGTGGGTTCCACAGGTTACTTTCTCTGCTCCGGGGTCCTTGTCCCATTTGGAGCCACACTAGCTTAGCCTTGTTAAATGACTCCCATCTCCACAGAAGGGGCCTTGTGGCTTAGACTTATTTGGTTTCAAGAGAATCGTGCTTCTAGTGATTTTATGGGCGCCGAGGGTACCTCTGGCGTTTACTGGCGCCTCTGTAGGGACTTGTGGAAACCTGGCTGAGGGATTCTTTCCGTGGCAGAGACCTCTGCTGAGTGCTCAGAAGTGGGAGACCTCCAAGGACACCCCGTGCGGTCTTGTTCTCCAGTCCCCGCACAGCGACCGTGCAACACGGGGCTGGTTACAACCATCTACCGTGAGCAACCACTCAGAGGCTGGGCGACCGCCCACTCGGGCTTCCGCAGCGGTAGTTGGCAAAAGGCCAGAATTCAGACGCCTGCCGGGACTCCGGACCTTGGGCTTCAGGCTGCTTCCTCTTTTGTGCTCCTGTGGGGTCATCTCCATCCCCAGTAAGACCCCAGCTTGACAGAAACCCTGGACCCAGGCCTAGAGCATGGGGCAGGGAGCCAGACCCGGGGCAGACAAGGAGACCCTCACCTGCCTCTGCTCTCTGGGGCCACCTCCCTGCTGCCGCCCCTCACCAGCACTTAACCCCTTGCACTTGTCCGCTCTCTGCCGCTGGGCCGAGCTCATGCTCCTGGCATGAGCTGCTCCCTCTGCCCGTTCCCCCGTCCCTGGCACATTCACGGTGGCCCCTCCTCTGGTGGAATCTCTGTCTCCTGCGTCTCTGCCATTCTTCCTTCACACCCTCCTGTCTTCTCACGCAGCTGCATCGCCCTGTTACTGTCTCGTGTATTCTGCCTTCCCCTCCTGACAGCAGTTCCCCCAGGGGCAAGAGGTTGGGCCGCCCCCATCCCCTGGCATCCAGCCCAGGCCCAGCTGGCCAGAGGAGCTGCTTCTTCCGTGGTTTCTGTGCTTATCCTTGACTCTTGACCTTCTCTCTGCAACAGGCCACCCTGCAGTTCTGCGTGGTGAAGCCGCTCATGGCTGTCAGCACCGTGGTCCTCCAGGCCTTCGGCAAGTACCGAGACGGTGACTTTGAGTAAGCAGTGGGTCCCCCCACCGCGCGGGTGGGGGGGAGTGGGCGGCCCTGCCCCGAGGCTCATGCCCTGGCCTCAGATTGCCCCACCCCCGTGTCCATCCTCTGAGTGGAGGCCAAGCCTGACCCCGGCCTTCCTCCCTCCTGCTGCAGCCCTGAATTGTGAGGACGGAGCCTGGCAGTGGTGCCATCGCACTTGGCGCCGCCTCTGGCACCAGAGTGAGCCCTCAGTATCTGTCACCTTCAGGCTGCAGAGTGGTGCCGGCGGGCCGGGGAGAGCAAGAAGGGACAGTGACCATCCCAGGGCAGGGGGCCAGAGGGCCAGAGCCCTGAGGGGCCCGTCTCGAGCCTCCTCTCCTGTGTGAACTGACGCACACACAAGACTGCGGGGGGTTAGTGAAAGTGACCACGTGGCCCACGTGGCCCTGAGCTTGCACGCACTTCAGACACACTCCCTGTACCCTACACGACGGCCCCCAAGGGCCGGTGAGCAAACAGAGGCTCACAGGGGACGTCACTTGGCTCAATCGCAAAGAGCAAAGCTGAGCTTCGTGTCCCTCCGACCATCAGTCTGAGGCCCCGCCCCCGAGGACACCTGGAGTCCTCCACCAGGAGCGTGGGCACCGGAGCTGCAGGTGGCAGGGCTGGCCTGTCCTGCAGGTGCTCACCCTTGCACTCCCCGCAGTGTTTGGACCGCTTTGATCACCCGTCCCCTCCCTTTGATGGCTCGGGGAGCATTGCTGAGAGCTGTGCAGAGTGGCATGTGGGCAGGGCAAAGGGGGGAAGGAGGCCCCTTGTCCTGCACAAGGGTCAGTTCAAGCCAGAGAATGCTCCCCGTTCCCACAGCGTCACCAGTGGCTACCTCTACGTGACCATCATCTACAACATCTCCGTCAGCCTGGCCCTGTACGCCCTCTTCCTTTTCTACTTTGCCACTCGGGAGCTGCTCAGCCCTTACAGCCCCGTCCTCAAGTTCTTCATGGTCAAGTCTGTCATCTTTCTCTCCTTCTGGCAAGGTGAGCCTCCTCCCAGCCCCTGTGAGGCTGGCCTGTGCCCCTCTGTCCCCTAAGCCTTGTCCTCTTCCTCCTGCCCACCGTCCCCAGTGCCCCGAGGGCCCAGGCCATGGGGCTGTCCCTAGGCGATCCTGGCCTGGAGCTCAAAGGGACCTCTGTCCACTGAGCACCTGTGGGATGTGATGTCTGGGCCCTCAGGGCTCTTTCACAGGAGCCATGACCATGGGCGGGACTGCTTCCTGAACAGGGGGATCCAATCCAGGTGGTGTCCAGCCAGGACCTGGGGAGTGTGGTTTCCCTGAGGCCTTGGCTTGTGTCTGCATCCCTGCCCAACAGGGGTAACTGTGGACCCTGCTTCCAACCTCCCTGGGGAGTGTGGCATTTGGGGGGCTATAAGGAAGAAGGGAGATGGGGAAGGGCATCCAGTCTGGGACCAGACGCCCATGCCTCCGCTTCCACACCTCCCCTTCCAGGCATGCTCCTGGCCATCCTGGAGAAGTGCGGGGCCATCCCCAAGATCCACTCGGCCCGCGTGTCGGTGGGTGAGGGCACCGTGGCTGCTGGCTACCAGGACTTCATCATCTGTGTGGAGATGTTCTTTGCAGCTCTGGCCCTGCGGCACGCCTTCACCTACAAGGTCTACGCTGACAAGAGGCTGGACGCACAAGGTATGAGCCGGCATCCTGGAGTCCACCCCCCAGTAGGAAGGGTGCTTCCCGGCCCCGCCCCAGGGCCCCCCCTGCCTCCCAGGGTCCTTCAGGTGTTGATGGGTCAGGTCAGGGATCCCAGGTGTAGGAAAGGGGCCACAGAGGTCCAGGCTCCCCTGTCCCCTGTCACAAGGTGTCAGGGTCAGGGACTGGTCCTGGAAGCGACACCCACCTGTCTCTTGCAGCAGATCTGGAGTATGGAGATGATATAGCACAATATCCCCATGGGAAGGTCAGGACAGAGACCCTAGAATAAGCAAGTTCCTAAGGGTTCCTGACATCGAACACTGTTATCCATTTTGTCCTGTAATTCCCTTGTCTCTAAAGCTTTTTTTTTTTTTAACCTGATCCCTTCTAAGAAACAGGCTCAGATGGTAATAGCTTTTAACAGCTTTCTTTTTACACCTGCTAATCTTCACTTTGTTAGAACAGCAGCTGGCAACCCCGGTTGTATATTAAGATGCCCTGGAGAGTCTTAGAAGTCCATGCTGTCCAGGCCCCACCCTCGGAGCTTCTGCATAATTGGCCTGGGTTTGGGCCTGGCAGGATGTGCTGACAGATCCCCAGGTGATTCTAACTTGCTGGCTGGAGAAGCAGGGGCTGGGGGCTACCTCTGGCTGCTGCTGGGCAGAGAGGGGATGCTCATGGGGGCGGAGGAAGAGGAGGCTCGGGATGCCTGAACTGACTCACCCCGTGGGGGGGCGGGGCCTGGGGAGGAGGAAGCCTCCTGGTCTGACACATCCACCCCGGGGTTTGGCTGCTGCCAGCTCCCTGCCCGTGGGGCTGAAAGCAGGACCCACTTGCCCAGGCCCACCACCTGTGCCCACCTCGGGCTCCGGGAGCGGCGTGCTGAGAGGAGTGTAGAAGCACTGTCCTGGCCTGGCCTGTGCAGGGCTCTTCGGGCCCCCCACCTCTCGCCCTACCTGCCTTGTTCTTTCCCTGGTTGGGAAGAGGCCTTAAAATACCCGAGGCTGCTGGAAGCATGTGGACTGAATCACCCTCCAGGCCTCGCGACTCGGGCACCTGACACTTGCTGCCTGGGCACTCTAGGTACTTTTTCTGGTTTGCATTCTACACTTAGTGCTGGGCTCTGTACTGGCCAGGGCTCATCGCTGCCGGCCAGCATCCCACCTGCTTCCCACCAGGCCCCCAGTTGGAAGGATCTGGCTGACACCCTCCCAGTGTTGAGGGCGATGTCCCTTCGACCTGGTCCTGACACCCTCTGCCCTTGGGAACGTCACCCTTATGCCAGGAGTCTGAGGCCGTGGCCAAGAACCCTTTCTACACCCTTGAGGTTTAACATGGTTCAAGCTGGGGCTTCTGCACTAGTGGCCCTGCAGAGGCTCTCCGCGGTTGCCTGGGCTGTCTTCCCGTCCACAGCCCACAGACACATCCAGCTCCAGCCAGAAACAGCGTTGTCAGGCATCCAGCTGTAGCGGGGATGCCAGCCCAGCCCAGCCCAGCCAAGGTGCTGAGAGCCCTTGTCCACCACTGTGCTGGTCCCAGGCCGGTTGTCCACCCACTAACCGCGGCGCCTGGCCCCTCTCAGCCCGTCAGGGTTGGGTGCAAAGCCGTGGTGTGGTCAGTACACGTCACCTGCCCCCTCCTCCGTGTCCCGTCTGTGGAGTGTTGTGAGGTTTGTAAAGCAGGCGACACGGGCTCAGCAGTTCTAGCTAAGCCTGAGGAGAAGTGGGGTGGGCGGTCCCTACTTCAGTGCAGAGGTGGAACTCCGACCAGCGTTCTGGGGGTCCACTCTTTGTCCCCCACCAGAAGAAAGCGTGAGCCGCGAAGGAGGAGTCTCCTAGGTGGACACGCCTCCCAGGCCCCCAGGGGGCAGCGGGCTGCCTGGGTGCCGGCAGGGCCTGGGGCGGGGCGGGCAGGGTGCGTGGTGCGGTGCCGGCCTCGGTGGTGGGCACGAGGCGTTCACTCAGCTGTCTCTTGTCTTCTCTGTTTCTCTGGCTCCTCTCCCCCTCCCCCTGCCCCGCTTTTGCCCCGGGTTTGGCCGCGGGCAGTGCCGACATACGGCCCTTACGGTAGGTTCTGCTCTCAGTCTGCACGTCTGTCCTGCACGTCGGTCCTGGTCCCTGTCACCAGCATGTGTGTCTCCCAAGCTCCTTCGCTGTGTCCCCGCCTCCTCCCCCCCAGGCACCCCTGGGCGGCAGAGCCCAGAGCACTCGCCTCCAAGGGCTGCCCTCTGTAGAGCTTTCCTGTTTCCGTCCTGGTCTCCCATTGTCCTGGAACATGCCCTGCACTGTCTGGGGGCACGGTGCCTGTTAGTGGGGAATTGGGGAGTTAGTTCTGTTCCGTGGCAGAGAGTGTGAAGGGGAAAAGAGCATGCAAGTTTGAGTCTCAAGACCTGGGACCAGAGTCGGGCTCACCCCTTCCATCTCGGTTTGGGGGCCTGGGCCATTTCTGCCCCCACAGAACCTTGGGGATGATTTGTTAGGGAATTACGAGGAAGCACCTCAAGGCAGGTGGCCCCTGCCCTGTCAGAGCCAAGATGTCTGCTCCGTTGTGGGCCCAGGCCCCTGTCGGCTTGTCCTGATGGAGCGGGTCCCTGGTCCACTCCCCAGAGTGAAGGGGAGCACCCCACAGGCGAGAGGGGCCTGGGCCAGTGCCGTGGAGCCTGGGCCCCTCCCCTCCACTCCCTGTCTCCAGTTGGCGCGGAGCTTGTCTTGGCCTCCCCAGGGTGCTCAGGCTCACGCCTGCAGCACGCCAGTCTCCACCCCAGCTCCCTTCCCGCCTGCCAGACTTTCCCAAGTGGCTGCTTACCTTCTCCCCGGGGGTGCGCTCCACTCTGCACCCCGCCAAAGGAGCCATTTCTTTGCTTGTCCCTTCTCATGTCCGGGACCCCATTCTCTGTCCCAGGAGGGGTTGGTTAGATGACACAGCCTTGGGGCAGGGGGTTCGGTCCCGGGACCAGGGGCCAGGGGGCCAGGCTGCCTTGCCTCCCGCTGCCCGGACCCCTCACCCCCGCCTCCCGCCCTGCAGGCCGCTGCGCCCCCATGAAGAGCATCTCCAGCAGCCTCAAGGAGACCATGAACCCGCACGACATCGTGCAGGATGCCATCCACAACTTCTCGCCCGCCTACCAGCAGTACACGCAGCAGTCCACCCTGGAGCCCGGGCCCACCTGGCGCGGGGGTGCCCACGGCCTCTCGCGCTCCCACAGTCTCACTGGCGCCCGGGACAACGAGAAGACTCTCCTGCTCAGCTCTGATGACGAGTTCTAGGTGCGGCTGCTGGCGGGGAAGGACTGGGACCTTGGCCCAGGGCGGGGTGTGCCCCTCCTCCAGCCTCACATCCAGGCTGGGAGGCAGGCTGCCACAGCTTCGGCAGTGCCCTTTAATTTATTGGACCAGAAACACATATCGCTTCAAGAGGAACAGCCAGATGCTGTCTGCCCAGAGGATGGCCCAGGCTCACCCAGGAGCCTTCAGGAATGTTTATACAAGGCCAAGGCTCTACTGCCTGGACGACAGGCACCGGACAGTGGGAGCGACTCTCATGCCCCTGCAGCTCGTCCTTTGGCGGCAGCATGTTGGGACCAGCCGTGCCCAGGCCCAGACACTTGTGTTGTGGACCAGCGGCTGCAGCCTTCTCAGCCCCTCCCCCACAAGACGTACAGCCCCTCCCCCAAACACCGTGCAATACTCTGACCCGGGCTCTCCCTCCCACCTGCTCCCTCCCCTGTCCCCCTGTCTGATGCTAGATTAGCCTCACCCTGGGCAGGAGGAGGGAGGAGGGAACGGATGCTCTCTGTGGACCTTCCTCCTGACCCAGGCCTAACTGGCATGCTGCAGGGATCAGAGCCAGACACCAAGAGCCATGGGTCCCACCTCAGAAGGGTGCTCAGGTGCGTCTGGGCTCCTGAGTGATCTCTCTGTGGCTGCACCTTCTGCCTGCCTCATGCCCCTTCCTCCTGGCCTGCTGAAGACAGCCAGCCGCCCACACTGCCCTCCCACTTGCGGTCTTTCCTCTTGAGAGCATTTTGGGTAGAGCCCTTGCTTCCCAGCTACTCAAAGGGTCAGGGGTTCCCACCCCTCCTTCCCAGGCTGAGCAGTCAGCACCTCTGCTGGATCCTGGTCTCTCTCCCTGGGGCTGCTCCCTCCTGTTTCCTGGGGAGGGTCTGGTCTCCACGTTTCAGACCAGCTTCCAGCTTCCAGAGGACTCCGGGAGGGAGGAGGGAGGGATGGGGCATGTGGCGGGGAGCCAGGAGATGGGAGACTCCTCTCTCTGGCCCCGTATCCAAACAGGGCCTGGTGTCCTGCCTCATCTGGCCCCAAGGCCCATCTCTTCTGTGCCTTAGTCACATATGAAAGCTCCCCCTCACTAGGCCCTCAGCCTGTCCCAGACACTCCCTGGGGGCCCCCTGTTAAGCTGCTGGCGCTCAGAGGATCCTGCAGTTCTGGGCCAAGCGCCCTTGGACAGGCCTCGGGTGGCCAGGACCACCAGTCCCCTCCCCCTCCCCCACCTCCACGCCCATATCATGGAGCCTCCCGGGGCCCCAGCCCCCAGGCAGGCCGGCCTTACACTGGCCACTGTCTTCGGAAGAGCCTTGTGATGGGACACAATGCACATTCATACAGGCAGAGCGTTCTGTCACTTGAAACCCGGAGAGCACATGGGTTTGGGCTGCAACAGCCTGGAGGAGGGGGCAGAGCGGGGGAGAAGGGCCTTGCCCTGTGGGCGCAGAACTTCGCTGTGGCATCTCTCCTTCTGGCCACTCTTGGACTGAACTGCGCCGAGGTCGGGAGGGGGGTTCCATCACAGTAGTGTCCCCCGGCCTCCTTCAGTGACCAAGTCAGCTCTGCAGGTGGCAGGCACAGAGGCCTGCATGTCTGGTGCCGGAGGCCAGCTCTCAGGCCCCTGGTGGGCCTGGCCAGTGGCGGCAGGCCACGCAGGAGGCAACCCGTCCCAGGAGGACCTCTGTCCACCCCCCCCATCTGCTTTCATGAACCTGTTTCTCTGATTCTCCTTCCAGGCCAAAGTGTGCTGCTGACTCCCTGCCCCACTGGTCTTTGCCTACCCTGCTACCTGCCCGCTGGCATGGCGGATGCAGGGCTCCGTGGCAGGGAGCTAGCAGCCCCTGGGGGGCTGGGGGCTGGGAACGCGTGCCCGACCACTCCACCCCTCCTTCCTAGGATGTGTAATCTGCCTTTTTATTTTTTATTTTTTTGTTATTTTTTTTTCCCCAATAGAGTAGCTCTTTGTACATAAAAAATACTTGAAAAATTAATTGTATGATGTATGAGAAGACAGAGTCCCCTAGTTTTGTATCTCGTGTGTGACTGCCATGAGTTCCACCAGAAAGCCGCTCTATTTTGGTCTCTGTGACATTTTAAATGCGTGACAGAAGTGAGCAAATACAGTGAGAAAGAAATATATATATGAGATAATATAGATTGTATTGAAATCTCTGCCTGTGGGTAAGGCTTTTTCCTTCCTCTTCTTCGGCTCCCTCGTATGTGTTTGGGGGTGAGTTTAGTGGTTGTGGACAAGGGTGTCCTAGGAAACCCCCTTCCTTCCGGGTGTAGGTGTAGGTGATGGGGCGATTCCCATTGCCAGAGACTGAGGTTGGGGTCCAGGCCCCTGTTGGACAAAGTGTCTCCCCCTCCCCTGGCCAGTGGGACATGGTGGCAGCCTTGGTCACTAGGGGTCCACCCTCCTCAACACCCCACAGGGCTGGCGTGCACAGTGGGTTGATAGCTCGTACCCAGTTTGGTCAACCAGATAGGGGGGCCCATACTCTGGCAGCCCCATTCCTGCAGGTGTCTCCCAGGGGTTGGAAGAGATTTCCCAGGGTCCTCATGCCTCCCAGGCTATCTTCCTGCCTCCCTGGGCCCACCCTCCACCCTGGGACCCAAGGCGCCTTCCCCCAGGGGTAAGGAGGCCTGGAGCAGGGCCTATGGGGCAGTGGGCATGTGCCAGACACCTGGCACCTTCCTACCACCGCCGCATGCCTTCCTGGGGCCTGGCCTGGCTGACGGGGGCACTCAGGAATGCAGCGTGGGTGGGGGCAATTCCCTGCCCAGCCAACCTCCACTCGTCCCCCTGACAGCTTCCTGCTGCCCTTTCTGCCGGCCTGAGCTCAGCGTCTCTGGATCAGGATCCTGGGCCCCAACCTGTGAGGGGAGAAAGGCCTGTGGACCAACCCAAACCATGTGGTTTGGCCCTTCCCCAGCTCTCAGATCCTGCGCCTTCGACAGGAGCAGCCTTCTCCCAGCCCCGCCATCCCTCCGTACCCAGCCGCGCAGAAATCCTCCTCACCGCTCTCAGGTGCGCTGGGTAAACTTTCACTGTGTGTTAAAGCTTGCAGCCCCTCAGGTTCCCAGTGCTTGTCACACCTACGCCCTTAGAGTACCTTAGTTGTACACATGGGTAAACCGAGGCTGCAAGAAGTGAAATAAGTCATCAAAGGTCATACAGCTAAAGAAAAACGCACCTCGATCTCCCTGACCCACAGACCACAGAACACCCCATTGGGCTAGCAGATTGGGTTGAATTACAGGGAGTTTGGGGCCTAGGATGAGACACAGCGTTGTGCTTCAGGCCCGCAGGCGGGGGTTGAGGAAGCTACTTCTCTCCCTGCTTCTCAGTGCCTTTTGGAACAAGAGGAGAATGTTTTTTACTTGGCTGTATAAAATCTGACCTCAATGTGAAAGGCTGGAAAGATTACTCTTCAATCGGGGAATTTTCCTCCCTGGGTGGGGCTGTTTATTTGCTGAAGGGATGCCCAGGGAATTTAACCCCCCATATCATTATCCTCCTGGCTCTGCCTTCCCCAGGGAAGCTCCTTGGCCCCAGGCAACCAGATGGAAGGACAGATGTTTGGGCACCACCCTGCCCGGTTCCACCTCCACCTAACCTGCCCCCGCACCAAGCCTGGGTGCAAGAGCTAGTGATGGGGCACAATTCCTTCCTCTGCAAATTGGGGCTAAACTTCCCACCCAGCAGAGGGGCCTGTCTGGGGTTGAAAGCAGAACCCCCTCTTGGGCCCCTCATTCAGAACCCCCCCCAAAAAAAACATAGACCAGGACATACACTTCTAAACTGTGGAAAAAGAGAACTTGACTTTATTCAGAAAGTCTACAAAATACAGAAGGCGGATAACTCGCTTACTGTAAGTCAGAAAAATAAATAAATTCCGGGAGCCGGGCAATTATTTTTAAAAAACATTTTTTGGTTGTTTTTGCCATCCGGCTTCTCCTAAGTATAAGATAAAATGTGATTTATTTGCAGATATAAAATATAAAGTCCAGCTCAGGGCCACACACCACTTTTCCTGGGCAGTGGGCGCTGGGCTCTAGCTGGGGAGAATAACTTAGATTCGTGCAATAAATAAACAGCAGGGAGGAGCAGCTGTATAGTTGGGGGCGGGCAGGCAGGGGGAGGCTCGGGCCGGGCTTCCCAAGAAAATGGCGATCAATGGCAGTGGTCAGCCCCCATCCCACAGGGTGGACAGGTGGGACCCTTCCCTTTAAGGACCCCTATCCCAGGCTGCAGAACCATAGGATCTGTCTTCTCATCTCCCCACCGCCACAGTGGTCACCTCCTTGGTCCCCTTTCTCTTTGGCTGGCCAGCTCCCTGGCTGCAGGGAGAGCCCAGGGTTGAGCCTGGCCAGCTCCTTCCCTCTCTTCCATCTGCATCACCTTCTCTCTCCCTCTACTTCTCTTCACCTGACTCACAGAGAGCCATCTCCCAGGCCACGGAGGCCCTTTCACCACCTGTTCAGGCCCTGGCCGCTGTCCCCCTGACAACCATGGCTGGAATCTCAGGGCAGCGTGGGAAGACAGGGTTCCAGCTCAACCACTAAGCATATGTGGCCTTGGGCACGTCCGATAGAGGCCTGTTTTCTCATCTGTTAAGTGGGCTTCACTAGGTGATTTCTAATGAGTCTTCCAGCTTTGGAAGGCCAGGCATCCGGGTGCAAGGTGGGGGCGGGAGCATCAGCTTCCCAGCTAGACAGCCCCACAAGACCCATACCGGGCCAAGCCTAGTCCTGTATCCCTGGCGGGTGGGGAGGGTCTGATGGCACAAGCTGAGCTGTTACAAAATGAGGGGTGGCCGTCTTCCCCTCGATGGCCCTTCTCTAATCCGCTCTGTATCCCCTCCTCCCAAACTAAGAAGTCTGAAATTTTCTACCAGAGGAAACCCCAGACCCCGACCCCACCTACCTCCTATCTCATCACCGTTGCCCCTCCCCAGGGCCATTAGGTCCCAGTTTCAGGGGCCGCAGGAGGAAGACAGGCTCTGGGGAGGGAACGTGTGTGTTCACCACGGGGGCTGGTGGCTGCAGAGATATGGCACTTGGAGACAGAGACTGCGCTTAGGCACTTAGGGAAGGCAGCTGGGGTCAGAGGGGCCTGTGGTTTGGAGAATGGGCGTGGGCGGAGCGAGCGGGGCTCGGCGGCCACTAGGAGCAGGCGGCTGGGCCGGGGGCGGGGCCCGGGCCGGGGGCGGGGCCGGGGCTCGGGGCTGACTTGACGATGGTGATGACGCTGGCCGGAGCCACCAGCGCGGCGGGCCCGCGGGCGGCGGCCACGGAGCGGGCGAAGCCCTGCAGCGCCTCGCACTTGCCGCGCAGCGCGTCGAGCTCCAAGCGCATGGCGGCGTTCTCGCGCGCCAGCTTGTCCACCTCGCGCTCCAGCTCCGACTTCTGCTTCTGCAGCTCCTCTTTCTGGCACACGCGCTTCACGCGGCAGCTGGCTGCGTAGCCGCGGTTCTTGAGTGTGCGGCGCCGCTGCTTGAGCCGCGTCACCTCCTCGGCTGAGAGCCCGCGCAGGTGCCGGTTCAGCTCGCGCACCGACAGCCCCATCAGCGCCTCGTCGGACAGGTGCGGCGTGTTCTCGCTCAGCTCGCGCTTGATCTGCGGGCAGCAGGTCGGGCGCATGGGGAAACTGAGGCCCAGGGTCACAGTGCGACCTGCGGGCCCAGAGCTCTGGACCTGGCGCGCAGCAGGTGCTGGGGACGGCTCCCCCTCCACCGGTAGTATTCCCCCTTCACCGCCAGGGGCACTGAGGTGGTGGCTGGACTTGCTCCAAGACTCGGAAGGGGAGCAGTAATCCCGAAAGGGGAAACCGGGCCAAACCGGGATCTGAACACAATAGGAGCCACCCCAGAGCTCAGCCCGGATTCTAACCCAGCGACCGGGCCTGGACTCAGCCGGAGAAACCCAGGAAAGCACCTTTGAAGTCCTACAGCCCAGGGAACGTTGTTCCGATGGGGAAGCAGGTCCAGAGAGGGAAGTGACTTGCCTCGGGGCACACAGCCTGTGGCCAGAGCCCTGGCCTCTTGGTTCCCAGCCCGGGGCCCTTTCAGTGGCTTCACGAGTGCTGAGCCACTCTTGGGGATTCCAGAGGGGAAGTTGGGATGGGAGCTCAGCGGGGGCAGGGAGGGAGGGGAGGACCAGAGACAATAAGGGCTGCCTTCTCACCTTCAGGGCTTTGCTGGATAAGGGATCCACAGACATGTTTGCAGAAGGTGCCCTCTGGGCTGAGACCTAGGGGAGACAGGAGGCCAAGGTCAGTTTTTTTTCCCACTTGGAATAAAACCCAAACACACTACCTTGGCATTCAAGGCCCCTGCTGTCTTAGAACTCATCTCATACCACTTTCCTCTGCCCCAGTGGTCCAGCCACAGTGGCCTCACTGAGTGGTTCATTCCAGCCTCAGGGCCTTTGCTGTTCTCTTTACTGTTCTCTTCCCTGTTATCTCCCCATAGACTCTTCATCATTTAGGTCTTTGCTCAGTGCCACCTGTTCAAAGAGGTCTAACTATCCAGCTAAACCACTCCTTGTGCCATATCACATAACCCCATTTACTAACCCACAGGCACCCCAGACTCATTTCCCACTACTGCCCGCCTCCATTCTGCACTCCAGCCACAAGGAATTTCTTTCTTTTTTTTTTTTAATATTTAGTTATTTAATTTATTCATTTGGTTGTGCTGGGGCTTAGTTGCGGCAGGCAAGCTCCTTAGTTGCGGCACGTGGGCTCCTTAGTTGTGGCATGCATGTGGGATCTAGTTCCATGACCAGGGATCGAACCTGGGCCCCTTGCATTGGGAGCACGGAGTCTTAACCACTGTGCCACTAGGGAAGTCCCAGAATTGCTTACACTTCCTCTCACCCTATGCTTTCTTGCCTTTGGGCCACCCCAAACCTTGTGACACTTCTCCCCCCACCCCCACTTTATCTGGCAGACTCCTACTATTCAGCCTTCTGCCCTGGACGTAGACATCTCTTCCTCCAGGAAGCCCTCCCAGGCTCCTAGGACTTGTTCAACACCACCCACCCCAGCAGTTCTCCCCTACGTTGTAATGGTCTGTTTCCTTGACTCCCTACCAGACAGGGAGCTCCACAGGCAAGAACCAGGCCCAGGCAGCTTTGGGTGCTGAGGCTGCCAGCACAGGGGCTGGCAGGGAGCAGGCACCGGTGAAGTGTGGATGGGTCTATGACACTGTCCGTCACCCAGCTTGTCAGAGTCTGAACCGAATGCCAAGCCCAAGCCCCGCTGAATACCATCGAGAGACAAACCTCCTGGCCCTACCTCCGATTCTTCCTGCTTTCCATCTGCCTCCTGGCTTCTGCATGGCAGGGATGGTACACAGACACCAGGAGGATGGGAAGGGAGCAGAAGGGATTCTATCCTCATGACTGGCTCCCAGGTGGGGTATGGGAGAGGAACATGGGATTAAGGGTAAAGCCTGGGTTTGAGTCCCATCTCTCTTTTCTCCAGGCTGTGTGACTGTGGGCAAGCCACTCCACCTCTCTGGGTCTCCACTTTCCCATCTGTAGGATGCAAACAATACCTGCCTCGCAGGGTTTTGGTGGAACTAAGTGGTACAAACCGGAGAGGTCAGTGAGCACCTGGGTGGTTATTAGAATTGCTGAGTCTGTCCAGGAGGGGTTGGGCCTGTAGCAGTTCCTGGGACCTCGCTTTGATTTGGCAGCTCCGGCTGGCCAGAGCCACACAGGAAAGGTCCTGAGAGACCGTCTGGCCCCTGCCTCCTCACTTCACCCAGGGGGGGGTGGAGACAAGAGAGGGGCATCTCTTGCCTGAAGTCACACAGCCGGTGAATGGCTGCCTCCCCCCAAATCAGGAGGAATTCTGAACACCTGTAAAGGCCCCAGGACTGAATCCTGATCCCTTTCACACCATCATCACCCCAGTTCTCCCAACAGCCCTGTGAGGCCAGAGACGTCAATAGAGTAGTCCAGGGTCACACAGCTAACAGGGGGTGGATCCTGGGACTGAGGCCACATTGAGCCATGTGTCTCCTCCCAGTGTGGCCCTTACAGGGCACCCTCTCTGGGCCCTGTTTCCCCAACCCTGTGAAGCGGAGGACTTGCTAGTCTACGAGGCTGCCCAGCTCTGATGTGCTAGGATTTGTATTGGGTCTGCTAGGGATATGCAAATGACATACAGACATCCAGGCCCCCTGGCCGGTTGTTCAGGGAGCTGGGGTGTTAGGCGACACCCAGGCAGTCTGGGCTACACGGAGAGCCTAATGGGAGAGGGGAAGCCTCTCCTGACATAGGTTAACTAAGAGCCTGCTGGGTGCTGAGCACAGGGTGCTATAGCTGACGCAGAACTTGGGACGCATGTCCCCTCAGATACGTCATTTTTCCTCTCTGGACCTTGGCTTCCTCACTTATAAGGTGGGGACAATCATCATAGTATTAGCGTGTGAAATACAAGAGGCTTAGACAAGATCAGAAGTGGCAGGTGGTTGGT
Organism: Delphinapterus leucas; assembly: GCF_059928025.1. NCBI lineage: Eukaryota > Metazoa > Chordata > Mammalia > Artiodactyla > Monodontidae > Delphinapterus > Delphinapterus leucas. The sequence continues at coordinate 92,640,484 of NC_143139.1, read as the reverse complement.
TTATCTCACCATCACCCCTCCCTCCACTCCTATCACAGACATCAGTAATCAATCACAGCACTTTTTCCCACTGAGGTTGGACACAACCTCAGAATCCTCGTCAACACAGCCCTCCAGATTAGGCCCAAGAGGAAACTGTTGGCCATGCCCTCTTCTATCTAATGGCTGAAGGCCCCACCCCCTCTGCTGGCTGTGATTCTAAGTACTTTGGGGCCCTAGGGAAGCTTTCAACCTGTTCTTCCCTCCTTTCATCTTCCTCCTCCTGACCTAGCCTCAGCAGCCTCAAGCACATGCTGGATGTCAGCTGAGGCACCTATGTTTGCGCAGGAATGTCCTAGCTCGGCAAAGTCAGGCAACCACAGAGGGAAAGTCACAAGAAGGGGGACCTTTCTGATAACCTCAGGCTTTCAGCCTCCAACTTCAGGCCAGGGGCTGCTGGGCTGTCAGCCAAGGGGCCAGGGTCCTCCACCAGGCTGCCTCGGCCAGTCCGGTAGACCTGGGACCTGAGACAGCAGCTGTTCCAACCTCCTTGTTCTGTAACTGAAGCAACAGGGCAGCTGTTTGGTGGCAGTGGTGGGCTGGAACCCAGGAGTCCCGACCCCCAGCTCAGGGCTCTTTCTTCATTGCCAGTCACCGCACTTCCCCCATGCCCCCAGCCCTGCTTCTTCCCTTTTTCTTCTTGAGGCCGGCAGAGCTGACCTCTGGGGTCTGCAGGTTCCTAACATTCCCTTGGAGGCCTGGAGAATGAACTTACTCTTGGGGGATTGACAGCTGCCCTGCCCAGTCAGCAGCCACATCCCCGGCCCCCTAGTAGACGGCCCACCCGCTGGCATGGGCTCCTCGCTGACTGCTGAGCCATTTTGCTTCCTCTGTGAGGACAGAGGGAAAAAATGTGTTTTCCTGGGCCTTGGCAGCCAGCACTGGTGGAGCCTCCTCCCTGCTGGAAGGGGAGCAAAGCTGGGAGAACCCAGCTGGGAAGTGGGAGCCTGGGGGTCCAGCTCAGGTTCTACCACCTGCTCACACCCGCTGTGTGACTTCAGGTACGCCACTCCCTCTCTCTGGGCCCAACACGCCAAACCACCAAGCCTAAGGTACCTCCTAGCACTGACAGTCTCAGAGTTTAGAGTGTCAGTTTCTGGCCCAGAATGGAGCTCCAAGACCACTAGCAGAGTAGAGACCCTGGAGGAAGGGAAAGGAAATCAGGGAAGGCTTCTTGGGGGCAGGGGCATGAGAACACAAACTCAGAGACTCTCAGCCTCAACCCTCCCTCTGCTCCACTTGCATAGCCAGGGACCACTTCCTCTTTCAGCTGAACCATGACCAAAGCCACCTCCTCACCGGCCTCTAGTTGTGCCTGCCTCCACCTCTGACCCCACCATCTATCCTCCCCCAAGAGCTGTCAGAGGGAGCATGACTGACACAAACCTATAAACCTGATCATGTTCGGCCCATTTCAAAACCCTAGGACGCCAGCCTCCCTTCCAGCCCTTTGGGCCTCCACTATGTCCTCTCCCCACTCTCTTCCAGGATCCTCAGGCTGACAATAAATGAATGAGCACCCAGTAAACTCTACCATCTCTGCACTTTTCCCAGAGGGTCACACGGGGTGTGTGTGGAGGGGGGTCGGGGGAGGATGTCACCTGGACCCTGAAGTATCTGCTCACTTTGGAGAAACTGCTTCAAGAATCCTACAGCCCATGCCCAGGCTTCTTGCTTCCCTGGGGTTCCCAGGGCTTTTTCTCTAGGTGTTGTGGAGTTCTACCAGAATACTGACCCAGTGCTCATTCATTCATTCAATCAGCAAACACCCAAGAAGCACCTACCCTGTAGGTGCCAGGATCAGTGCTGGGCTTCCTTAGACCCAAAGTTGAATCAAAGCCCCTGCCCTCAAGGCATTCATAGATGATCATCACTTGAACTGACAACCTGGCTGACTGGTCACCTCCTCAGGGAAGCCTTCCTTGATTGCCCTGGCTAAGTCAGAGCTCTGTTATATACTTTCTAACCACAGTGACTTCCCCCTCATACCACCCATCTCAGCTGTGGTTTTACATTTAGGTTAGTGGCTCTTCCTT